>NW_020451204.1:5854724-5883003 GCF_003343035.1 Apteryx rowi
GCGCGGCGTCTACGGCTACAAGCCGCGGAAGGCGGCAGGCGGCGGCGCCGCGGCGCAGCCGCACGGCACAGCAGGTCGGGGCACCCCCCTCCCCTTCTCCGCGGCTGAGGGGGCGCCGAGGCCGGGGCAGCGGCCGCGGTACCTCAGCCCTGCCGGGGGCGGCCTCCCCCGGGGCCCGTTCAGGCTGCCCGCCGCCGCGGCCTGCGCTTCTTGAAACGCGGCTCCGCGTCGCTTTCATGTTTAAGTTGCCTAAGGAGGGTCTTCCCGGGCCGCCGCAGTGGTTGGCGGGGCCTCGGGCTGGTCCTGCTTGCCAGGAGTCGATCGTTTCCCTAGCTGTTCAGTGGAAAGTCGTGTGAGAGCGGCGCAGGTTGTTGCTGCGAAGTTGTTTTGTTTGGCTTTCAGTAAAGTGTGCTGATCCCTTTTTTTTTTTCTTTTTTTTTTAAGGCAGAAATAATTGTCGACTGCTGAAACTACTTTAGGGAATGTGCTTGTATGGAGTTTTTTACTCCTTAAAAAAGTACCTGTGCCATGGGACTAAGTGTGTTTTGTTTTTTTTTTAGTTTAATTTTATTTTCTTTAATGATATGAGTGTGCCTGAACTACCTCAGTACAGATAATTCTCTCCCGTAGCAGTGACTGTGATGTTTCTAGTTGTATAGTACAGAAAATAATTCCAAAAAGAAAACTCTCCGCTGTAGGAGTGTTGTCCTGTGCTGCAGCTGAGTCAACTCTGATGTGAATTGAGCATATTGGTTAATGTAATCAGTGTAGGGTCAGGAATGAAAACTGTCTGTTAGATCCTGGGGGATCTAGACCCATTGCTATGTAGCCTGCTTGGTAAGGAAGGAAAGCGTTAATACAGTTTTTTAATGTTAAATTTTTAGATTAATTTTAAATCACTTTCTTGATAAGAGTGTTGTGGGAGATGTTAGTGTTATGTTTTCCTGTTGTAGGACGCAGTTGAGAAAATGACCCGTTTGGATGTTCAGACTACATAAAAACAGGTGAAACAGGAGACCAACAGCTCAAATATAAGTGTCAAAGAAATAACCATGTGAAATAGTTTCACTCAGAAACCATATTGTTTTGGAAAATGAAAGACTTCAGACCTGAATACTGCCAGGGCTGCAGCTTTATTGGGAGGCAAAAAAACATTGAAAATATTAGAAACACAGTATGAACTGATTCATGTAATTCAAGCAGCAAGATTCTGCTTACTTTCTTAGTGGTTAACAGTTTACCCTGCTTGTCTGTGCTCTGTGCCCACTGATAGTAACATGCTGTGCATGACCTTTCTGTTGGTCACATTTTGCTAACATTGATACTTTTTCAACCTCAAAGCAAAGAAGCCTTCAGCACTGTTTATAGTGTCTATTGAAAAATATGTTCACATAACTGAGTTCTTGATATGTCTGGCTCAGCATGGTATCAGGATAGTATCTTGGCTGTTATCTGTAAGATTTTTCTACCAGAAACTTGTCCTTGAAAAGATCACTGTTTTCTTAAATCTGTTTTGACTCATTTCCTGAGTAGCTTAGAGAATTAGTAGTTGATTGGAGATTCTTTGTGTTGAACAAAGTCTTAAGCTGACATCTGATTGTCATCCTTATGGGGTGTGTGACCATCCAGATTCTCCTCTTGGTTTGTCTTGCAGCAAGTCCAGTGTGAGACCTGATCAATATTTCTATGTGTAACAGAGCTAATGAGGGCTAAATTCCGCTGTTCCTAAACCTTTCCACCACTCCAAGAACTCCAGTTCCCTTATGTTGGCCCCACTGTCAAAGACTGTATTTTGCGGTTGCTGTAGTGGTAGCTGGTTGTCTGTGATGCACATGCTGTTGATCGGTGACTCCTGGCCATGCTTTTATTAGATTGTAGAAACTGAATTATTGTTAAGACTCTACTGTTCTGTCACTCGAACAAGGGATAGGAAAGCACAGGTGGTATGATCGAGTCAGCTAAGGAAATAAGACTTTACACATTGATACCTTAGCCATTCTCAAGTTGAACATACCCATTTTTGTAAAGAGATATCATGGAAAATGAAGTAGCTTTGCACATGTTTACAGGAGCCTAACTGTGAGGGGAACCATGGGGGAAATCTAGATCGTACTTGCTTGAAAATTTGACAGGTGAGTGCATCTAGCAATTTAATGATGGGAGCTGTTGTCATGAGATAATTATGGTAGAAACTGACCTCTCAGTACTGATGATGATCATGATTTGGGTGGGAATAGACCAAGATAGAGACCAGCAGTTTAGGTTTGAAACTGTAAAGAAAGGGACGGATATTGAGTGGGGTGATATGGTGAAAACAACTGACTAGAAAAATTATCTTTCCAGTCACAACCTTGATGAATATCAGCAGGCAGCATACTTGTGTGTTGGTGCTGTATACAGAATAAGTGTGAGCATGTGTGCTATATTGTGCTGCTTTCTTTTTATGTTCAGTTGACCACGGTCTTGCTCGTTTAATAACTGCATACTCCGAACATGCCCACAAAGCGGCGAAAATAAACCCATTATTTGCTGGCCAAGCTGTTCTGAACATGGTACCCGAAATTCGAGAGCTGGCAGAAGTTCTTCAAGGGCCTTTCATTACCACAGGTAAGTCTGTGGTCTTAACACAGCAAATTGAAGCTGCGTCCGCTGCAGAGGAGCCAAGTATTGAACGGCCGTTCAATCAGTAACGTACTGTTGGACAGAAAATTGTTAACTTCACTCTACTTATGTGCTTATTGCACAAGACATTGTGTAATGAGTGGCCACCTTCTAGCATCTTTGAAAACCATGAAAACTCTTGCTTGTTCTTACAGCTACTGAGGTTATATATTAATCGCTTTTGTTACTGTAACACTCTATATTTTATCATGATATTTGACACTGTAGTGTAGATGCCAGGGCACTGGGGTAGAAGTCAAGACTTCTTGTCTTTTCTTGGATCTCTCTGGCTCTCACTGTGGCCTTGAACAACTGAGAGTTTCTCTCCATGCTTTATTTTCTCCACCTGCAAGATGGGTATTTATTTACTTGTGATGCAACTGTGATTGCATTGTCATCTCTCTGTATCTTAGTATCTCTCAAGATACTGAGTGATAGACTGAGTCGCAAAAACACTGACTTGGTGTCATTCATGGTAAGCTCTTCCAGAAAAGCATTTAGAACACCTTATAAATGACAGTGAGGCCTATGTATTAATAATACTGAAGTGTGCTTATAAAGACTTTCTTAAGAATTTTGTTTTTAAATGAAGGTAGGAAGACAAAACATGAAATTTTACTCTCAAAATGTTAGTGTAATTGCAAGAGAACAGTTTAGTCCTTAGTGCCTTTTTCTCTTCTTGATGTGGCTAATACATTTCTTTCTGACTAGGGCTTCTAAACATGGGAAAAGAGGAGGCTTCCCTAGAGGATGTGTTGACATACCTTGACCATATATACTGCGGGCATATTTCCATAGAAACGAGCCAGCTTCCAACCTTGGAGGAGAGAAAATGGTTTGCTAAAAGGTTTGAAGAGCTAAAACAGGAAGCATTTACAACTGAAGAGAAAAAGCATTTGTCCAAACTGATGCTGGAGTCCCAGGTATCATGCTCATTATTATTTGATTGTAATTGATTGTAGAGCTGTTGAGTCTGTCATGGACCCTCCACTGTGGTGAACTTTATCCAAGCAGAGAATCACAGAATCACAGAATGGTTGAGGTTGGAAGGGACCTCTGGAGATCATCTAGTCCAACCCCCCTGCTCAAGCAACAAAACTCAACAAAAAGAACAATCTCTGTCCTGAAGGACTTTGAGAAATATGAGTATGGGAGAGGGAGAAATACAAGGTTTTGTCTGACAAATGCAGGAATCTTCATTGGGTTTGTTGCTGAGTTTACCTAGCAGCTGTTACTGAAAGAAATAGCAATGTTTTATGGTTAGTATTGATTACTTCAGAAATTAGTTCTATGAAAATATTTCTAGCCAGTTCCAAACTCAGAAAGGCTTTTATGACTAAAGAGAACAGGTATTGTTGGTAATGTATATTCTTGTAACATGTTTTGTAGCATCTGGAGACACAAAAAAAGACCTTACAAACCCCAAAGTAATCAATATTAAAAAGTGAAATTCTCTCAGACTAATGGTCTAACAGCTTGTTTTAAAAGTTACTGACCAGAACACAAGATTGGCCAGAGCCCTATGAAATTTTGTGCTCCGGTTTAGCTGGTCCATGTTTTGCTTTCACTGTCAGCCTCATTCTCTTTTGTTTTATGAAGTTTAAAGCACCGTCTCTCTCAAGTTTGCTGCTTTTCAGCAACGGAACCGCTGTCCGATGCAATCTGTAAGGACAGTGAGAGATTTTCACTTGCAACATGCGTAGATTTAAGTGTTTCAGGGAATTAATATAAATATTTCTGTACTGTGAAAAATTTTATTTTTTCTCCTCTCTCTCCCTGCCTTATCCAGAAGGATGCAAAGGTAGAAGAGCAGGATCTGTGAAGGTGTCCCTGTTTCCAGTTTTCCAAGTGGAAGGAATATTAAATGTAATACTTACCAATGACTAAACAGAAGTATATGGCACATTTCATTGCTTTCTTGCCTCTTTTGCAGTTAAAGGGATTTGTTAGTGATACAGGAGGGTAAAATCAGGACTCTGATAAATCCCATGTTGACTTCAGTATAACCAGAACTGTACTCAGAGTGTACAAGTTACCCCTGAAAGGAAAAGCTGCTTTTGTGTGTGATTAGTTTTGTGTACATTATTCCTTAGAACTGAGTGTTGCTTAACTAGAAAGTGTTCAGCAGTTGGCGCAGGTCTCTGGCTGTTGCTAAGCCTTCCCTTCTCAGTTACAGTCTTAGTCTATTTTCAGTTGAGTTGCAAAACACTGCAGACACATCTAGTGCTCCAAAACTTTGTCACTTGTGAAAGCTCTCTAGGAGTAGATGAATGGAGTGTAGTGGGAGGAGTGAGAGGAAACTGAAGTAAATCCAGATTAATTTATTCTCCTTCTCTCAAGTATTCTTCTACATATGTACCAAGGACAGTGTCTGATAGTAATCAAAATGAAACATTGTGCTTCTCTAGCACCTCAAACAGGTAAACCATTAAGGAGTTTACAAATTTCCTTGGTGTCGCATTTCTGTACGTATCTTCTTCCATGTTAGGCAGAGACAGTCTGGTCCTTGATCCAACAGTTTTCCATCTAAGAGGAGATGCTAGCTGATTTCTTGCATTCATCATAGCTTCTGGTCTTTAGACTGTGGGTGGAGAATGAGCTGAGACTCTCAAGGGTATGCTTACTTTCGTGTGCCATAAAGGTACAAACATAAATGATGTTTTAGTTTTATAAACAGAACACCGCTGTTTAAAATAGTCTAATACACAAGTTCTCCTGTTTTTAATAGGAGTTTGATCACTTCTTAGCCACAAAGTTTGCCACAGTGAAGAGATACGGTGGTGAAGGAGCAGAGAGTATGATGGGTTTCTTCCATGAGTTGTTCAAGATGTGCGCATACAGCGGTGTGACAGATATCATTGTTGGAATGCCTCATCGTGGAAGACTTAATCTCCTCACAGGCTTACTTCAGCTTCCACCTGAGGTAGAGGTTTACAGTCTTGTTGGCAGTTGCTCTATGTCCGATTTATTTGTCAATGAAATAATAACACAAAAAGCTTGTCTTGTTGCCAGTGCTGGAGCAATAAGTAAGTTACTTGTGTGAGAACATATTCCCTCCTGTCAGTAATTTGGCCGGATCTCCTCAGGAGACTGCTAAGAAAACTAAGATGGGAGTTTGTGCTGTTTTCTGAAGCATCCTTACAATGGAAGGAGTAGGGGGGCATACAATTCTGAAAATGTTTTTCTTTTAACGTGCCAATGAATTGGAAAGAGGATGTTTTTAACCGGGTTTGTTTCCATGCAGCTCATGTTCCGTAAGATGCGTGGTTTGAGCGAGTTTCCAGAGAATTCACCAGCCATCGGAGACGTTCTCTCCCACCTGACATCTTCTGTAGATCTCGACTTTGGTTCCCACAGACCAGTGCATGTCACCTTGCTACCTAACCCCTCACATTTAGAAGCAATCAATCCAGTGGCAGTGGGCAAGACACGGGGAAGGCAGCAGACTCTGCTTGATGGAGATTACTCCCCAGAGAGCTCTGCACAGCCTGGAGACAGTGTCATTTGCCTGCAGGTATTTTGCTCACAGTCTAACTGAACTGTGTAAGACTTCTCTAGGCTAGCATATAAACAGAAATAGTGTATATAAAAATATCARACAAACCTGAATTAATGTAGAATGTGAAGAACTGGGATTGTTTTTATGGAAAAGGAGGAGGGAAAGGAAGATTTCCAGGTGACACAAGTGACAATATTGGCATTTAAACAATTCCACTTCTAAGATTACTAAAGAACTGATTTTGATGCCTTCCTTGAGGTTAAGGATACTCTGCACTAAAAGCCATGTGTGTCTTTTTCCTCGCAGACCACTTTTGCATTTAAGCTACCACTGTTAGCCGCCTTTTAAATTAAAGGGACCAGGTGAAGGACTAGCAACAAGGTTGCAAAATCTACAGAAGAGTTTAGAAATTAGCCTTCTTATCATGGTACTGTTAAAATAAGTCTTTTTCTGCCTACTGGAATTAGTTCTTGCTCCTTTAGCTGTCTCTTATAATCATGGAAGCAGTCCTAAACAGTTCCTTGATAGCTTTTCTTGCATTCAGAAATACAAGTGGTCATTCTCTTAAACGTTTTTAAAACCTGGAGTAAATAGAATTTGGGGCAGAACTGTGTTCCTGCCACACATAATGAGCATGGAGGAAGCTGCTGGTAAAAGTGATTACGTGTTTTGGTTAAAGAAATGCTTTGCTTCCTTCTGGAGGGAGGTTGATACCAAGGGGAAAAAAAAGTACCGAAAGGAGTATCTGAAATGCCAAGAGAACTGAAGGCAAGTTTGGGTTAAATAATCTAATCGGTTCTTATTTAAAAAAAAAAAAAGTCTTTTGGGCATGTGAGTCCAGAAAGAAAAGCCTGTTGCCTGATCCTCTTCCCCCATCTTTTAATGCAGTAATACTAGTCAGTCTGACAGAGCATGATTGTTTCTTATGTTCTGCCAGGCTCAGAATCTTAGTTCATCACACTATAGTAATGAGACTGCTATGACTCTTTGGACAAGGTTCTTCAGGAGAAGTGAGACCTTTCTATATAGGGAAATTTAATTGTTCTGTTTTTGAGGGGGAGGGGGTAGGAAGGATTGCTTAGTGGGAAAGAATAACATTTAGTTCAAATTTAGCTACCTCTGTGCTAATAAACTGACTCAAGTATTCCCAAAAGGAAATAAATGTTTCATATAATGGTACTTGTGATCACGTCTTTAACAGTCCAGCGGTTAGATTAAAAAAGAGGGGGGGAGGAGGGGCAAGGAGGGCAAATTTTTACCCTTGTGACTGTTAACTGGTCTCATTCAGCCAATCTAGAGGAAAGAGATGAAGACGGACACCTCTTTCAGAATCTTGGCTTTGAAGTGTCTCTTTAGGCTTCTGTTTCATAGCACTTTCCGAGCTAGGTCTCTCCAGAAACATTAAGTCTATAAACTCTCATTTGAAGTTTTCTCTGGCATTCATTCTGCTCTTCCACTGGCTTAAGTGCCAGAGCTTAAAGGTAAAATGAGCAAAGATCAGCTAAGGTGCTGGTGTCAGTGAAGTAGCAGCAGTGAGTCTAGTTGTCCAAGGTCTGAAGGTCTTTTTTTCTGGAACTTCCATGTGCTTGGAATCTGATTACTGTAAAACTCTTCCTTGGACAGCTACCGTGATGTTTAATTTACCATCTCTGCTGACGAAGAGAAATTTTTTCACCTTCTCACAACTCTCACCACCTCTTGGACATCAGGCAGCTACTGGTGTATATGATTTGAACTGAGGTCTAGGAATAAGGTCTGCCTGAAATAAATTTCACATTTGATATTCTGATGTCACAGTCAGTTTCATGAATGAAACTTGGTGATGACTTTGGTTTTATGCTCTTTGCTAATGCTGCCTGCAATAAATGTTTATTAGCAAAAACTACTTAATGTATTGCTGCAATATGTAAAATCCTACCTGCAGCAGCAGACTTAAATGCTCTAGGGTTTGAGACGCATCTTAAGAGTCCTCTGTAGCTGTGTAGATTACTGGTGACTCGCTTAGTCACACCACCTGTGGACTATAATGCTTTGGGATGTGCCGAAGGCCATGAAGTTCTTTCAGATGTTCTAGCTCATTCAAATAGTGTCACTGAGAAATATTGACTTCTTAGGCAGCAGAAGAAACCAGAAGAGAAAAGTGAAAAACCAGCACTTCAGAAACAAGTGTAGCATGGTAAGGGGTAGAGTGGGGATGCTGTGTTGGCTCTTTCTTGCAATGGTTAACTTTGTTTTTCTGCTATGCCCTTTTTCAGAAGTCTATATTAGAACTGTACAAAACTCAGTGCTGCCATTTCACTAGTCCACCTAGTTCACTAGTTTCACACCTCTACTTTTTTCAGGGTGTACTTGTACCCCCCAAAATCTCTTCTAAGGCTTGAAACCATTAGCCCGTAACTAGAAAGCAAAACTGTCATCTGGTTTTAGTAAGGAACTACATCAACCTGCTAATCTTTCATGACTTTGATCTGTGAAGTACCGCATCTGCATTCTAAGGAGGCTGTGATCAGATACATCAATGGAGAACTAGCTCTAGTTTCAAAGCAAGTCTTTAATTCATTCTAGTATCTCTAGCCTTGGAAACCTGGCCTGAATGTCACGGTTGTCTCCCTTCCCCTTCTAATCCATTTTTTGTTTGCAATGTTTATTTGCAGTTTTGAAGCCTAAGAGTTAGCTTTTATGCCCTTCTGAAGCCTTTCATTTCCTTTTAAGTGCTTTCTTCAGTTTCTTTTCCACTTCATTTCGTAATGTATCTGTTCTTGTCTCTATTTAGTAAGGTGTGAGTAGGCACAGATCACTTACAGTTCACCACCATTTAACTTTCAGCAAAGAGTATAGTGAATCCTATGGCAATTGGCTTGGTTTTGTTCATTGGTCAGTGACTGGCTAATGCCTGTTGCAGCTTTGCTATAGCCTTGATACCAGTGATACACTCATGGGTCGATCTTAAGAGATTATAGGTCCGTTCCAAGTAGACATGAGGTCATGAGTACATGGACAGATGTTTGCTGCTGTGACCTTGCATTTGTGATAATATATAAATTTTCAAATAATGAAAACAATAGTCAGAATGTGGGGTAAGAACTGGACATAGTCTGTTCTACCTACTCAGTTTAAAAGGTCTTGCATATTGAGTTGTTTTGATTTTGCTCTTCCTCCATTTTTTTTTCTAATGATTTTTCCATCTTCTTCCCTAATGTAGGTTCATGGTGATGCTGCTTTCTCTGGGCAAGGGATTGTTCCTGAAACACTGACCCTCTCTAATCTACCACATTTCAGAGTTGGTGGGAGCATCCATTTGATTGTTAATAACCAGCTGGGCTACACCACTCCTGCAGAGCGAGGAAGATCATCTCTGTACTGTAGTGATATTGGTATGTCAGAAGGGAAATTATCTAATGTGTCAGGAAGGATTTTAAACTTCAGTTTGAATATATGCGATGTGTTCTCGTTTGGGCTTTTTATAGCAAGTGCTCACAGGCCCTAGGAAATTAATCCATCTTCATTTTTATAATAGAGTAGAAATTCAAATTATTTTTGATTGTTACCTCCTACTAGCAAAAATTTAAATACTAAAAATATGCCCTCCCCTTCTGCTTCATGGCAAAGACTAAATATCAATGGAAAATCTTGTCACATTTTTACAGGATGTTGTAAAATACTTGTAAGGTTACAGTGAAGTCTTTATATTCATTTAACTTTTGCCATGGTGTTGACAAGTTTTAAAAACGTGTGTAATAGATGTATACTAAATATACCTTATTAAATTTAAAGAAAACCTTCCCAATGTGTTTCTTGAGCAAGTTCATTAGTCAGATTCTCCTTCATTTTTCTGATTTGGTTGTTACCAGATGAACTTGCTGAGCTTTTAGTTGAAAGATGAGGCTGATGCCATTTCTAAGCTTAAAACAAAAGCCTTTTGTTCTGCACTGTTCTTTCTTGCTGATTAACAGATGTATTATTACCAGCAAGATCTCCTAGAATTAAAAATATGCTAGCGTTTATCTTTGAGATTAACATCAAATGATTGTCTTTTGGTTTCATCAGATCAAATGGGTAAATTCATTAGATCTGATAAAATAGATAGCAGGTCGTATTATTCTTCTTTCTCTGAACTGGTTTTGTTTCTTTTCCATCCTTAGTTTTCCATTTTTCTTATCTGAGTAGTGGGGGGAGACCTTTGTGCCTGGGGTGGCAATGGCTAGAATGACTAGTAACAAGGGGAAGATTGTTTCTGGCCTGTGACCTGTGGAATTCATAGTGGTGTTAACTCTAGGTAAGAAGGAAACAAATCTCAGCTTTTCTCTGAAAGAAACAATTGAGAAGTTCTCTCACATTCCCTGCAGACTTCGATCCAGATTAAGAAGATGCAGGAGCTGTGTGTAGAAAGCCCTCTAGGAATTTAGCGCTGTTTTAAGTTCAAACTGTAATAAATGCAACAGGTTGTGCCCTTTCTCTCAGGGAGGACCCCTACCTCCTTTCCCCAGCTGTTATTAAGAGCATCTTTTGTAGGTTTGCTTTTATTAAACACACTACATACAAGTTGTCTGTGGATGTCTGCTGAGTCTGTCTGTGTCCATTTTCTTCAGATTTCTTTATGATTGCTGCTGTTATGTTTTGAATCCCTGGGCAGGTAAAATTGTCGGGTGTGCAGTTATCCATGTGAATGGGGATGATCCTGAAGAAGTTGTCTGTGCCGCACGACTAGCTGTCGAGTACCAACGCCAGTTCCGTGGGGATGTGATAGTAGACTTGCTGTGCTACAGGCAGTGGGGCCACAATGAACTTGATGAGCCTTTCTTCACCAATCCCAGCATGTACAAAATCATCAGGTAAGGGAACGCCACCTGATGGAGGAACCCAAAATGTACTTGTATCTATACCATCTAAGTATTGCGCAGAACTGTAATAGAAAGTCTCTGTATAATGAAGATCCTTTGCTGTACTTGTTAATGCAAGTGTAGCTACATTGTCTGTAGCCCTTGATTAAGGCCTGAGTATGATAGCAGTGTGTTAATGAGCATAACCACTCAGGTTGGTTCTTGAATACGTAGCTTGATGCCTCATGAAGAAATACCTTGCATATCCCTTGGATTTCAAATTCATAATTGCTCTCAATCAGAAGGCGAAGTTGTCCGGTATGTGCAGGAGGGGAGGGTAGATACAGTGGGAGAACTGTGTGCAGGAAGCCTGTGCATGCAATATCTGTCTCATCTTTGCCTGGTTCTGCTCGTTCAATGGGAGCCTTGTCTTTGTGAGCAGTTAAATATATCAAAATTCCATCCTGATCCCCAAAACAAATACGTACATAAAAATATATTGGGTAATGAATTCTGGTGTGTTAGGTGGAGCATTTGTGGAATGGATACCTTGATTCTTAGCTGTTACTGAAATCCTGTTGTGAGTTTGTCTGAAGAGTGTATGCATGATGCAAAGAGTCACTCTGATTAGGAGGCTTTTTTTATACTTGCTGTTAGCTGTAGCTGCCAGTTGCAGGCACTTTTTAAATGAAGGATAATGAGGCACATGGTTAAGATAATTGTTAGCAGTCTTCAAATGCCGAGAAAGCTCATTCAGGTGAAGTTTGTACAATGTACCAGGTCACCATTTATTTCAGATTTTCATGGTATCTGCCAATAATAAGGTGGAATTTCCTTGCTGCTGCGGTGACACTGTCTTCAGACTCAATGTCTATGGGGTTTGATTCCCTTCTTGACAGATCGCGTAAGAGTATCCCAGACACATATGCAGAACATCTAATAGCTGCTGGGGTCATGACTGAGGCTGAAGTATCTGAGATAAAGACAACATACTACTCTAAACTGAATGATCATCTTGCCAACATGACTTTGTATAGTCCACCTCCTACCAACCTGCAGGCTCACTGGAAAGGCCTGGTTGAGCCTTCTGCTAAAATCACCACTTGGGACACAGGTATGCCTGTGCCGCTTCTCCAGTTTATTGGAATCAAGTCTGTAGAGGTGCCTGAAGAACTCCAGATGCACAGCCATCTTCTGAAGACTTATGCACAGGTCAGTAGAACATAATGATGTTCTGCTTCTAGTCCCATTGCTCAAAGATACAAGCTGTTACAGAAAAACTCTAGCATAACAAGGATGTCAATTAAAAAAAAAAGCAGTCTTCTGTAGGGGAAACAGCTTGCTTTCACTTCTCTCCCTGTCTCACCCTGAGGCTGGAATTATGGCATTTTTCTTCTTGGTTTGAAGAAACCCATATCTTCTTTCCAAAGCAGACCAAATACTTAATACTGTTATTTTAACAGTATTTTGTCATAGTGAAGAAAAGAAGCATGTAGAAAATACGGCTTGTTACTCTTGCAAATAATAGAAACCATTGTAATAGATTACAGTAATTTGTGTACTTTATGATTATAATGAGTACCTTGCGAGAGAGTGAATCAGGAAATGGATAATAGTGTATGCAGTTTCTGAAGCCAGGAGTAGGTGTTTATGTATACATGAACAGATGCATATACGTGTGGCCGACTTTGAAAGTCCCTGTGTCTGATAGCTAGTAAATTCGTGTGCAATGCTGGGATTGGTTTGCGTCTGATACTAAGTGAATGTTTCCCTGTGATGAATGACAACCGTGAGCTGGTGTCCGCTTGGCAGCAACAGAGAGGCCATGAGTTGAATATTTTGGAAGACTGACTGCTCTTGTCTCCCCGGCCCAAGGCGAGAAAACCTTGTCTGGGTACAGTTGTTTCTCTGCCATTCTGCAGACCAGAATGGGAGAATTCTGGAGACTGAAATGCCTATACCTGGCATCTGTCAGCACTATTAACTCGGCCAAGGAAGAGTATGTCAAAAGCACAATCCGTGCTGTGCTTAGATTTTAAGACTAATATCTAATTTGTCAATCCAGAGCTCACCGATTGTATAAGTGAACACATGGGTCATCCACGGTTCTGTGGTCTGCAGACATCCTTCTTCAGGATGTGCTGGAATAGAGTGCATGTATTCCAAACCAATCTAAGTTGATTGCAGGAAAATAGCATTTCTCTCCATACCTTTTTTCCTAGCTTCTAATGCTGATCTGTCACAAAAAGATACGAATGGAAAAAGGCAAAACACTAACTTTTCCTTGTTGTTTACTTGTTTAGTCAAGAGTACAAAAAGTGGAGGAGGGAAAAAAGCTGGACTGGGCAACAGCAGAAGCTTTAGCGTTTGGCTCACTACTGAGCCAAGGTAAGAGGCAACTAGACAGTAGACAAAAACAAATTTTTTTGTTTGATGACAATAAAATAGAACATTAGCCTTCTGAGGCATTTCTATGTCCAGAAATTAATATGATGTATGCCTTAGACAGTTTGCATCTGCATGGTACTAGAAGAAGGTAAATATGAGTCCTGTATGTCACTAATCCTTATAGGTTGGGGACTCAATGTCTTCAAACAATTGTTGCCCCAACACATGCATGTGCGCACACATACTCCCCCAGAAAGTTGGTGCTTAGCACTAAGTGCATGAGCAGTGCAGCTGACGTCGGTGGGGCCTCCCATATGCTTACCTTTGAAAGCGTATATCCTACTAGAATTTCTTTTCCCTCCTCTTTAGCCTGAATTCAAATAGCCGTTTCCATATGATACAGGATGCACATGCTTTGCAATTTCTTTCAGCAAATTGAACAACTTACCACTAAAGAATTTTCAGCTGCAGAGAAGGGAATGAGAAATGTCGAAGTATGTCTGTGCTTGTGAGTTGGAGCTGCTGCTTGTTAAGAATTTCCACTCAGTTTTGATGCAGCTGAGGAGGCGAAATTCAAGCAGAGTTTTAACAAGAGAAGTGATATTTAGAGATGGGGAGGGGGAGTTATTGTCCTGAATATTTGTTTTCTTACATGATTTACTAATCCAGTGTTTTGGTTATTGCTTGGCAAGGGTTTAATGTCAGACTAAGTGGACAAGATGTTGGCAGAGGAACCTTTAGCCAACGACACGTGATGTTGGTTTGCCAAGAGACCGATGATACCTACATACCTCTGAATCATATGTCCCCAGACCAGAAGGGTTTCCTAGAGGTAGGTTCTTTGGTCCGCAGGGCAACCCTCTTTAAGTTACGCTGAAATAGAATGCATATGTTCCAAAGCTGCTGAGACATGCATGTCCAGGCTATGTATGTAGCCTGAATATTCTGACAAATCCCACATACGGAAGCATACAAACTGACAAGGCACTCCCACCCTGAGTAAATTATAAGAAAAATCTGTGTGCACAGCATCTAGCTGCTATCATGTTGCACCTGATTCTGGGTTACAGAGAGCCTAGCTAGAGGATGTCACTGATTTATGTTTTACTGTAGTGCATCCATAGTTGTAGTACATGGTTAGATACCCTCTTTAAAAAAAATTTAATAAAGGGTTCTGCTTCTCCTTGGAGATCAGCTGTTCTTCTCCCCTCAGTGTCTTCATTCAAAAGTTTAAAAAAAAAAAAAAAAAAAAGAGGTGACTGAATTGCCTTTAGGACTATGTATCCTCAGTGTACCTAGCACTGAAATGCCTGGTTCCAACCTGCGTTGTCTTCTTTCTCACCGGCTTCTCCCAACAATTTCCCTTTGTTAGGTGAGTAACAGTCCCTTGTCTGAAGAAGCTGTGCTTGGCTTTGAATATGGAATGAGTATTGAGAGCCCTACGTTACTACCAATTTGGGAAGCTCAGTTTGGAGACTTCTTTAATGGAGCCCAGATAATATTTGACACTTTCATCTCTGGAGGTGAGTGTACGAGGAGCTAATACATTTAAAATAAGGCATTTGTAGTAAACGTATCTGTAGAAAATCCTTTGACTTTAAAGTAAAGGTACAATATGTTGAGAAAAGAAATCCATTTTCTCAAGAAGTCTATGAGCTTGCCTATGTGGCCCCAACTTCTATGTAGCTGTTCTGTGATGACAGTCCATCCAAAATGAAAGACATCCTCTTGGCAGAAGATGGTCATTCCAAAAGGACTGTCAATTAGGACTTTGATTAGGGTTTTTTTCCCTCTTACATATTTTACTGTATACATATTTGATAGCTTTTTAGGCTGTATCTAAATGCCTTCATGAAGCATCTGAAAATTGGATGATGCAGGAGGAAAATTGTGATTATAAAAACAAGAAAGAATGGAAAAACAACCCACACAGTGAAAATCTTACAAACCTTTCAATTTGACTCTAGCACATTTTCTGAGTGTTCAGATGTTGCAAAAAGACCTTTCAGAGCTCCAACAGGCTGAGCAAATGCTGAGGTGGATTTCTAGAGTGTGAAAGGGTCCAAATTTCTGGTATCTGGTCTCAGTTAGGCCTCTGCGCTGCCTCTGTAATTGGAGATGGAAACTGTCAGAGGCCCCCTCATCCCGCCCATCCTCAACATGTATTTGAGGCTGGGAAGAATTGCCCTCTGGATGTGACTGTGATCTCTTAAGTAGGACAGGAGCTTTGGCAGAGCCCTGTGAAGCTAGTCCCTAGCTATCACGGCCATGTTAGCTAGGACTGGCTCACAGACTGCTGCCTGGGACGTACAAGCACAGGACCAAATGATGAGATACGCAGAAGATCTGCAATAAATTTTGTTTTTTACTGAAGAGGGTTATCTGTGAGGACCCCTCTAGACCAGGAGGACAGTTCCATTAAGAGGATTCTTGCATAATGTGGTGATGTTTCAGTGTAAGTTTAAAAACCTTCACTGATTCCCTGCTTTATGTGGAGGCTTAAAAATCTTCTGAAAGTTCCAAGTCACTTGACAATATGCGAAGCTTCAGATCATCTTCTGTGCTGAGTCACAACTGTGAATTTCATGACTAAATGCCAGCATGTTTCAAGGTTGTATTTAATAATGTGGCAAATAAGCTCCTTCCCCCCTGCCCCCACGAGTAGTTTTTGCAAAGTAATGTGTCTTTTTGGGCTTTATGTTCTGTGGAAATCATTCTTCTTCCTCATCATGTCTCTTTAGGTGAAGCAAAATGGCTTCTGCAGAGTGGAATAGTAATTCTTCTTCCCCACGGCTATGACGGTGCAGGCCCTGAGCACTCTTCCTGCCGGATGGAGCGTTTCTTACAGGTACCCGCCACACTGCTCAGATTCACATATCCCTATCACAGCACTGGCATCTGTAGGACGTGCTTCAGTACTGCCTGCCATCCCTTTTCCCACTGGTGTTCTTCACCAGTGTCACTTTACAATAGAATGAGTCCAGTAGCAAGATAGAATTGCTGTATTGCCAATAGCAGACCTCTAAGGGGGGCTTCTTAAAGAAAACTATTTGGGGGTTGGCATCACAAACAGGCAGCTATAGTCTTCTGCAAGCCACTCACAGATGTTCCCACAACACGCAGAGCATACAAACAGAAAGCTGGGCACAATTAAATATGGGTTAGTAAATCCGTGGCACATTTTGGCAGAAAATAGCCACTATTGTGCCCTCGTGGCTGTATCGGTAACTAAATGAAAGGTGTTTCATCTAAATAATGACTTGAGGAGATGTTTGCTGGACATTTAGAGGGGTGCTGTCATTCTTATGAAAAAGTCATGACCTTTTCTTGGTCAGAAAAATTGTCATGTCCTGGTTTAAAAAGTGGTTGAAGTTGATAGTTAARATATAATCTTAACAGTTAAATGCTAGAGCCTGTTTCTTTTTTGAAGTTGCTTTTCCCTTGTAATCAGTGCCTGAATTGGAATGTTTAGTCTCCTACTCTTACGGGCACTAGTGAGCATACTTTATGTGCCTGGATTCTGTCTTGGATGTTTGGCTCACTGCTTGCTTCTTGAAAAGATATTACTATGTTCCCCTTATGTAGATGTGTGACAGCGCAGAAGAGGGAGTTGATGGAGACCAGGTGAACATGTCAATTGTGCATCCCACCACCCCAGCGCAGTATTTCCATCTACTCCGGCGGCAAATGGTCCGAAACTTCAGGAAACCCCTGATTGTTGTATCTCCCAAAGTGCTACTCAGGCTCCCTGTAAGCTGAAAAACTTTACTCTCCTTTTTCTTTGTTTTTCTCCTCTTCCTCCTCCTCGTCTCTGTTCTCTTCCCTTTTCTCTGTGTTTTTCTTTTATGTTGTCCTCTCTGTTTTGGAGTCAAATCAATGGGGTTTTGCCTGTCCAGGGCAGGATAGACTGAGAAATAAAATTAGGTGGAATAAAGAAACCCCTAGAAGTGGGGTTGAGTCTGGGACCGGTGGTATTCTTGAAAATCTTATTGTCCTACCTTTCACGTGTGGGAAGGGGAACGAGGAGGAGATGGAGAGGGAAAACAGTATTTTTTTTGGTTGTACTTGTCAAAACCCTGTCTCAGTATCTTCTCTCTAACTCTGGCCAGAGGGAAGAGGCAACAAGACTTGGTAACTTACAGCTATCTCCCATTTAGGCTGCTGTGTCCAGTTTTGAAGAAATGGCTCCAAGGACAACATTTAAGCCTGTCATCGGTGACTCCTCAGTAGATCCTAAAAGGTAGCTTTACTTTCTTGGAGGAAAGCCCAGAAATTAAATCCTACTTCCTTTTCCCTAGCTAACAGCTCAGTTTTGAGGTGACGTGAAAGAGATGACATTTGGGGGGAAAGCATCTGTAGGGTGACTGACATGGTGTTTTGTTTGTTTCTAAACAGCAAATCTGCTCTCCTTTTCCTCTGCTTGCTTGTTAATAGTTAATGTATCTGTCTGCATAATAGTTGAGTATTCAGGCCTTCGGTCCTGGCCCCCAAAGGTAAGAATGTGACCAGTCCCAGCAGTACCGGAGTCTGACAGCATCTTTAACGTTCACATCGTTGCCCACAATCAGAAGGCTGGAAGTGTCTTAGCATCTTGGTTTTCTAAGTGAGGTGGTGAGGGACAAAGAGTGAAGTTTCTCTTCTTGCCTTTGTCCATTAAGGTTAGGCCACTAAGACCTCTTTTGTTGCTGGAGAGAATTTTTTATCTCCGGGGGCAAGTCCCTCTTTGGGATGGGAGAGAATTGTCCTCTGGAGGTGCTTCTCTCTCCCTCTGGTTCATTCTCTGCAGTGTACGTAACCAACTTTACACTAGATGTTTACCTTTTAGATAGTTAAAGCTAAGAAAGGTTGAATCCTATTGTACGTAACTTTCCCAGGATTGTTGAAGAAACAGGACCTCTGGGCCCTGGCACACTGTGCCAAAGGTTAATTTATCTACTCTTGGTGAGGTAAGGCAAAGAAGAGAAGAGATCGTCTAGGGTGGCAGTTGAGCTCCATAAAATGGTCTTTAAAGTTTGGTTGGTGGTTTTTTGTTCAAAGTGTAGGCCTGCTCTGCACAGAATTTCTGTAAAACAGTATACATGGAGGCATTCCTGTTTTTTCTTTAGTGTCACCCAAGTGGTTCTTTGTTCCGGCAAACATTACTATGCTTTAGTGAAACAAAGAGAGACACTAGGAGAGAAACAACACAACACAGCTATTGTGAGACTTGAAGAACTGTGTCCTTTCCCCCTGGAAGCTCTACAGCAAGAGCTGAGCAAATACAGCCGTGCCAAAGGTTAGCCAGATTTTTACCTTTGTGTTTCTAGACTCTTTGAAGTACTGAACTAAATCTGTTTGCCTTTTAGGATGAAAAGTTGTAGTGGCTTTTTCCTCTTGCTCCTTCCCCCCATACATCTAGTGTTTCTGTAATACAAATGTTTACCACTTGTGCTAAAAGAACTTGTGTCTATGCTATTGTTAACATCTATGAACTGCTACTAAAAGTCAGAGTAAACTCTTCAGGGCACTTTTGCATTGATCTTTGCTGTCTAGTCCTTTAAGTTGGAGAGACGGAGAAAGTAGCTTTTGAAAATGGAAGAGAAAAAGAATATGTCCACAGTATACCCTCCTGGTGGTCACACTTTTTGGTTTAGCTGCAGCAAGCTATGACCTGCAAAGGAATCCAGCCTAGTGAGCCTTTGTTTCAAAGGTGGTGCTAGGACCAAAAAAAAAAAAAAAAAGCAGAGGTGCTACAACAGAAAAAGTTGGTTTTCTTGAGCTGCTGAAAAGACAAATGTGTGTGTTTGTAATGTGCCCTTATCTTTCCTTTAGGCTTTGTCTGGAGTCAGGAAGAACCGCAGAACATGGGTCCTTGGTCCTTTGTGTCACCACGGTTTGAAAAGCAGCTGGGAGTTAAGGTAAGATGTCCACATAGTGCTTTAGTCTTTAAACTGAAGTTTGATGTTCTCTTCCTTAACTGTGAAATTCTGTGGTGCAGACATATAAAACTAATCCTGATGCCTAAACCAAAATTGTGTTCTCATTTAGACTACTTAAGCTTTTTATRGCACCTTTTACTCATGATGAGCAGACTGGAGCTTCCTTTCACTAGGTCTTTAGTCTGCCAAAAAGTAAAAATTAGAAAGAATGAACAAAGATCCCAGGTAGGAAACAACACGCTTGAGGTGACACAGCACGTAGGAGGAGAATCCAAAGCTGCTGTTCTCTGTGGCAGACTGCAGGCTATAAAGTTCTTGGAACCACGCTCTTTGGAAGATGGAGGTTAACTCCTGACTTTACTTCCGTCTGGGACTGACTGATGTCTAGCAATAGGTATCACCACGGCATCAGAGGCCCTTGGAATATGATCCCGTGTTTGTGCTTCATTAATCATTTCCTCCTGACTCTGTAATTTCAGCTCCGTCTTGTGAGTAGACCTCCTTTACCAGCCCCAGCAGTTGGCATTGGAACCCTGCACCAGCAGCAGCAGGAAGACATTCTTACCAACACGTTTGTCTAAGAGCTTTCAACGGACAGACTGCTTCTGCTGTCGGTCATGTTCGTTACCTCCTCCTGTGAAGAAGAACAAAAGCCAGACTCTTAATTCTCCAAGACAGAAAACAAATGGAACAAATGTTATAATGATGAACCAATCTTTACATGTGGGGATACATGAGGATGACAGCTGATGCCTGTTACTGTAGATATTTCTTGTTGTCCTCTTGTATTTTCTACAGAAGGTATTTTAAAAGGGAAAAAAAATCCAGTCCAGGGGGCAGACCCGTGAGGTGGATATAAAATACCTTGTGTCAGGATTGGTGCATGTGTGGAAATGGTTTCTTGTTTCCACAGAAGTGCTAGTGCTGTTTGTTTGAATAAATGCTGCCCCATGCCTGGGAATGAGCCATTTCTGTAGCAGTATTGTGGGGTTCTCATTTCTTTTCCTAGGGGCCAAGAATTAAATCTGTTGCAGCTGTTGGTGCTCTTCTCAAGGCATGTTCTGAAGGAAGTGAGAGTTGTTAAAGCAGGTTTCCTGGTGTAACCTCACAGGACAGACCCTGAAGGCTTCAGGCACCACTGTTTCTCTCACCTGGAGAAGCAGCGCCTTCATAGCGAGCTTGCAAGGTGGGAGGCGTGCTGCAGGGCTCCTGCCGTATTTTAGAACCCTCATAGAGGCTCAAACCAGTCTCTAGAGGCTAGCCTTGGAGAGTGGTACTGTCTCCTATCCAAGAAAATTATTCTCAGTTTCCCTCTTCTGGTTTGTTTTTTAACCCCCAAATTATAGTGCTAAATTAGTCCATTGGTTTAGTCTTCTGTGTTGACAAGGAATTTGTAACTTCTCTTTGGCTTTACCAGTGAGAAGTGCATTTAAGAGACCATCTCTTTTCCAGTCCCAGGTTGCTGTGCTGTTTTACCATTTCACGTGGATGTGACCTGTTTTCAAGGGGTTTCTTTTTCTCACTTTCTTCCTTCAGTGGTCCCTAGTTCCCACACAAATTCTTGCTCATGCTGCAAGAAGGCTGAAGTTGTGACCAAGTAAGAGCAGCAGAAAGGATCCAGAAACCAAAAAGTGCAACAAGGCAGGCTGCAAAGAGTTTGAGGGACAACTTTCCAAAAGGTGTAATAGGCCTTTTTCAAACACATCAAAAGTTTTGAAGGGAAGAGGCAGGGGAAATAGGAGGCGGAAGGGGCTTGTAAACAAGATGGGGTTATAGCAAAAAAATCTCATGTTTTTTTTCTGGTTTGCTTTTTTTAGGGGGGGATGGGATGTCTTCCATCTGGAGGCTTGTTGAGAGGTTTCTGAGCCAGAACTCTTTGTAGTTTAGGTATCAGAAGCTCTGTCTTGAAAAGGAGTGTTAATAAAATGCATTAGAGAACAAATCTGTGAAATGAACAGCAGGAAATGACAGAACAGGTTTTCTGAAGGAGCTGAAGTGTGATACAGGTGTCTGAAGTACTTGCAGAAGTTCCCAAAGTGCCAACCGCATACAAACAGGATTTCTCTTTCTACCACTGTAGTATGTTTCTCAAGTTTGTGAGAAAATGTACTGGTTAGCAAACCAATATATATTTTAATAAGAATAAGCTTTATTACTGTTCTTAAAAAAAAAAAAAAAAGTAAACAAATACAGAATTAAACTATGATCAGGTATTTAAATCATGGTCTCCTATACAGTGATTTGAACTATTCCTTTTGAAGCATTCCAGACTTGATCCAAAGTAGGATGGATTTAGTCCCAGCTTCCTAGCTGTCCTGTCCAATGGATGAAGCTGTCTCTGTTATGAAATCCAGCTCCTTACAAGATGATCTGTCACCTCTTTCAAACTGTCATGCTAAAAAGTTGCTCAGTTCCTTTTTCTTCAATCTAAAACTGAGCTTTTCAGGCCCTAATAGCCTTTCTCTAATGAGTCAGTCTTGAGAATCATGCAGTTTGGAAGGGACCTCCAGAGGTCTATGGGCCAAGCTGCTGCTGAAAACAGGCCCTGTTAGAGCAAGTTGTGCAGAGCCTTTAACTGTCCAGTTCTGAGCAGCTCCAAGTATGGAGATTCCACAGCATCTCTCGACCCCTGTTCTGTTGTTTGACCATCCTCATGGTGAAAATATTTTTCCTCATTAAGTCTGAATTTCCAGTGTTCCTGCATCCATCTGTTGCCTCTCACTTTTCCACGGTGTACTACTAGGAAAAGTCCGGCTCTGTCTTTTCTACATCCTCCCGCTGGGTAGCTGTGGACAGCAATAAGATGCACCTGGATCTTCTCTTAAGGCTTAACAAGCATAGCTCTTTGAGCCTCTCCTTGTATATTGTGTCATCCAGCTCTTGACCATCTTGGTGTCCTTCCACTGGACTTGATCCAGCACATCGATTTCTTTCTTGTATGGGGGACCCCAAAACCGGACACAGTATCCGGATGAGGTCTCACAAGTACTGAATAGAGAGGAAGAACCACTTCCTTTGTCCTGCTGCATACACACTTGTTATGCAGTCCACTAAGCTTTTGGCTTTCTTTGGCCAACTATTCTTCTATATTCTTTGTTGCAAGGGCTTTCTTGACCCCTGTTGAAGTTACTGTGCATCAGGTCCCTCAGGTCTTTTTGCGCAGAGCTGCTTCCTAGATGGGCAGCCCCCAGCCTGTCCTGCTGCATGGTGTTATTCTGTCCCATGTGCAGGACTTGGCATTTGCCTTCATGAGGTTCCTGTCAGCCTATTTTTCCAAACTGTCCCAATCCCTCTAAATAGCAGCCCTGCCCTTCCATGTATCAACAATTCCCCCCACCAATTTGGTATCACCTGCTGAGTGTTCTCCATCCCATCATACWGGTTGTTGATATAAAGCTCCTTTGAGGGGACTGTCATCTTTAACRTTTCAGCCATAACAGCACAATCTGAAGTTCCCTCACCGGTTCAAGTAATCAGACCAGAAAAAAAGGGAGAATGCAAGGCAAATGGGGTCAGACTGTCACTCCCTCCATTTCGRGGAGAATTTCACTAGGCTCCCACCTTGTCTTTTCCGATTTAAGGACACTCTCTGGAGCTGAGATATGCAAGAAAGGTAGGAAGATGAACAGACAAGAGCAGGCTTAGATTCTTCTGGTTTTTGATTAAAATATTTCTCTTCACCTTGGAACAGTTTGTAGTTTGCTTACCATGGTAACTTTTAACAGAGGCGGATTGTTGGTTTAACATTTAAATGACTTTCCATCTTAAATGTGCTATACAATTAATGTTCATAAAAATTTCTTAGGCAGAATTTCATCTTAATTTTATGAACTGCTCCAGCAAAAATATGTATGGAAGATCTCTGGCTCTCTACCATTCAAAAAAAAGAAAAAAAATGCAGTCTTCATCCAACACTCTCTTTTCAGACCCCTTCCTTTCTGTGTAGATCCAGAAACTACACCAGAGCGTGGTTGCCTTTTTTCTTTCACCAAAAAATGGGTGTACTTCTTTTTCTTGCTAATAGCTTTCCTGGAAGCATGGCTGTTGTCATGAGCAGCACTCAACAGCTTTGCTTGCTGTTTTTATATTCTTTAAAGATTATATGAAATTGTAGCTCAACATTTTTTTAGATATGTCATAGAAAAAACAAGCTGCTTGCAAGTAGCACCCACTTCTGCAGTGGTCATGATTTGGTTTCCCACATACAGTCCTTGAAGAACAGACAGTGGGGTGGGACTCTTGTGATTTCTCTCCATTTCCCMCTGCAGCTGGAGTGATGTTGGCCTTGGAGAGCTGTAGGTGGATGTGTGGTTTCTTACCAGTGATTTTTGAATTGTGTCTCAGAGTGATGGTCAAAGTTGTTCCTACCTGAAAAGAAAACCTTTACAAAGGAAGAGCTAATTCTCACTCAAAATCCTAAAGGTCAGAGGAAAAAAAACTAAGTGATGCAGATTGCACTAACTGCAACAGAACCTTGCACTTCTATAGCACAGAGTAGATAAAGAGCCATGGAAGTTTCTAGGAATTTTCTTGTTTGTGATAAAGAGAGGCTGAAGGGCTTGATTTTCCTCTTGTGGCTTTCAAATCTTTTTTTATTTTTCACGAACRTCAGAGCTTACAGCATTCTTCATATGCCCCCCCCCCAAATAAAAAAAATGAAAACAACAGAACAAGTACAATTCAACATGAAACACTTTCAGGATATCAACCTTCCCCCCCCCCCCCGATGCATCCAAGACACTGCAAATTATCATAATCTCATTTCATCGGTTCCCATTGGCAGTAGGCTCTCATTAGCTTGAGAAGACTCAGGATTTCCTTCTTCTGCTGGGTCATAGGCTGATGCCAGTCCAGCCTGTCTTAAAGCTCTGTGGGCCTTCAAGGCCTCCCCCATCTCCTTTCCATGGCTCTCCAGATTCATGAGTCATTCATGCTCTCTGGAGGGGCCTCTGTGTGACCGGAGAACACAGAGGGACATGTTCCTGAAGCACTGAGGTGCCAAACGACTTGAGAGAAGTGGAAAGCTGTTGCCTTGAGATGCACATGAGCACAGTCAAATGCTGGAGGACTGAGTTCCATGTCCCACAAATCCCAGGGCTCTCCTGGGGCACCATGTGCCAGAGGGCCATGCTGTCCTCCCTGGGCTCTATCAAGGAGCCAGGGCCCCAGCACAAAGACACAAATGGGGGCTGGTTTAGAGGTACAGCCTGTTGGTCTCTGAAAACATCTGCTCTAGCAACAAGACAAGGTGAGCGGCAGGTGAGGGTGACAGCAACACAGAAAGGAGTTCAGCTGAGCCCCTGCAAGCAAGGACTGACCACAGGTCTTTTCATTCCCTGCAAGAGAGCTTCTGAAACCCATCTTCCTCCCCTCCATGGAGTGATCCTGCTTCCCTCCACAGTATGTGGGAACTCTGTGTCCTTTTGGAGGACTTGTGCGAGTGCTGACTAGAGCTCCCTAAGGGTTCTGAGGGTTTCACTGAGCTTCCTAATGAGAGTTAGGGGGGAGCAATGGCATGGGAATAGTCTCCAGAGGGGTGAGGTAGAACCAGGAAYATGAGAGGGTGGGGGCCAGGCACACCAGACTGGCAGGACCTAGGGGAACAAACCATGCTGCTGTTTGGAGACACCTGTCTGCAGAAAAAGAGAAGTAGCAACTCCCGGGAAAGCAAAGAGGAAAGAAGAGCTGTCCATTTTCCAGTAGCACCAAAGCAGATCAGAAAGCTATGCCAGAAGCAGAGGACCTTTGGCAGCTGGGTTGCTGGAAAGGTGAGTGCTTTTCAGCACAGGACAGCAGGAAGTCAGCTGGATGCAGAGACACCAAGGCAGCAAAGTCCTAAAGCACCTCAAAACCTCAGGTTGTGCTGGATCTGTAATGGCACCCAGACTGCACATGACATGCTCAGGCCACCTTCTCCCAAGTCACTGCCAGCCATGGGACAGAGCCAGCCAAGTYGCAGAGCAAACAGGAAGGCACAGAAAAGCTCTTGGCCAGAGTCTGACTTTGGCTCTGAACAGAGATCCCCACCCCAAGACACACTGGGAAACGCAGGCCTGGCTGGAGTCCCGCATGACAGAAGAGGAGGTCCTGATGCCAGGAGGACTCCCGAAGTGGTGAGAACGAGCAGCCATGGTGCCCAAACTGCCATGGGAAACGTGGCTTCAGGTCCCAGCCAGTGCAGGGTGGCAGGGAGGGCTTGTAAGAGCTGGATGCTGTCAGGATGAGAAGGCCTGGGAGCCCCCGGGGCACGGCTCAGTGCCCCAGGGGCAGCCAGGAGCCCCCTGGTCACGTATAGCCAGTGGGCAGCCCCTGGGTGCCCCAGGAGGTGGGAGAGGAGGCTGAAGGATTCCCAGAGCATCCATGGGGGCCCAGACTGGGCCAGGGGCTTTTATGGGCTCTGGAAAATCCTGTTTGGGGAGAAAAACAACCTACCATTTTATATGGAAAAGAAAGAAACCTCTTACAGACCTGACTGGGAGCAAAAAACCCAACCTAACTTCTTATGGGAAATGGCAGAAATTTTCACAAGCCCTTCTGAATCACAACTGCTGCAAAATTTGCATGATAAAAAGCAAATACAGAGCAAACACCTTGCTCACAGAACGTGACTGGAAACAGTTTTGCTTTGCAGGAGTCTAAGGAGGCTAAACTGAGTCGCTCCCCAGTAACCACGTCCCTGCACTGGGGGAGGGTCCCAGGCTCTGATGGTGACGGCAGGGAGGATGCACCAAGAGCCAGAGTCCCCTGCTCCAGCCATCTTCCCATCACCTCTCCATAGAAACAATTTTCCTTTGAAAAACAGATCTCTAATTTTTCTCTTGAACTTCTAATTATAAGAGGAATACCAAGCCACCTTCGCCTCAGCTGCTTGCTAGGCTCTGAAGAGGGTCCTGTCCAGATCCCTGTCCTATCCCTCCTGCCTGGTCTCTCTCTCCCCTTTCCTTCTGCTGTTGTCTGTTCATTAAAGGCAAAGAGCTGAACAGCTGCCATCACCATGCACTCTTTTTATAGCACCCTTTCTGCAAGGGCACTCGGCTTGTGAAAGAAGTTAATGCAAAATTCTTCCTGAAAGAAGTCATATTTTGGGTGGCCAGCAGGAAGGTGAATGACCTGAGATTTCCTAGCAGAAACCTCTCCTTGGAAGTAATATTTGTGACCCAGGCTGTTGGGCATCGAGAAAATGAGCCTCAGCTGATGAAACCAAATGCCTCCTGCCCCCTTCTTCTGAGAAAAGTTGGGAAGAAAAAAGAAAAGAATTCCCCAAAGACACTCCTGTCAACCAGCTAAAGCAAAGGGCACCTGGCTGGAGTGGTGCCCGGTGTTTCCTGTGTCTTTCTTCTCCCCTCTGGCAAGAAAGAAACCCCAAGTCTTTTGCTCCTGTTGTGGTAGCTTTTCGGGACTCCAAGAGGGAGAGGATGGCCCTGGGGCATGGGGGAAACTGGGCAGCGTGGAGGAGCCCGAACCCCTGTTCCAGCTGCCCAGGAGTTGTTAGAGAGAAAAATATCTTTCTGTAAAGGTGGTGAGGGAAATTTCTAGTCTTCTCCCTTGTGGAAAATGCCACCCTGCCCTCGCCCCAGCTGCTTCTAGGCTGAACCTTGGACTTTCTCTGGGACTTGTGCCTCTCTGAGGACAACTCATTTCTTTTCAAATAGAAATAAAAAAAAGCCCTAATCTAGGGGCACCAAATTCATAACTGATCACTAGTCATCCAGGCCTTCAGTAGGATGGAGAAGCCCTCAGTGATGCCTCTGCCCTGGGCCGACCACCACTCTGCCAAGATGTCCTTGGGGTTTCTCCTCAGTGCCTGTGCAGGGCTTGATGGATTTCAGTTGTCTCTCCCGGGTATTATACTACTGCCCTTTCCCTTCTGCTTCTGGCTTTTTCAACTTAACATGTTTTGAAGAAATGCTAAAAAAAACCCCTTTGTTTGCTTGTTCCTAAGCAACATGAAGTTGGCACCTCTCTGCTGCATCACCTCTGTCAGCTTGCTGGACTTGTTTGGTTCATCCCCCTAACAGTAGAAGATTATGTTATCGAAGTTATTTGAGAGAGCATGCTTGAATAAACCAAGCTCACCATGAGCAAAAGACCTTTCCCAAAAGAGCCAAGTGAAGTTTAACCAAATCTGGCACTTTCACGTGCAAAGTCCTGGTGTGTTAGGAGGGGACAGGCTGAGGGCGAGATTCAGCTTCGCCTGGGGCAATGGCTCCCAAAAGCTGCTCTGAAGCATGGCTTGTATCTTACCCTAATTAGCTCACGCATTCATACATTAACTTCATCTGACCAGGAAATAACCCTGTAATCTCTCTGCTGTAGTCTGCTGTTTAGCCTAACTTCATTAGGAAATCCATCTCAGTGACATGAAATAAGACTTCTTTCACCTTGCTCTAGCACTTTATGTTTTAAAAGACCTACTTCAATCCATTCTGAATAGCTTTTATCTAATCAAGACATATTCTGGCTAAACTTCTGCTGTGAGCTTTCTGAGGATTTCTGACCGTGTTCCCCAGGCAGAAGACTCTTTCAGGAGGAAATCACCTTTCCCGAGAATACCTGGAGCAGGCAGATCTGGCTCTCCCTGCCCGGGTGCTGAAGCGCTTTGGCAGTGCTGGGACTACTTGTCCTCCCAGGGGCAGGATGAGCCCCTCAGGCTCTGCTTGGGTACCCAGTCCCCTCCCGAAATGCTGGCGAGCAAAGGAGGTTCCTGGGCTTCTGGTGGATCACCGGTGCAGCTTCTGGTGTGGGACACCTGTAAGCTGGCTCACGCAGTGTCTCAGGCAGCAAGGCGTCCTGTGGCACAAACGGTGACTCTGCAAATCTGCGTGCTTTACCACAAAAATAGAACGGCTGACTGAATAATTGAAAAAGCAGGGAGAAGGTCTGGAGCAGAAAACAAAGGAGACAGGAAACAGAGACCTGCAGAACCTGCAGCACTTCTGAAGGAGTCAAAGCAAACGATGTAGCTGCTTTAAAAGCGTTACAGAAAAGAGCGC
>NW_020451204.1:5883088-5912621 GCF_003343035.1 Apteryx rowi
CCAGGTATACGCCCCGCCCCCCGGCTTCGCCCCGCCCCAGCGCCGGGCACGGCGGGGCCTTTGGGTCCTTAGGCGCTTTAGGCGCCCGGGGACCGCCTGACCCGCCCCGCAGCAGCGATCCCCTCCCCTCCGCGGGCCCTGCTCCCGCCGCTCGGCGGAGGGGGGCGGGGTGGCGCTCCGGTGCCGTTCGTGGCCGCCATGTCTCTTTTCCCCGTGGCGTGGGCAGCATCCTCCCCTCAGGGAGGCATAGCCGTCCGCGGCGGCGCCTGCGCGCGAGGGGGAGCGCGGGTGGGTCCTGCGTCCGGCGTCACGTGAGGACGCCGGCCGGCGGCGGCGGCGGCAGAGGAGGGAGCGCGTCGCGTCGCGCCGCGCGCGGGGGGCGGGAGCGGCGGTTGGAGCGGCCGGGACAGGCGCCCGCCCGCCGCCATGGGCAGTGAGTACGGCCCGGGGCCGGGCCCGGGGGCAGAGCCAGAGCCAGAGCCGCGGGCGAGGGAGGCGCTGCCCGGGCGGGCCGGGCTCCTCTTCCCGGGGGGCACCGCTCGGTGGGGCCGGTCTCTCTCCCGGCCTGAATCTCCTTCGTTAAAAGGCCGCTTCCTGCGGGGCGAGGCGCATCTGCTGAGGAGGTCTGCGAGGGGGTGGAATGGATGGATAAAGGAGACGTGCGGCCGGGCAGAGTGCAGTATATAAGAATAAAAATGACACTTCCACACACACTGTAGTTAACTCCGTTTGCAGTGCAGCGGACGCGTTTTTCTGAAGAGGGACTGACGGTGATTTCTGTGGCCGTCCCTGTCTTTTGGGGCTGGGRATAACGTGCGAGTACCGACCGCCAAAAAAACCCCCAATGTTTCAGGATTTTTTTCTGTAGAAGAGCTCAAGGTATTGAGCTCTTGGGTGTTTTTAAAGGAGAGCTTGTGAAGAGGGATGCATCAAAAGTTGAAGTAAATACCACAGAGTTCTGATCAGATTAATTGCTGCAGTGATTTGAACCAGGATTTCTAATTTTTCTTTATTTTAGAGATTTAGTTCTTCTGGCAAAACACAAGATGTCAGTCTGTGTGGGTACTCTTTGATGTCAGCATGCTTTGTTTCTGCATTAAACTAGCACAGAATGATACTAGGTCAGTTATTTTTAGATGGAATATAATTTAGTTCACTTCTGGTGATACGTGCAGTGCTGCTTCTCATCCAAAATGATGCTAAACCAGCCTTGGGGGGGAAAAAAAGGGGGCAAATCACTATCTGACGTTAAAAACAGGTTTGCCCTGTTTTGATCTGGTTTAAAAAGAGRGCATCAATTTTCAGGCATTGAATTAAGTGAATTCTATTTCATTAACACCTATCAGGTGTTTTTTATTTATGTTTTAATTTCTCTCTTGTGAAGTTAAATAAAATTTTATGGAATTTTATGGATGTATGCAAGTTCATTAATATTTCCCCTCTTTTCTTTTCTTTTTTTTTTTTTTTGAACAGTTAAATTTTTAGAAGTTATTAAACCATTCTGTGCAGTTTTACCTGAAATCCAGAAACCAGAAAGGAAGGTGAGCACCGTATCATATTTTTACTTTTGCTGGTTCACTGGTAAGAAAATGTTGTGATATTTGAGTCCAGACTCCACTGTAAATACAGACATTGGGCCCTACAGTAGGACATATCCTTTTTTGGAGGGAGGGGTGGAGGAATCTATCTTAATGTAAAAGATTACTATGATGATCAGTTTCTTACTCTGGTAAGACAGCTCTGATAAGTTGTTCCAGTGGCAGTTATACTAACTAGTTTTTTTAAAGTGTCATATTCTTAAGCTAAATTTATTTAGTTTCAGCTTCCTATGATTGCATCTGTTTTTATATTCCAGAACAAAGTTTTCAAGCTTTTTTCCCTGTGGGTACAGCTTTGAGTACTGGTGGCAATTCCAGGCTTTGAGCTGGCTCACCTATTACTTTGAAAAGACTTTTGCCATAATTTAGGAACCACAAATTTAGTTCTTYCTTTCCTACATAATATTTTCTACTCCCATAGCTGTATGTGTCTTTGGTGAAGTTGGAAAGTAATCTGTGAGGTATTTCAGATAATTACTCCCTGTTTACCTACTGTATGTACCGCTTTGTTCTGAAATCAATGAACTAACTTCAGTTAGAGCTGTTCTGTCTACTCCTTTAGCCCTAGAACCTCCTCACAGTCCTCTCTGCATTTTCTAGATCAAAATTAATTAATTTCTGTAGATTGGGGTGCTACTTGACCTATCAAAAAATCATTTTTTTATTTCCAAATTTGAGACTTAAAGACTCAAGCAAGCACACATCACCTAGGTTACAAAGGTGGTAATTAGAATAACAGATGTACCCAATATTCACCATCATGACTAGTATGAACATTCCATAAATGATGAATACTGATTTTTAGTCTTAAAAGAAAATGCATAGCTGAGAGCATGACACCATAGCTTCTCTTCAAGAGAATCCCCTTATGTTGATGAGGCGTTCTGGAAGGTCACGAATGGCTGCAGAGGTGTTCATGCCAATAACCATAGTGGAGTATGGTGGATTGAGAGGAAAAGATACAGCAAAATCTGCTGGTTATTCCTCTTTGGGGCTGATATTTAAGAAGATAGGGATTTATTCCTTGGCTCTTTGCCCTATCTGTCGTTCCTTGTTGACTTCCAGCATCTTTCCCTCTCAGGACAGGTCTCCAAATAAATGATTTCAGTCAGACCAAGGCATCTTCACAGCAGGAACCTCCAGAGCCAACCCCTATTTGCTATGATTAGGATGCACGTGATTTGTGTGGAAGATACCTTTGTTTCTGCAGCAGTGAACCTTAGTGCAGTCTTCTGGTGCTGGTTTCTGACACGTCTCTGGCTACATCCAGCTATCCCACTATCTCTGGTGAAGTGAATAAGCTAAGACAAATCTATAGATGTTGGTGTTTCTGTAATTCTCAGGGCCATCTGTGGGTTTTCTCTTTGTTTCTCCCTCCTCCCCTTCAATTCGTCAGAGAGGAAGAGAGGTTTGGTCTGTCTGTRTCCTCCATCAGCAGATGAAGGATGCCAAGGAGGTGCTGAGATTCTGCTCCTTGGTCACTTTCTTTTTCACTCTCTAGGTCAGTGACTACTGGTTGTCAGTCCTGTAGGAATTTGAGATGAAAACATGCTCAGGAACATCTTTCCTAGACTGAAGAGCCCTTTGTCTGACCATTTTAAATGATGTTGCTTGCCTGTATATAGCCTCCCGAGTGACCTAGGTCATTCTGTATAACCTGTCCTCTGTATTATCTGTTTTCTTGCAAGCTGTCATTGGTAGCCATCATTAGTAATGGTTTTAGTGGGCTGGTTAAGGCCAGGACAAGAAACAAAAATATCAAAATAGGAAAAACCCCTATTTTCTATAAACTTCTGTTGATTGTTGAATGAAGATAAAGTTTTGTTTCAATTGGGTTCTCACTGAATCCTTTTCCCATTATTTTTGATGACAGAAGTTTTATTTTTTTTGCACTAAGCAGTGTTAGTTTTGTGTTTTGGTTAAGTTCGTTGACAGAAGCAATTGCTACTTTTTGTAGTTACTAGTATTGGTTTGTATTTGCCTTGTATGCACAGACTTCCCTAAGAAATGGAACAGACTGTTCAGAACAGCAAGAAGATGGTGCTTAAGTCACTTGATTTTCACAAATTGTGAGAAAAATGTTGAAGGAATGAGATGTCCAATTGGATCTGATCAGATGATGAACTGTACTGTCTCTGTGCTCGTTATTGTTTGTGGCTGAGTAATCTCGATACCCATTTATATTTTGCTGTTCCTGGCATACGGCTTCAGGGACTGTTCCTTGTGAATGAAGTGTGATTTGGGTGATACAGAATTTCTCTAATGCTTATGTTCACCATAGCTATAGAGAGAGCCAGAGGGGCTGTAGAGCCTAAGAGACTGATACCTCAGAAGCTAAGGTTAATTGTTGTGCTGCAGAGTTAATTCTGTTTAGCATTTTTTGTATTTAAAAGTCTGTACTTAAAATCTGAAGTTTAGAATTCAGACAGCACTTGGTAAAGTGGGTTAGTGCTGTGTAAAATCTAGCATAAGATACAGTTTGGGTTTATTTGCTGCTGTCATTATCTTTTTTTTTTTTTTTTAACTTTGTACTCTAAGTATTTTTATCATCTGGCCTCTTTTAAAAGAGTGAGGCTGTATCAGTAAATACATTAAATTACTGAGATGTTTTGCTTCTAAATATGTGCTTTTAATTATAAAGATACAAACTATTTATTTTCCTGGGCTATCTTAAGAAGTTGCACTGCTGCGTCAGTTCGTATCTTGTCATTTGAGGATGTTCAGGACCTATGAAACGAGGCACTAATCTTTTTTCTTGTTACTTCTCTGCAGGCAGATTCAGTGGCTGGAGGCAGAAAGCTAGTACTTCTGCTGTTTCTATCTTACGTGTTAGTTCATGTCACATTTTAGTAACTGCTGAGCTCTGGGCTACAGTGAACACACTTTTCCCAGTGTATGGGATAACCCTGTGGAGGAGAGGCGCGAGCTTGAACATAACACTGATCTTAGCTCTCTTGGTCTCTTCAAGTGTGTTTCCTTCTGTCTCAGGCTTTGAGTATTCTCCTGATTAGAAAATAGATTTCTATTCTTGCACCTGGAACTAGTTACAGTATTCTGTCTCAACTGTTCTGACCCTGAGATTCTCTTCCATATATTAGTGACTGATGATCATTGATCTGACAGTCTTTTAAAAGTAATATGCGATTTACATAGCTAGAAATATTTTGGAAGAAAAAGGTTTAAAAATTACTTTGCAATTTGTGTCCATGAACATCATGGTGAATTTAAGCTTCCTCTTAACTTCATTCTAAATATTTCAAATTACTATTCAAAACTCATGGTTCTTCTGGTTCTTTTATCACTTGCCTTCACTGCAGTTAAATCTCTTTCAACACTTTATAGTACTTTAGTCTAATAACTTCCAGCATTACAAAATAATGGCTCCAATCTGTTGAAACCAAGAGTTAGAATCACTGAAGATAAGATTTTTCTTTTTTTGAATTAATCTTTCAAGTTTGTTCTGGTTTGTCTGTATTTGTAGCTCACGGTGGTGTTTTTCTATAAATACCCACTTTGTTAGATTATTATAGATAAAATATGTTTTAATAACTYAATGTCAGGTGCACTGCTAGATCTCCTATAAGTTTTCTTTGACTACACAGAAGCTCCATGAGTGTCTCTCTGTATAAGATCTGAAAATCTTATTAAAAATAACTTGTAATGAGAAATGATGCTTTCTGGTTTAATATGTTCACCTTTAATTCTGAATGATGTAACATTTAGTACTAATATGGTAGTAGAGTGAAAATTATAGATAAAATGAACCCATTAATCGCTATCTACATTCTGGTCCTTAGATCCAGTTCAGAGAGAAGGTACTATGGACGGCTATCACACTCTTCATTTTCTTAGTATGCTGCCAGGTAGGTACTGATATTTTTTGTGTGTTACGGAGAGGATACATTCTGTGCATATAAAACATGCAAAATGTGTCTATAAAATATGCTCTGTGTATATAAATATTTGCTAAAAGTGTGAGAAATTCTTGTTTTATGTTGACCTAACAGTTTCAGTTATATAGTGTTAGCAGTGACAAGTTTGAAAATGAAGTAGAAGTGAGTGCTTTTACTTGATTCCTCTTGAACAAGCTCATGTGTTGTAAAGGTGGCAGGAAGATGTTTTTCTGAAGTATTTAAGTTGACATTTAGAACATGATCTTTGTGAAAGTACTGACAAATGTTAGCTAAAACCCCCCAAAATACAGATCTTTGTAAAGATTTCCATAATCTTTATTACTCATAGTTGCAAGAGTTCCTAGAACCTGTACTTGGGTTATAAATGGATAGTATTGTTTTTTAAAGAGTACTTACATATTGCACAAAATTAATATCTATATATTACTTGATTTTTTTTTTAAAGAACATTTAGTCCTCTTAGATCATTTAAAAAGAACCTTGTATCTCCAGAATCAACCTTTTAGTTTATATTTATTAACTTGAATTTACACTTTATAGTCAGACTCTGGAGCAGTAGTTTAAGAATTTTGATGTTTAGAACAGTGAATGGCTATTGAAAGGCTAAAAAGCAGCTCTCGTACATACCTGTTTTTGTGTATCTGGAGATAGAAGAACGTGTATTTTATTTGTGTTTCCTAGCTGCTGGATCTATGCATAGTTAAGACTTTGAATCTATATGAAAGATTATAGTAGGTGAATAGGAAATCAGATAGTGCAGACTAGAGTGCCGTAATCTAGAAAAACATAGATTTTGGATTGCCTGCACTCCCAGTATGCCGTTTTCCTAATTAAGAAGACTTTAGAAGCTTAGAAAGATACATACATTGAAGTTTATGCTACATCTTTAATTTGTGTTGAAAAGAAATGTTTAGAACCATTAAAATTTAATGCTTTTTTCTGTCTTCTTAAAAATGCTTTGTTACTCTCTGCTTTATTTTTCTAAAACTCAAAATTGCTACAGAAATGTTGGTGAAATAAATAACGGTCTATTGTATAAAGTTTTTAGGGTCTTAATGATTTGTGGTAGCTAACCTATTTATTTTATGCTTTTTCTGTTTTCTTTAGGGGTTTGTATTACTCCCTAGCTGCATCTGACAGGCATTCACATCTTCACCTTTAGTAATCTGGCTAATGTGCTTTGAATCTCCTTTGTAGAGATTTCTGCTTTTTTCCATAGAGGAATCTTAGGTTCCGTAGTTTAGACCTCTGAGTCTGGAGTCCCCCAGTTGGAGGATTAAAATAGATGGTGTCAGTATCTATGTTAGTGTATATTCTGGTTTAATTAAGAAAAAAAAAGTTGGAATAAATTATCCTAAACAGTATAACAGTTGAGTCATTACAGGTTAAGGTTCTTGGATTAAGGCAAGCTGTCTTTGTATATATGCTTAATACCGCTGTGTGCTTGAACAGATACCTTTGTTTGGAATCATGTCATCAGACTCTGCAGATCCTTTCTATTGGATGCGAGTCATTCTTGCATCAAACAGAGGTTAGTAGATCAGTTCTTTCTTCTCTGTTTTGCATGAGCATAAACAGACTGGAATAAAAATCGTTGGCTGTTAAATTGATCTTGAAGTATTAAATGTCGTACACCCAGATGTCTTGTTGAAACACTTCGTAAAGTGCTTACCACAGGTGTAATGCTTTGTGTTCATAAATGACTGATATCTGAGGAATACTTTATCTTAGGAACGGGATCTTCTTTGACGTGTAAATGAGATTCATTTTGATTCTCAACTTTAGGGCTAATTCTGTTTCAAACTGTAGAGCCATCTTTTTCTGATTAATATGTGGGACAGTGTCTTCCTCTCACCCCAACTAACGAACAGCAGTAGCGTGCACTGTGAGAGCCTCGACTAGAAAACACCTTGCACTTGCTGGTCAATTATGCCTCATAATATTTTGGCAATGTTATGGGTGAGTAATTTTACAGGTGGGAAAGCTAAGGGCAGAGGTGTTCGGTCTTACAGTTTACCTTTAGCGAGATCAAACTAACTTATTTAAAAATAGACAACTGGACCCCAACCAAATGTATAAGAACTTTTGTACTAATGCTAGAAGTCTAAAGCTAAGATGGGTGACCTAGCATGCGTGGCTTTAAATGAGAATGCTGACCTCATCTGTGTCTTAGAAAATTGGTTGGAAGCAAGAAAATCAGTGACAGCCTCTAATGTGAAAGTACAAATTATTTAGGAACGGCAGAGTGGGTCATACTGGTAAGGTAATATATTCAGGTAAATAATTTAGCTGTTTCAAACTTTATTGCAGAATTGGTATATAAAAATTCTGTGTCTCAATAGTAGCATGTGATACGAAATATACTATCCATTATGCAACCAGAATGGGGATAGTGGCCAAGAAAAGACTAGAAAGGCTGTGAAGGTAACAGAAAAGGGGAGTGGGAAAGTTAATTTACACCTAAATTGACTGAGTAGATGTCATGATAGGATGTGAAATGAAGACTAATATTTCTGATATACTAATTTTCTTGCTTGTTGGAAAAGTAGAGATTCCCTTGAGAGACGACACATTTGATTCGGTACTGAGCAGTATGTAGACTCTGAGATGCAAGTAAGAACCAGAATATGATCATGATTTTAATGTTTTCACATTTTACATTGTGATAAGAAAAGAAAAAAATCAATGCGATCATACTTAAAAAAAAAAAAAAAAAAAAACCTTTAAATGAGGAATTTGGTAGTTGAAATGAAAAGAAGACTCCAGACAGGAGGGGAGGTGCTTAAAAACACTGGACTTTAAATTACTTATCAAAGACTCTTCAGGAAATTAAACTGTTGTGGGATAAGAGGGAAGACCTGCTAACGGATTAAGAACTGTTGAAAGGATACAAAGAAATGTCTGTATAAATCCATAGGGTGCCACAAATTGAATATTGCATGCAGTTCTAATCTACCATCCCACGAAGGACATAGTGGATCTAGAAAACACTCAGGAAAAGACAACAGGGCAAATCTAAGGTAGGAGTTAATGTATAGAAAGAGATCCTAAATAAATAAGGTTTCTTCATCATATAATGTGTTATGTCCCAAATGTCTTTGAAATCTTGATCTCTGGGAAAAAAAGTGAATGTGGATGGATAATCACTTTTTCTCATAGTATAACGAGGAAGGGGCAGCCAGTGTGATTATTAAGCAGCAGATCTAACACAGAATAGTGGCAGAAGTCACAAGATGCAGCTTCTGAGTAAGTTATTAATATATGGGGAAAAGGGACAGAGTGACACTTCCCCCGAAGAAGGGGCCCTGTTCAGAGGTGGACTGTGAGGATACATAAGCTTCTAGTCTGATCAGCTATGAATATCCTTTTTCTACTTCTTGATCTTCCACAGGACCCTTCAGGCCTTGCTTCCCATGTCACTAATTCTCCAGCTTGCAGTGGCTAAATACTTTTTTGTTCATAATTTTGCTGATAAATTTATGATAGATCACAAATATGCTACAAGTAAGAGCAGAGTTATGCTTAAGTATTCAGAGTTCAAAATAATTGTAAGCTGATTCTCATCTAATTCTTCCTGGTGGGTACTGCAATGTATTTCTTCTGAAGTTATGTCCCTTGAGTGAACATGTAAAAGATGGTTAAAACGTAATTTGATTTGGCTTAATTTAATTATTAAACTTTTGAAATGTGTCCTCACACAAGCTTTTTTTTTCTTAGATTTAAAGTTCCAGCTTGGGAAATGTTGGAAAGATTGATCACTTACTAGTTTAGCTTCTTAACTTTCACCCACATTTTCAGTATTTTGTTTTTCTAAAATTGCAACATCTTCAGACAGAAGAGATTTTTCTCTAATTTACTGAAGGATAAATTAAGTTTCAAAAGTGATCTTTTTTTGTAACACTGTTGCACTAAAAAGATCAGGCGGAGGAATGTTTCTGTATTAAGGTGGGAGAGTATTTTATTCAGGCAGAAGATGGGCTTTTTCTCCCTGGTTTTAGTTGCTTTGAGTAGCGATTCTGTTCTGCTTCCATAACACTTTATAATATAACTGCAGGAGATATCAGTACTTGAACAAGATCTTGCTGGGAATATATCTGAATTATAGTATTTGGTGGTAGTGCTGGTGTTGTAGGTGTGACAGTCTGAGGATGCAGGCAAAATGAATTCTGCTCCACATAGGTGAAGTATGTGGGGGAAAAAACAGGCAGATTTTCTGGTACATGAGCACATGCTGCAGAAGTAGTGTTTTATGAAGTCGTACCTTCCTGATTAAGTTGTATACCACTGGAAGGTTGATACCTAGGTGACATTATGCCAGTCAGTAGGATGTCAGAGTAGAGCATCTTAATGACATGCTTTTTTTTTGTTAAGGATTGGTTTAATCCTAAACTCCTATGCTTTTAACTAGAGGCAGTGATTCTGAGAGTGGCATATCAGCTACTGTGGATCTGCAACACCTTTCTTGTGATCTTCACAGCTAAACTTTGAAAATGTGATGGTTGCAGTTGAAGCGGTGACAGAGTAGACAACCAATGAGAAGGCTTTTTCCAGTGAAAGCTTCCTTGATGTGATATATCAAAAAGCTAGCTATGTAACTTGCTTAGCTTCAATGTGCGTCAAACTTCAGTGTTAGCACAGTTTCACAAAAATATTTAAAGTGAAAGGCTATATATATTTCTCATGCTGCCTTCAAAATCACAGATTTTAACACAGTACCCTTCGTGTGAGGAGAGGATTTTTTTTTTGATTATCCCAGTATTTGAATATACATGTTTGAAGGGTTATGAAAAATGTTCTCTGTAGGTCAGAAACCTTTCAACAGGCCTAATATCCTCAGTGTGTAATCCCTTAGGAGAGATTCTTGAATTGCAATTGTATTAATTTTTCTTCCTGTTCAGGTACGTTGATGGAATTAGGTATTTCACCGATTGTGACATCTGGTTTGATAATGCAGCTGCTAGCTGGAGCAAAAATCATTGAAGTTGGTGATACTCCGAAAGACAGAGCCTTGTTCAATGGAGCCCAGAAATGTAAGCAGTGTTCTGGTTAAAATTAATAAGCATATTTTTATTCTTGGGAAAGCAGCCTGCTGAAGTAAAATACTAGATGTGAGATTTCTTTATTATTTAGGTGAATTCAGAAGATATTTTTAAAGGATTTGCTTTCTCTCTTGTTTTAGTATTTGGGATGATTATTACCATTGGGCAAGCCATTGTGTATGTTATGACTGGAATGTATGGAGATCCTGCTGAAATGGGTGCTGGAATTTGTCTTCTTATTATAATTCAGGTTCGTAATGAGCTATTTTGTGTGTAACTGGGACTGGTTAGCTACAGTATAGCTGGAGGGGGAAAAAAAAACCCAACTTGTATCTTTCCATGTCTGGTTGGCTTTTATTTATTTGATTATTTTTAATACTCTGAAGCATCATCCTTTCTCTCTATTTATAAATACGTATGAGAAATTCTAAATCTTTCGTAAGGGAGGAGAAAGTTGAGATAATTAATATCACAAATGTTTCAGATCGGAGTGGCTGTTTGATTCCAAATACAGGAATTAATAGACTTTGAAAGCACCTGCTAATATTAAGTACCACAGAGGACTTGTGATTAAAGGGTGCAGATGCAGCTTTGAGACATTATCCTGTAGGGCAAAGCAGTAAATGCACAGACTTAAATACTTTTTTTGAAGAAAGCATTTACTGAGTAACTGTTTGTTTGCTAGCATCAGCATTGAAGTCACAGAAATTATTGCAAGGTGAGATGTAGCCATGTGTACGTGAGAGGGCAAGAGTACTCTTTAGCGATACTTAGATTAAATGCCTAATGATCAGTCTCTCCAATATCATGAAAACACTGAAGCAGGGAATTAATTCTTGACTTGATTTATTCTTGTTTCTGCTCAGTCTTGTTTCTTCTCCCCCAGCTGTTTGTTGCTGGTTTGATTGTGCTGCTGTTAGATGAGTTGCTACAGAAAGGTTACGGCTTGGGATCTGGTATTTCCCTGTTTATTGCTACCAACATCTGTGAAACCATCGTCTGGAAGGCTTTTAGTCCCACTACCATTAACACTGGCAGAGGTACGTGTGCTGTTACAATTAGTTACAGCATGTTTCGGTGGATGTATACGACACAAAGTTTATCAGATATTTATCGGATGCTTATCAAAAAAGTTATTTTAATGTGCGACAATCAGCCCTTAAAATCAGTTGTCTAACACTGAAGGTGAAAATGTCGTCTGACTTAATAGAATAACTACCTGAAGATTAATAAGCCATACACTCGCCTTTGACTTGATTTGCAGTAGTTAAAATGGAAACAACAGCCCCTTGGCTGAAGATTTTTGCAATTCCATCTTATTTTAGCATAATTTAGAAATTTTCTATTCCTGATATTAGATTAGATATTAGATTCTGTTTGTTTAGGAGAGTTTTTTATGATCCAACTGTTGTCTGTGACTACAGGATACTTCTATAGCTAGTGCCTCCAAATTACTCTAAGCCTCTTTGATATGTCAGAGAGTACCATCTCTCCGTTTCTCGGCCATTCTTTGACAATATCTGGTTGTCTTGAGACCATGGACATACCAAATTAAGATACAACCTGTACCTGCATCAAAAAGTTTAGTAGTTTAATGTGTATATTTGAAATCCTGAGCCCTGTTTTTCCTTTGCTTTAATTTTCATCTCTGATTTCTAGCACTTTTGTTTATTGTGCTTTATTACTTTTCTGTAGGTACTTTTCTTCTCTTTTATCATTTTTACTTTCTGTCTTCCCCATGCCCCCAGAAAATAAAAGAAAAAGAGTGTGTTTTTTCCATGTGTGTGAGAATTCTAGTTTTTTTATCAGTAATAGTATTTGATAGATGATTCTAAATTCTACAAACTAAATGCTAAATTCTACAAAAAAGAGACTCCTAGGTTGTGATATATTTGTTGTAACAGGATTTCTGTCTTATTATATCTGATTATATATGTGTGTAATTTTTAAAACTGTAAATTAAAGCCAGATCTTTAAACTAAAACAGAATCATATCTTCCTTTTGGAAGTCTTAAATTTCTTTTACTTTTGTTGCTGTATGCAGGAACGGAGTTTGAGGGCGCTGTGATCGCATTGTTCCATCTTCTGGCTACACGAACTGACAAAGTCCGGGCGTTGCGGGAGGCCTTCTACCGACAGAATTTGCCCAATCTCATGAATCTGATTGCTACAGTATTTGTGTTTGCAGTAGTTATATATTTCCAGGTAAAATGAAAAATTCCTCGTAGCAGGGCTGAAATAGCTTATGAAGTGCATGGACTCTAGATGCTGCATTCATCGAGCAAAAAATTATTGCAAAAGTTGAACTAGAATAACTGAAGTACCCTAGCTTTGAGTAAGGAACTTTCTTCATTCCTTTTTTTTTTTCTTTCAATACTGTTACTTCAGTAACATAACTCTGTGACAGTACAGCTGTTAAAATTTTGTAGCCAGAAGGACTTTTACTCAGGTAGTGATGTAATCTCACAAGAGCATCTGTTATGGGACACACCCACTATGAGTCTATTTTTATTAAAACTGGCTTCTGGGACTGCAGTGTGTTTATTATAGAAATAATATACTTGAATATTCATAGTTAAGAATACTTTCGGACAGAGCTAGAGAACCTTGCTTCTTTGGGGTCTGCATGATATAGATTTGTTCTGGAGAGCAACAGTGCAGTTAATGCGTAGTTTTTTCTCTTATTTTTTCTCTAAATATTCAGCCCTTTGTTTTTAAATTTGAGTATATGTTAAAAATGGATGCTAAAGGAGATCCATATGGTGTTTTTTTTTTTTTTTAAATGTCATTTTTTAAAAAAGCTTTTGGGACTGAGTGCTGGCAAAAAATTGGAATTCTCTGTTTTTTAAATGAGGCTTTTCTTGGGCCTACTCAGATAGAAATCTAACCCCTAAAACAGAAGGCCGGGCTTACAAATACTGAAATCTGCTGATATTGACTAGTTAAAAGCCCTTAAAGGTTTTTATCAAGCCCTATGCTACAAAGTAAATGTATTTTAGAGGAGTACCATTAAGCAGAAGAGAGATGATGTTTATGTAAAAAGAATGTAATACAACCAAGCAGTAATACTTAGAAATCTGTAAAATCTGTAATCCCGATTGTAGCAGAGGCCTTTGGGCTTTACTGTTCCATACCTTGCACTCCTTATTTATCTAGCAAAAACTGTCTTCAGGAATAGCTTTTAAGCATGCTAGGAGAACCTTCTGTTTTAGAAATAAACTTGGTGCATTTGTGTTCTTTCCCTTAGGGATTTCGTGTTGATTTACCTATCAAGTCTGCACGATACCGTGGACAATACAGTAGCTATCCTATCAAGCTCTTTTATACCTCCAACATTCCCATCATTCTGCAGTCTGCCTTAGTTTCAAACCTCTATGTTATTTCCCAGATGTTGTCTGTTCGTTTTAGTGGCAACTTCTTGGTAAACTTATTAGGACAGTGGGCGGTAAGTATTTTACCACTTTTTATATAAATACATATATATTTATATACGACTTTGTTTTAAAACTTTTGATATTTAACCAGTAGAAAACTGAAAAACTTACTTTTTAACACTCATATGTAGATGCTGTTTTAAACATTGCAGAGGAATTCCTCCATAAATGTAGGATAGGAATGTGAGACATCTGTGAGAAATAACGAATTGCCTTTTTCTTCCCCTTTCATAGGATGTCAGTGGTGGTGGCCCTGCTCGGTCTTATCCTGTTGGTGGCCTCTGCTACTATTTGTCCCCCCCAGAATCCATGGGTGCAATATTTGAGGATCCTGTCCATGTAATAGTTTACATAATTTTTATGCTGGGATCCTGTGCATTCTTCTCAAAAACTTGGATTGAGGTGTCTGGATCATCAGCAAAAGATGTAGGTGTTCTGGTGAATGTGCCTAATTATTATGTGTTCAGATGTTGCCTCTAATTTAGAACTGACTAGTTTCTAACTGATCACAGTTATTACTCTGACTAAATATCAGCTGATTATGAAACACTGCAGTAGTTTCAAAAAATTATGTTTCTGCAGGTTGCCAAGCAACTCAAAGAACAACAAATGGTGATGAGAGGCCACAGGGATACCTCAATGGTTCATGAGCTCAACAGGTAAGAAAATTCTAGCTTCCCACAGTGCTGCTGTACTGGGTGGTTAAGAGTTGGACTGGGGAGGTGTGAACTAGAGCAGATACTCTCTGAAAAATTGGACTCTTGTTTCCACTGCAAATCTCAAGATTTTTCCCATTCAACTGTCTGCCTTCCTGGTGGGGTGAAAGATGTTTATAGCAGTAATTAAGAGATTATCCTACGGTGTCTTTTGTTTCAGCAGAAGATAATGCAGAAATTTGGGATGAATCTCTTCCATGTTTGTAAAAGGAAGATACCTTGATTTTTACAGGTGCTTAATTTACTATTGCTGAACTAAGAAGATACTACAATAGTGGTGTTCTCTGCAATATGTAAAGCCTGCAGATCTATATGGAAAGGCAGATTTATCACTACATTTATACAGCATTTCAATGTCAAAGCAGTTGTTCTTGGTCCTGTGGAGGTTATATACCATGTGTATATACAAAATTATTATACTATTAATTAAAAAACTTTGCCAGTGTTTAACAATTCACATAGCTTTTTTATCAGTGAATATTTATTTTAGTTTCTACTTTGTGTACATACAGCTTAGAAGATTGTAAGAGTTTATGGCAGAGTTGCTGCTGCAGCTCAGAAGTTCTCTAAATACATTGACTGTTTTTTTTTTTCAGTAGTAGATGTATCGCTAGGCCCTTGGATGAAGAGGAATGATTATGAATGCATTTTTTGTTACAGGTATATCCCTACAGCGGCTGCATTTGGTGGTTTGTGCATTGGTGCCCTTTCAGTATTAGCTGACTTCCTTGGAGCCATCGGGTCAGGCACTGGCATTCTGCTTGCAGTCACCATTATCTATCAGTATTTTGAAATCTTTGTAAAAGAACAGGCTGAAGTTGGAGGAGTAGGTGCACTATTTTTCTAGATGTCCAAATATTTCATGGTTTGTGTGAAAGGGAAAGTATTTTGACAACATGCATCATTTAGTCCAATAATGCTATTTTCTTTTTACTTGTTTTAAAGTGCTACATGTCCCATTATTATAATGGGCATTGAGCAATGCCTGTGTGCAGCATCAGTACCAGCTGCCTTAAGAATAAAGTTTACATTATCTTGTTTAAGTATATCTAGTGTTGCCTGTAATGCTGGAAACCAATTCATCTACCTTGCTGTTCAAACACTACAGTGAGATGGTAAAATGTATCAGTTTGATATTGGTAAACATTTTCGCACACAGCATTAAAATGTTAAATTTATTTCCCTGGTCTTAGTAGGAAAAAAAAATCTGAGTTCAGATTGCCACATGCCAGTATTCTTGACAGAATTTATTTGTAGCCTGTATTTTACATGAATTTTTTTATACTTTTTTAACTTGCATTTCCCCACCACTGAACTCAGCCCTTCTTATTCCTTTGCGGTATCTCCACTGAGGCACCTTTCTCTTAGCTCCGAGGGTGGATGAGCAAACATTCTACCCCAGACTGATACTCATCTCACCCGTGAACTGGTTCTGTGGTGGATGGCTGCGTTGCAAGGCCCAGAGCGCTTCCGTTTCTTGCCCTGGGCTTGCTGGGCGGCAGCGTGGTAGCTGCTGTCATGCTGGCAAGTCAGCCCCGTAGTTTTGTTTTAAACATGTACTTGTGATAACTGTGCCACCGAAACTTCATGTCCACTTTGCTTTTGTGATTCTAAAGAACAAGGGCAGATTCCTAAAGCAGTGTTCATAGAAGGCAAAGCAGGGGGGAAGGCAGAGTTCCTGCTGAAAATTTATGTTGCCGCAGTTTACAGCGGCAATGTACCAAGTGTAAACATTAGACAATAAACTTATTTAATTAAGCTCTCTCCTGCGTCTTATCTGTGCAAGATACAATTCATATGTAGTTTCCGATTAACATGCTTTGTTAATGATTAGGTGTGGAAGGCTCCCTTTTTGTTCCTCCTTTCTCTTTCTAGAATATAGTTCTGATAGGCTTTTAGCAGCCCTAATAAAAAAAAATCTCAAGTTTTCTCCCATTAAAATTGTTGCACTTTCTGCTTAGCTGTGGGCAAAGGCTTTTTCTCTTTGATTTCTCACTTTGATCTTTTCTGTCTTTTCTCACATTTAAGTTGAAAGTAACCTTGTGTTGTTACTTACGCAGGTAGAATCTTGGGCAAGATTCCTACTTCATTTCTTAGGTAGGAAAATCTTGCTAATTATGCTTGCTAATCCAACTTATATCAGAGGCAAGTCTTTGATACTAGCATGTGCTTATTATGACTCAGATACGAACCTTTAAGCTGTGGTGGTTGTATGCAGAATTAGTATATTGGCACACAGTCAGACTGCTTCTGCAGGTTTGTTTGGCAAAATCACCGAGAGGTGATTAGATTAAAATAAGGGACTAGTTCTGTGGAAATGTTGCAGGGAGAGGGAGAACTGTAAGGCTGTGCTATCTCAGGGCGCATTAAGTAAGCTCGTACCTTAAACAGCATTGGTTAATTGGGTCCTGCACCATTTCGGTTTGCACCAGCGGATATTTTGTCGTCGTCATCATCAGAGTCTCTATTTTCTTAGATCAAACAATACCTGGATCAGACAAACCAGTTTTCTGTCCAGCTAGTTTAGTTAGGGCTGGGGGAATGAAGCAACATCTTCAGGTCTAAATCATAAAAGAAAGTGCCTGAAACTGCAATTTCAAACAGTGTATTCAGAATACACAGATTGTGTCCTTGTGCAGCTTTTGCTGCTCCCATTGCAGAAAATTACATGTAGTTGTTTAAATAAGCTGCTTGTGCATGTGGACTATATTGATATCTGAATTCAAGTTGGTGTTAAGTAGATAAGCTATCATCTTCCTTGTTTTGAATAGGTGTTACAACACCAACTACACTCACTTAAGTGTCTTTTATATCCTGAACTGTAAGTGTAGTGATGGAGTAGTGAGAAATGAGACATTTTGAAAATTAAACAGCATTTTAATTATGAATATTCTGTTAAGACTTGATAGACTGAGCAGTCAGAAGAAATATTTTAAGTCAGTTATGTAATTCCAGATAAAAATATCAGTATTATTCCTACAAATACTTATTTTGACTCCGCAAGTAATGTAAAGGATCTCTGTTACACCAAGAGTTATACTTCTAAGCCATCTGAGCTGGGCAGTTTTCAACCACACTTCTCACTGTGCAGCATTAGAACTTCATAAAAGGAACTTGGAGCGGTTTTTCTGTTGCACGTTTCAGGGCCAATGCATAAGTATAAACTCTGGCATCCACTGCAATATGCTCTTCTGCTACTAGTTCTGCCAAAAAAAAAAAAAAAGTATGAAACACTGTTAAAACTTTCCATAAATCTAATTAAATCCATTACTAAAATGAAGATACATAGCACTCTAGAAAGCAATTCTTTATGCTAAAACCTAATGCTATAACCGATTCTGTTGCCTGGCCAAATCTCTCTCAGGTTTTTGTTTAAGATTTAGTATTCTAGGGTGAGAGGATGTCATTGAATGCCGTTGATAGCTACGAGAAGAAAAGCGAAGGGTTTCTTAAAGCTTACGTTAGTGCATTTAATGTGTCAGAGAGCTCTTACCATCAATTCTTTGCAGTAGGTCGTTCTTTGGAAGTGAGATAACTTCCACAAATTCTAGGAGAGAAGAAAACAATTTTTTTTTTCTTCATACACCTTTAATGTAAGGGAAGTCTACCTCAGTCTCATTCCTTGCAACTTAGAGGAGGAAACACTGGAATCATGCTTATCATCATCCAAAATCTGTGAGCCTTCAGACATCGTAATTAGGCTGATTACATGGGGTCAGGGGGAGGGAAGATGACCAGCAGTCGCTTAAAAAGCAGGTTTGGCAGAAAGAAAAGGGGAAAGAGTCAGGAAAAGCACAATGCAGCTAATATGCATGGAGGATGAGAGCCTTTCTGAAAGGAGACTGTCTCCCTTCTAAAACTGGATAGCATCATACTGTTAAAATGGAATTTTGTTTTGTTTAACTGGTATGATAATGGATTTTAGATATATTTGACTGAAGGCCAAAACAGCACAGCATCCAAAGACAACAGATTTGTTCCTGATGTTCTTGATGAATTTGTTTTCCTACATCTCCCCAGTGAGTCCACGACCTGAATTAGTTGTCTCTGGAACTTGGTCTACAGCCGTTGTGGATTTAAGTAGTTTACATGTACTGAGATTCTGGTACTATAGGTGCTATACTTGGAGATACTTGATGTGATAATGCCCAACAGGAATTTTCATGTCTAGGCCAAAGCCAATGTAACGGTGTTTGGTTAGGATCATGTCAGCACTGTACAGAACATTAACCAAGCCCAAATTAAAAACAGAGTTTAAACTGACACATTTTCTGAGTAAAACCTGCTATAGGAAGATCATGCTTGACCTTACTGTCACTGGGAGCACAGTTACATGAGTAACATACCTCCATCATCTGTAAATAAAAAAAATAAGTGAGTCAAGGCTTTTGAAGTACACTAGAGTTTACAACTAAAACCATAAAAGCATTTTGATACTTGACTGTGAGTGAAACCATAGTTACTTCCAGGGTCAAGCCACAGCTAAGAGGAAGATCTAAGTTCATAGGTGCTTATGGCCCTCACTGATGTTTGGCACCTACACTTCTGATTCTGAATATGCCAACACCTGACAGTTAGCATCTAGGCCCCAGTGAGTTTAGGAAAGAAACATGGTTCTGCTTATCTAAGACGGCAGGTATCATCTGGGGCATTAATTCTAGTCTCTAAATCAGTAAGGATGGAAGAGAAGGATGCGGTGGTAGAGTTAGTTCCATTTAATCAATCGATCAGTTAGTTTCTTCTCAGAATTTTCAAATAAATGGTACAAGGCTCACCAAGTTTTTGCTTAGGTCTTATATTCTTAGCATCATCTCCGTTAATGGTGACAGTCACAATGTGTGTTGTGCTGTTAGACAAACCTGGGTCCAAGCAGAGAGCTACAAACAAGCAAATGTACAGGTTAATTTTTCAAAAGCAGGAAATCAGACACCTTGACATTTTAACAAAAACTTCCACCCAGATACATCTGACAGAACATATGTGACATAAGTTCATGCTGGAGGAGTTTGTTTGCACATGTTCTTAAAACTGATGCTTCTATAACTCTCATCTCCTCTTTTACAGGTTCCTTTTAAGACTGGTGTTGTCAGCACTTAAGCATACTTTTCCTTCCATTTCCTACAGTGCTCTTCCTTTCTTCCCCCTACTTCAAAAATTAAATGCTAGCCTGTAAATTAAGCTGTAAATTAAAATCCCCCTATAGTATTGCTGCCTGAGGAAGTCTAAAGTCTAACTCTGCCATCACCTGTCTCCATCTCTCAGCTCGCAGCACACAGTTGTATCCTGTAACCAAGAGCCAAGTTTAACTGGTAACAGTGACATTTACTTGAAGTCATGTCTAAGTTGTCTTACTTTTCTTCCTTCTCACAAGTTTTATTTAAGACCCTAGTTTTGCCTTCATTTTGTGTTACAGAGGAAGCACTAGATTAATAGCAATCATGTTCCAATTTACTCCAATTTTGTTCTCCTTTCTTCTTTCCTGTTAGACAACCCGAGTCCTGTTATCTTCTCACAGCTGAAATGAGGGCTGTCTCCTACTCTGAGACTGCAGCATGCAGCTGTTGCTTTCTCCCTGAGTGAGTTCACGGAAGTTGTTCAAATTGAGTCCAGCGACTTGGACCTTTACACTAAAATGCCAAATCACAGCTTGATATATTCCGTTTGTGTAAAGGATCTTAACTAATAGCAAACTTTTCCCCTATAGACTTTACACTGTTACTTTAACCCTGTGTGTGCAACAAGGGTTCAGCAACTGACAAAGTCTCACTGATACAGCCATGGCATACTACTCTGTTAATCTGTGTGGTCAGATTTTTCCCTTAAATTTAGTATCCATCAGACACAGAATTAGCTTTGACTGGGAAAGCAAAAGAAAAAAAAATGCAAAGACCTGGAGTACATTCAACAACTTCCCCTATGTACCCGGTTTCTTCCTCCAACTCTCGCAACGCAGCACTTTCCGCAGTCTCATTTTCCTCCATGAGGCCTTGTGAGATAAATATTATAGGAAAACATGTTAAAAGTCAGCACTTATCCATGCTATCCATCCTGAAATCTAACCCAGCTTTACAAATGAGATAAAACATCCTCATTGCCCTATTTTTACAGAGGGGGAAACTCAGACGTTAGGAAGGATTCCATTTCCTGAATTCATCATTGCTGCTGCCCATATCTTCAATTGATTACCTACAGGATCATGCTGCCTTCCTAGAAGATGACATTAATATCCTCACGAGCGAAAGAAGCCAAATTCCTTGGCTCTTGCAGAGAGGAGTGAAGGGAAATGCAAGTATTCTCCCAGACTACTGTGCAAAACCTCTCCAATCTGCTAAAATGAACTGTGTTTATTTTGTATTCTTCATTAGCAAATATTCCTATTTCTGAACAAGACACTAAGCTGCAGAGACCACCGCTGATTTCTGATTGGAGCTACTTCATCAAGATTGATATTCCAAGCACACTTAAACAAACTGAACCATCAGCTTTATCTGTCTAATGTTAATGTCTCAGTTACTCACCTGCAGGAAATTCCAAGCAATAGCCGCTAATTGGAGGCCTGAACTGTTTCACTAGGACAATGCAGTCATAGTGGAGAGTTCTCTGCAGCACAGCTATCACTGCTACACCTACCAGCAAAGAGAAAAGACACAACCATGTAGTATTTAAGTATATCAGAAAGTGAGGGTTTATTGCTAGCTCTGGAAAGGAACCTGAGGACTGCAAAACTGAATGTTAAAATGACAAGCATTTAGATGCCTAATCCTGAACTAGGAATTTAAGCTGTTTATATGATGCACGGTGAGATATAAAAGCCTAAAATGGGACCTTCAAAAAAACTCGGCAAACCAGAGGCACATGTACCAAGCAAGAATGAGCCTTAGCCCACCTGTAGCTAGGGAAGGGCTCTCCGGCCTGCAAAGGCTGTTTGGCAGTCGCTGCATGGAACCCTCTCCCACGCTCCCTTCGTGGCTAAACCTTGTCTGCCCAAAGAGAATCATACCCCTAGTCCCTAACAGCAGCCCCAGTCCATCAGTCTGTGAGCTGCTCTGCTGCAGGGCACCCACCATGTCTCTGAAATTGTTCCATTGCTCTGAAGTTAATACAACGATCTTGGGAAAACATGCCAGTAAGGTTCTGATTCTTCAGCTTTTAAGGCTGCTTTTCGCTAAAGCACGCTTGCTTGGTTTTAAAGCACATCATGCAAGCCCTGCTGAGATATATGTTCTGCATTCTCCTTCATTTTAAATAGGTAAGCTCCAAGTCTGCAGCACATTATGGCTGTTCTACACAACTCATGAACATCAGAAGAACTTTCACAAGAAAAAAATGCGAACAACAACAACAAAAATCACCAGCGCCTTACCATCAGCTGAAATGCCCTTTTTCTTGCTAACACGCTTTACAGTTTCCCAAGTTCTGTTAAGCAAGGAGAAAAGGCAAAATTGATACATTAAAAGCAACAATTATATTTTGTTTGTAAAAGTCTGCTTCTACCCTTCTACCCTTGTTACATTCATTTAAAAGTAAAATACTACACCATACAGTGAGGTCCCATAAGAGAGCAGCTGCCCTTAGGCAACCCCTGTCCTATATCAGCACTTCAAAATGTCTGTAATGTAATTTTGTTTTACCTACTTAAGGGAGGGAGAGAGAGAACAGGTAACTACTGATTGTTTAAGATCACTAAAAATAAGGGAAAGACCAAAACGATCATCACAGAGCCAGCAAGTCTTACAAAAGTGATCCTGGAAAAGTGCAAAATAAAGCAAGTTATATATTGCACATGTCAGATTTTGTCAGACAGTTTTATTTTGAAAGGTAACAAAACCACATGCATTCTATTTTATAATAAAGCATATAAAAGAATTGGACAGGCCTAATAACACACAAGAGGACAGTAACTTGTCAGTAGTATGCAAGGTCCTGCACTGTCAACAGGGAAAAAGGAGCCCTTAATGAAGAACCAGAGAATTCAAAGAAAAGATTTTGTGATCATCATAGTCTATTTGCGTAGCTGGAGCTTATTTCAACAACATCCTTGGACTGGAAGTGTAAGGGAAACCAAGGGCCAATGTGCCCAGAAGGATTAAGGTGCCAAATTCGACCCCACATGCTAACACATCTGCTAGAGTAAGACTTTTTCTCTGAACAGCATGAACTATAAAGGAATTGCACAACAGATGAATCTTGTGTTGAGTAATGGGTTTGTAGTGCTCATATTCTCTAGCCTGTGGCTGTTTCATAAAATTAGGCACATTACAGGAATCTGAAATGTCAGAGAGGCAATTACCTGGTTTTACCAAAGGCATCAACGTAAGTTGTTTCTTCAAGCTTCAACCATTTTTTTTCAACAATTATCTAAAAAAAAGAACTGTTTGTTAAATAAACTACAAGATTAATCCCAAAGAGATGGGGGGAGAGTGAGGAGGAGAAACAACACAACTTTTTTTTATTCTTTTGAAGACATAAAATCTCAGCATCAGAATATCTGCAGAAACCTGTAATAACACTCCTGTAGTCATTAGGAAAGAGCATTTACTCCAAGTTCTTGAATAGGAATGGAAAATAATCCCAATAACTTTAACATGACTTTTATAACCAAGTTATGCATTCGGTAGGGTTTTATGTACAGAAGTCCTAGCCCTCGTCTTTTCAGAATGAGTTTGCAAAGGTCAAGTTTCAGCTGAAAAAGGAAAGGGGGCACTGGTTGTGCAGGCTTCAGCTATGCTGGTGATTATGAGCATCCACTTATCAGACAGCACAGCCTAATAGCTAAGCATGTAATACTGAAAACTAAATTATTTTGAAACTTTCTTTGCAATGATCTCAGACTGCGGCCTTGAGTCAATGCTGTCATCTGTAACTGGGAGCAGTGACACACGCTCGTCTTTCTGAGAGCTGAGCCCTGCCCTTCGGAGAGCTACTGACCGAGTGCTTGGCATTAACATTGTTAGAAAAATGTCTTTTCTGAGTCAAATGAGTTTATTTGCCCTGCAGGGTTTCCCCAGCTTTTGTGCAAATCCTTACAAAGGGCGGAAACTAGATATTAGCCTGCAGCTTATTTCATTTAGTGTAACTTGTATTTTAAGCTATATGAGTAAAGCAGACTTTGCTACGGATGCAGGCAAACATGAGGCTTGCCTCTGGAATCATGTATCAAGTTGACAATAGGTCTGGCCAGAGAAATCATAATTAATTAATATGATGACAAAATGGCTTGCTATTGCCTAATGACAAACACACGCTGCTAACAGCAACGGAGGATGCAAAAGCAAGGAAAAGAGGATCTGAAAAAATCAGGAATTGTAGCGAAGAATGAAGGTCCAGAGGCTGAGGTATATGCCATGTGCTTGGCATATTACAATTCCCTAGTGCAAGCCAAGGAGCAAATGGGACCAGTGTAGCCACACAGGTCGTGAACTTACATTGAGAGATTCACCAACTAAAAAAAAAAAAAAGATGGAAAAAAAAGAATGAAAAATATTTTTCTTTCATGGAAAGATATTTTATAATATTTCCACATAACAGGAATTGAAAAGGAGAGCAATGTGCTCTCAGAATGGCTTTCTAATGGATTTGTGGTCACAAAAACAGCTGGAAAGGAGAAGATGAATTTTACTATGTTTGTTATAGGTAAGTAAATCTGTTTGGAAGGATTCAAGTGTATTTGAAATAGCTTTGCATTCACTCCTAAGTCATAACGAAACTAGAATACATGAAGACCCAAAAGAGAAAGATGAAAATTATGTTCCATCTGTTGTCCAAGGAGAGGAACCTATTTACCTCAGTTAAGCAAACAAACAACACAGCCAAATGCAGCCTTTTGAATTAATGATTTTTGTTAAACATTGCAGCAAACACAAAGGACTAGATTATCGATCGTGGCCCGATATTGTTGCAGCATCCAACAGAACTAGCAGATCATTACCCCTGTTGCCAACAGACTGTTTGCTAAGCACAGAGGGGAAATGGCAGAAATCAGAACCACGTCACTCTGTCCTCTGGAATCCTAGAGGGAAAAGAAATCTCCAAGTCGGTAAGAAATCAGATCTACCCAAACTCAAAAAAAAAAAAAAAAAAGAGAGGAAATGGGGGTTTTATGTGTATAAAACAAAAGGTCAAACAAAGTGTCTTGTTTTCATCAGATATTCCTAAGTACAGCTTTTGGCCTCTACTGTCATGATGAGAATGGGGCACGTCATGGGGCAATAATTAATGTACTACAGACCATGTAGCATAAATATTTATAACAGAAGTGTTCCAGAATCCCCTAAGCCAGGTGAAACCCTTGCTACAGGTGAGAGAACTGAAAGCTGCCAGGTTTCCCTAGAAGAAAAAGCAAACTTTGTTGTTACTCACCTCATTGGGTGCACAATCAAATCCCCTGGAAGAAGGCACAGAAGCCTAACTTCTGCTTTGCAAAATCTCCTAATTAGGGCCTAAGGACACTTTCCAGAGTGTGTTCCACTAGCCATACCCAATTTTAGAATAACTTGTTTTTATAGCTTTACCTACTACTATAGTGGGCAAAAAAAAAAAAAAAAAAAAAACCTACTTTTGCTCACAGTATCCTGACTGTGGGTTCCCAGAAGCAGGTAGAAGTAAATAAGATCAGCAACAGCTTTCACAAAAAAAGGTACTCCAGCATCGGGCCATGTGGTTACTGAAGCAGTACAGACACACTTCCAAAGTGGGATGGTAAATACTCTCCTCAACCACAAAATGATTGAAAAAGCTACATTGCTTAAAAGATATGAGATCGAATTACAACCTTTTAATGACACTGAAAAGTGCAATATCTTAAAGCAGAGAAACTAAGAGGCATTATGAGAAAAAAAGAGGATGAAATTAAAATGTAACCTGCAAAAACATGTCTGTCCAAGGTCTTACAAGAAAATAATATGAGAAGTTTACAAAATGAAACCCTTTATGTTTGAGAAATATTCATATTAAAAGTCATGCAGGAGAAGAAGTCATAAACAGAACCCAACACTGTGAATCTCTTCTTCCCTGAAAAAGTTCTGGTAACTTGAAATCTAAAGAAATTATAAGACTTATCATCCAAGGAAGGCAGGCTGAATAAAAGAAATAAGATTGGTGTTAGAACAGTGTAAAACTGTTGCCAAATCTGCATTTAACACCAGTGTGTAACTGAACTTTTAACTGTTTAGCAGTTTCAATTAGGGTGAAATAAGCACCTAACATACCTCAGAATACCTTCCCTAGGACCTAATGTTTTCTGATCCAGTGAAGATAATATATAAGCGCAATGTTTTTGAAAAACCTTTACTACCTGCTTAGTGATGTCTTTAGAACAGCAATTTTCTAGTTTCAAACCCTTTCAGAAAGCATCAAAAAAGGTCCAATCACAAATATTAAGGCAACTGTTTGCAATTCCTCTTAAAAGAATGGAAATTGTAGGCTCAGTTTCAAGACCCACCCAGTTCCGTAGTCTGATTATTTTACAGAGAGAATTACCAATCCTTCACCTGCCCGTCACCGTTTTTAACTGTATGATCATCAGGAAGAAGTGTTCTGTCCAAATACATTTACAAACATACAGCATCTACAACATTTTCTTACTCTGCATTCACAAACATTATGGACAGTCTTAAATAATTGTTATTTAACAATAAAATGTGTCAAAACCAAGCATGTTATACCTCTTCTTTGAGGATGGATTCTCTAGCAGTTTTTGGAGCTTCCATGGATGTCTCAGCTGCCATTTTCAGGGATGTCAGGCTTTCCCCCTCCTGTACAAAGTCCAGACTGCTATGAAACAAAGTCAATATTTGCTTTCAAAGTAAAGTTAAAAGGTTAATTTTGCATTCTAAATTAACAAATCAGGTTAGAAAGAAACTTAGGGACAGGTGACGGCAAGTGCAATTCACATTCAGAGGCAAATAATTCTAAGCGGAAGTTTGGGGCAAATCCCTGACTTAGGTAATTGGTAATACTCCTATCAGCTACGGAGTAGCTACGCTAGCTGAAGATACCCTCCTTAACTGTTCAAAGGGCAGGTGTGGTCAGATGCACACCGGGACAAAGTTGTTCCCTTTTAGTCAAAATGTTTCATTCTGATCTCAGTGAAGCCCTCTGTCAACTGAGCATTACTGGCACAGGACTAAGCATAGCACGGGGGAAGGGAAAAAAACCTGAGCCGGAAGGACTTCCTGAGTAAAAGCTGTCCCCTGTTGAGAAGGGACCAGAATCTCTGTCACCGTGCGCACATCACAAACACGGATGTGAGTGACCCCATCCTTCCCCCAAGAGATAAGGTCAAAAAAGGCACCTGTATGTTGCAAGTCGAGGTGGCACGCGGGCTTAGCGTGATCAAAGCATGTCAGTCTCTCGCGCTAGAAGTGATGTGGCTAACACTGTGCAAACAACAGCTGGACGCATGCCCCAAGCGAGGCTCCAGTCCGGGGCTCAATGCCTCGGCGTGAGTCCTAAGGATCCCTGTGAAGATAAGATTGTCCACTCACTCTCTTACCTCGTCCTAGCCGAAACATGCATTGGGCAGAAGAACAATGTGATGCCTTGGGCGTTCACCACCAATCCATGAAACGTCACCCGTGAGCTCAGCAACAAGTCCCCTGTCTCACTGCAGAGCTACCGGGCACGTTCAGCACAGAGGTTGTTACTCGAGGGAAGTCATCTTTCAGTTGTAATACTGAAGTGCTGAAAATCAGCGAGAATTATAAGGAGAAAGACAGTGTAAAGAAGCAAACCAGTTTAAACACCAAGAGAGACGAGATGATCTTAGAGATTTTTGTCATTCTTAGAGTTGATTTAAGGTTATAAACATTTCATAGAGTCAACAGAAATCTTCTCATTGACTTCAGCTAGAGTTTAATAAAGCTCTGTGGGTCTCCGGCAATGCACAGTATCGGAATAGCAAGTGATTTTAGCACTTTTGTCTTTTGACCTCATCTTTATCCTTCTCTCATAACATCCACCGCATATTTTTGAAACATTAAGAGCATGCAGCTATATCAGTTTTCTTACATATAAGATTTACATTTAACTCCACAAAATAGTTTAAAGGAATAAAAAGGACAAAATACTTTTGGTTAAAATAGTAACAGCAGGAATAAAACTAACATATAAATCCAGTTCTTCAGGATGTAACAGGGCAGGCTCTTTCTTAAACCAAAAGACAGCCTTGTTGGATGAAGCACTTCATAGTGATCGAACTTCAAGTTGTCCTTATGTAACATCAAATCTGAAAAAGAACCCTGACTTATTAAATCCAATCCTGTTATTTCAGAATTACGTTATGTAATCCTTTCCTAAAGCAATGAAGCTCCACCTTAAAACTAAGTAGGTTTACTACCTACCTACCTTACTACTAGTCTCTGGAAGATACAAGCAAGTGATGTTTTGGAACAGCTTTTCCTATTTCTAGCCTGTGTTAGTTCACTATTACCTTTTGCCCATTTGTTCTTGAGCTAGCAATGTCTCAAATTCTCTTCACTTGGGATTTAAGAGATTTAAGAGCTTTATTAATGCTTTGTAGAACAGTATTAATACTTTCTTATATCAATTACAAATACTTCCTAGGACTTCATCTCATGACAGAAGTTCTTTTCAACGCAGCTTGTTCTCATCTGTGGGAGACAGAGTCCAGAACAGTTTGCCATGAAAATAAAAAAAAAAAAGTGAAGACAGCTTCAGTGTTTTGAATTACCACCCAAACTTAAAACAGGTGAAAATGAGAGGAAGATCCCTCTATTTCAGCTTCTGTACTTTTGATCTTCTCCACTAGTGGGTGCAATAACTCTACGAGTGACATTTTAAAAAGTTCTCCAAAAAAAGTTATTTTCCCATATTCAGTTGACTGTATAAAAGCGAGAATTTGTGTTATTAGAAAGCTGAAGTATCATTTGGGTAACTGAAGACTGCAATTCCGGTACTCACATTGGTCATACTGTCAGTTTGGATTTCATAAACAAAGTTAGCTGCAACTGAACATTAAATCAAAAGCTGCAATGAAAAAAATCTACGTTAGGTTTCAGAATAGACACTGTGCTGCAGTCCTCAGACGGGCAGCTTCTTTTATCCCATAAAACTAGCACTGCATCATCTGAGTGAAAATCATAAAAAGCTAGCAGGGCAGCCTGGGAACTCGATTACTTGATCCACGGCTGGATGAACTCTATGAAGGTAACTTTTTAATAGCTATCAGTGCAATTCTGACAATATGCCAAAATATCCATGTTTATCAACCTTCTTAGCATGAATCAATAGCACTTTTTAATGGAAACTCAGCCACGGTGTCCTAAGACAAGCTCAAGACAGAACAAAATAAAAAAGCGTTAATATCTGAGGGTCTCTTTCAAAGAACGCGCAAAAGGGACCCTGTCAACTCCCTTATGCACAATTTAACCCACAGCATTTTAACGTATGTGCACTCAAGATAAACGTAACTGAAAACCTCCAAGTCACTTTAATCCGCTAACGTGTTACCATCAGTCCACGCACTTACATTTCACCTTGCATTTCATGAACCTAGCAACAAAACCAATTAATTAGCAGAAGCTAGTGGGAGAGAGGGAGAGGGGGAAAAGTGTGTGTGTGGGGGGGGGGGGGGGGGATCGTTTTTGTCCTTATGTTTAGCAGCACGCGTGGCCCACTCGGCGCTGCGTATATGGGAAACACGAATATATGAAAACATGGGAAAAGACCCGGTTCTTGCCCTATAGACGAAGAGACTCCCCCCCCCCCGAGGATGCGGGCGTTAACGGCAGCCTCCCGGCGCTTCGCGGGGGCAGCCAGCCCGGGCCCTGCCGCGGCGACCGGCGGCTCCGGCGGGAGGGGAAGGGGCGCGGG
>NW_020451204.1:5913664-5973211 GCF_003343035.1 Apteryx rowi
GTGTGGGGGGCCGCGGGGGCAGCCCGTAGAGCTGGGCCGCGCTGGAGCCTGGGCAGTGCGTGGGGCTGGCCTGGAGGTGGGGGAGAGTTCRGGATCCGAAAAGCCAAGCCTTAGTTAAGCCAAGCCTTAGTTTCGAACAGCGTGAAGTGTCCTGTCCCCCGCYTCAGCCACAGACACACTTCGAATTTCTTAGGGTTTTGAAGAGAGGGGAAGGCGTTTTTATGCATTTCATTTAAAATTTCTCTATCTTTCTTTTTCCCCTGCTTCCCTGGGTGGGGGAGAAAAGGGGAGTTGCTTTTTGGGAAGGGATGAGAGGGGGGAAAGAGTTTTCCATGGTGTGAGAGAATAGAACATACCATTATTGAAATATGTTCTACTAACAAATATTATTTTTATCTAACTTGAACGAATTTATCATTAAAGTTATTTTCTTCTTTGTCCAGTGTTATACTTCCCCTGCCAGAGAATGTGAAAGAATATTTGCTAGACGATGGAACGCTTGTGGTTTCTGGAAGGTAAAGAGTGTTCCTACCCTCCACCCCTTCGATTATTAATACTATTTTGTATTCACAATACTATTTTGTATTTGCATTTAGCAATTTCACTAATGAGTTTTGTAAATTTGACCAGCGTGGCTGCAGTAAACCCAATACTGTGTGAACAAGGGAATGGGCTATTAGTAAACACATGAAGGTGAGTATTAGCGAATGTGAATGTTGCTAGTAGTAAGAACTGACTTGCCAGCGCCTGATGCAGATGCTAAAATCCATGTAATACACTCGATTCTAGACCAGCTGGGGCCAGCTCTCTCAAGTTTTCTCTGCCTTTCCATGCAGAGCCTGCCTACTTTTCAGGTTTCAGTGCACAGCCTGCTGATTTGGGTCTGGTCGCTTTGGTGCAGTTAGCTCCGGTTGTACGGCTTGGCCTGTGCCACACGGCTCATGTGCCTGCAGCCTTAGTCGGCAATGATGTGTCATTACTGGAGTTCGATTATCAGTAAGATAAACTAAATTAAATATAAAATCTTACTGATTATTGAGCTTGTGTAATCATTTGAATACATATAAGCTGTGCACATGACTAGGCCCAAATGACCTACGTATACACCTGTGCCAAGATTTTTGGATGTAGAAGGATGGGGTAGATAGATATGAGAAACAGTAGTCGAGAACTGTTTGTTCTTACTGTTTCAAGTTTTCAAAGAACTTTGTTTTCTGCTTAGAATCTCACTGTGTGGCTTCCTTGTAAAAATGATTATTGCATCCATCGAGTTAATGATCAGACTTGGAAGTCAATCCGCGCTGTATCATTTCTTAACTGGTGGTTTGCCTCTCCCACAGAACAACCAGTTGGGATGTGTAGATAAGGGAATCAATTTATATAAAATCGAAGCTGTTTGAACACCTTATAAAGATGAAGGCTTTTCCCAATTTAAAATTTTTTTATAAGAAGTGTCCAGAAAATTAGAATCATTTTCTGAACAGTTTTGAATAAGAAGTAATATTGTCACTTGTTTCTACTTAATTATGTAATCTGTTTAGCAACGGCCTCGTAACTTGTAATTAGACTTCAGAAAAGCTGAAACTGATGGTTTGAGTGTGCAGCTATGGCACAGGAACAGCTTCTGCTGTCTTCAGTGGAATGATGGACAGCTGTATGATAGATTTAAATTATATATTTTTAAGCTGTTTCCCACTTAAAATTCCTTTTTAAAAACAGTTTTTCTGTGAGCTGAGCTTTCTTAGGTAGAAGTTGATGTGATCTTCCCACAGTCAAGGCCAACATCAGTGTTAAACCTCAGTGAGCCAATATCTGACCTCTAGATCTCAAAAACTGATTTGATAATTTAATCCCTGTGGAAGTGCATTAAGGAACTGCAGAGACTTAGCTTGTTGTAAACTGGCTTTTTACTAACACCACTGCAGAGCTGTTATTTGAACTTATCCTGCTTGCTATACTGACTTGTCTTTTTCAGTAACTTGCTCTTCTATTTTTAAGATTTTTATGCTCGGTGGTACTGGCTAGAGAACTCCAAAAAATCACCTTCATGGGAATATTTACAGTCAAGTGCCTCCTCCCAGACGTGCTGCTGTTTACAACAGCTGATCTCATATGTGCAGAAAAAGGAATTTTTCATGAAGAAGTTAGTGACCCTGAAACCAACTTCTGTAGGCTGTGAGAACCTTCCCAAACTGTAGGATCTTTTTTCAAACTTTACAAGTTTGTGCTTGGAAAAGGAGTGGGGAAGGCAAGCATAATACAAGGTGAACTTGTAAAGAATGCTGCTTAATTCATGCTATTGTGAGAGTACAATAAGCATTAGGAGAGGATGATTAATAGAACGTTGAAGAAGCTTGAATTATGGTGTTTTCAGAACAGAAAGTGATCTGCTAATTGGCAGGAAGCAAAGCGTTTTGAATAGGGCCCAAGTCTAATGCCAGGGTGTTCTGTCTTCAGTTTTTCTTTACTGACTTGCTCTGATTTCTCTGCCAGGTGTTGTGAGGCTTAATCTACTTATGAGAGCATTTGAGATCGATAGCTGCTATGTACTGTGGAATCACAATATATGTGGTCAAGTCAAGCTCCAGTACTCAAAGTCATTCTCCTCTTCCCTTTCCCTCCCCTTCATTTTTGTTTTAGAGAAGATCCACCAGCTCATTCTCAAGAGGGGAGTGATGATGAAGCAGAGGAAATACAGGTCAGTGAAAAATGTAACTTAATGTGAAGTCTGTTGAGAAATACATCGATATTTAACCACTTCGGCATAGTTCGTAGGGAGGATAGTACTTCACAAAAATAATAATGGCATGGTATTTGCCTTGAAAAACTTACAAACACTGTTATATATACAGTGATGTCAGAGAAGGCTTTAAATGTTTTTATGCTCTTTCACGCAAAACTTTTTTGAAAGCCTTTGTTACTGTAATGGTTATAACGAGCTGGGAGTGTTTAAGGATGTTGGAACTGAAATTAACGCTGTTTCAGGCCCCCAAAAATTAGAAGAAGTGGATTTTGAGGAGTTATTTCAAGGAGCAGGGAAAGTCTCTGGGGCCATAATAGATCAGAGAAGTAACCTGGAAGAAAAACCCTGAGAAATATTGTGAGCACAAGATGACGGAAGGTACAAAAAGAAAGTGAAAAAGGAATACAGATGAAAGTACTGAATCCTGAGTCCAAGGTGACTAGAAGATGGGCAAGAATGCACCGAGTTCTGAAATGTTTGTGTTTCTGATATCAATCACAATCAAAATACATAGGTGCTGAACCCAAGCATTGATGGTATTTTGCAGTTTCCAGAGGATGTCCTCTGTCCTTTTTCATGTAGAGAATACACACAATTTTTCCTTTCTTAATTTACAGCTGTAGTAATTGCAGGATGGTGATTTTATGTTACAGAAGCTCCAGGCCAGTGATTTGGTCTTCATGTTGTGGGAAGCCATATAGATTCTGATGTTCTTATAAATTGTAAAGGATGTCTCAAACCAGTGACCTTTGATTTGTTTTTATTTTTAACAGTGGTCAGATGATGAGAATACTACAACGCTTAAGGTAAGGTGCTCTGAAAGCCGAATATGTGGGTTTGTCAGCAGTGTTCATTCTGCAGCCTTGGTATAAGCTCACTGCTAGAGTTAGAGATATCCATTGTTGTAATTAACATTTTCCAGACCATCTAGATGGATGTCATCGTAGATACCAGTAACTTTAAAAATGTTTGAATGGCTTAATTTTATTTAACTGAAAATAAAATGCTTCTTTTCTTCATCCCCAAGAATCACATACTTGTTAGACTATAGGARATGAACTGGAGTGTGGCACTAAATGTAGCTGTCTTTCATTCTCACCACTTTGAACGTCTCCCAGTTACTTAATCAGACTGGATACAGAAGAAACAAACTCCTGCAGCTCAATTTTCGTAGCTCTTCTATTACACCTTTGCCATTATTTCCTCCTAAGTTCCTTTCTATCATCTTTTTTCCTTTTCTTGTCTTCTTGTTTTCCTTGTATTGTGCCTGGCTTAGAATCAGGATCGTGATGGATATGAACCAGGCTTCCTTGATCTATTTTTACATCTTTTTTTGAAACTTGCTATTACCCTGTCATTGTCAGAATTCATATTTTTGTACCACTCGTCTACCATTGATACTAATATTTCAGTCATATTAGCTCCCAAATGTTCAACATAGCATTGAATAATTCACATTGGATTAGGTGCAATATAAACGCTATCTCCTGCTTTGAGTTGCATGTATGCTAACGCAGCATTTATAACATCTATTTTAATACTAATACATGCTAACTCTACACATGGTAACAGCTTCARTTCAGATGCCTAAGCTTTGATAGAATAGATGTCTGAGACTGACAAAAATAATATGCATACCACAGTCCTTATTCTGAATAACTTAAAGTCACATGTTGTTACATTGCTGAAGAAATAGCACTAGATTTTTGAATCAGGTTTCATGATCATGTACAACACAGTAGGAGAAAAACMTAATTAAGAAGGATGATATTCATTGGAAGGGTATAGGCCCAGTGATTTCATTTCAGCTAGGTAAGGATGCGTCCAGTATGTGGATTGCAATTTTGCAATTAATGTACATGGCTTTTTGATTGGAGCTATGATTGCCAGATTCTTTCTTAAAAATTGGGCAGTAGTCAGCAGATTTTTGACAAAGGTTAAGCATTTAAACATTGCTAGCTTAGTCTGCAGAAGGTAAGAGCCAGTCTGCATCCTGGGACAGTGGTTTGGATGGTTCCTTTTAGGATTTGCTATTAAACTGGTTTCATTGCATAACTTCTTGGTGGCTTATTCCACTGAGCTTAGTGGAGGTCTTTGTCGTGCATCAAAACTGGAACTTTGAAAATGGTTAATTATGGGAGTGGTATGTGCCTGTGGCTGTTTCCTAAGAAAACATATCTACGTTTGGTCAAATAAGRGACTCTAGAAATGGAACTGCACAATGTGCTCTGTATCTTTTTGTGAGTTTGGTAAATGATTGCTCTGAAGACTCCATCCATGGCAAATATGCTTTCTCTACCCGAAAACTAGGGGCTGCTTTGAGGCCAGGGAGTGAATGGGAATAGTCTTCTGCGCTTTTAAGCGTTCCTCTGTTACCACTTTGGCAGTGATGGAGCAAATGAAGAAGCAGCCTATCTAGAAAGTGGAAGAGTGGGGAGCTGCACCTGGAGTAAGGGCAAAATGTAAGAGTGGATCAACTAGCTACGTGGCTGAACAGGGAGACCCTAGGGAACCTAACATGTGATGAGCAGTGGGAGAGCCTGGAGACTCTGCCGTTCTGCATTCAACCTCAGTGTAGGCCGCTCGTGTTTTATTAACAGTAAATCCTGGGTTATAATTCTCTGGTGGTTTCTTCGCTCAAGGAGCAGTAAGGTGGGCTGTGATTCTGATGATTCTGATTTGATAACGCACCCAAGTCATCAGGTAGAACTTGTTTTCCTTGCCCCTCCTATATTCCCCTCCCATATGCCCCTCCAATTCTAAAGAGGAATTTAGAGTATAGGATTATAGAAAATTACTTTTTTTTTAAAGTACATTAATTTTGATGGTTGCAAGGTCAAGCATTCAGAATTTAGGAAATGTTAGAATTCAACTGGTTTATGCTGCCTTGGAGCTATCCTCCTGGGTATATTTCTTCACTTGTATTAATCAAATAACATGATAGTAACATTTCTCCAGGGAGGTTTTGTACATACTAATGTTACATATATAACATGACTTCTGACTTCTGTCGAAACAAGAGAAGATTGGATCGGAATGCAGTGCTGGATGAGTTTTGCTTTTTGCAGGAATAATTTCTAGAATTGACTGAAGCTCTAAAAATAAAATCAAGTAAGAGTAATACTTGTTCAGTTTTTCAGGTAGAGTTTCCCATGGAGACCAGGTAGTGCACTAAGGAATGATTCAGAATGTATAAAGTTCCATCTAGGTCATTGCACTAAAATATATTTTTTGTTTGTTTAAATGTGTCTGTGCTGTGGGAGAGAGCAGCAAGGGGGAGACGCTGTAGAGTATAAGATTGTTCTATCACTTGTGTGACTGCAAGCAGTTAGCTTTAGCCGAGATGTTATCTTTGAGTTGCATTTATTAAAAATAGTCAGAAATAGTATTCTTACATGCTGTTTGCTGTGAATCCTAGTACGTGAAATATCTTTGACATGTGTCTGAAATGCTTTCATAAAAGTCAGCAATCTAGTTTTTACATTGTGCCGCGTTCTGTGAGTGGAGTTTATAGCATCCTGAGGAGTTTTTTCCCTGTTTTATGCCTACAGTATTTGTTTCAGTGTATGTTGTATTATGCATTATGTATTATGTTGTATTCTTTATAAGTCAGTCTTCCAGTATATCCTGTCTCTTTCCAGTGTGTCCTCCCTTATCTAATTCCTCAATGCAATTGGAATATTACAAAACAGTACTGATCTTTCTACCTTTTAGTGCTTTGACAGGATGCTACAATGTGTGCATTGCACATTTTTTCAAGGAGATGCCTAATTCTAAACAAACCTTCTGTGTTTTTTTTTTTTAATCTTCTTGGATGTTATTTACATAAAATAATCTACGATCAGGTGTAAAGCTACAGATGTGTATTTAAGGACTGGCTATTTGACTCGCGGGTTTGCCAGCTGTTGCAGTTTTCATGGTGGAAGTTAAAGTTTCACGTTTACTCTAAAGTTCATGGACTTTTGCTAGTAATGTGAGTGATAACTAGAAACATACTTTTAAGAATGAAGCCTGACATTCTTTAAAGCAGAGAAACTTGAAAATGATTTATTCTACAAATGCATTATTTTTGTGGGGGACTTGGCTCATGGTTTTTGGATGAGGTTATTCCTTCTAAAGTATGTATTCTTACTAGTATTTGTAAGATGACTGCACTTGATTATTAAATGTGCTGAAATCGATATTTTGTTGTTGTTGTTGTTGTTGTTGTTTGTTCAGGCTCCAGAATTTCCTGAGTTTGCAGCTAAAGTCCAAGAAGCAATAAGTTCCTTAGGAGGCAGTGTTTTTCCTAAACTTAACTGGAGTGCTCCAAGGGTAAGAATGCTGACTCTTGAAACTTGTAACAGATATTATCACAAGGACTTTTTTGTTTTATCTTAATGCATTGGAAAGTAGAAGAGACTGGTGGCTCTGATAAAGGAAGGAGTGATAGATGAGATGTCAGCGAAGTGTGATACAGCAAATTGTTCTGGAGTATTAGAGCTAGATGGTGCACTGTTTGGTGAGGCTGATCCTAGACAGCACTGTCCCTCACATAAAAATCCCTGTATCCTTCTCATAGACAACAGCAAGTGTGAGACTCCCCTCGTTTGTGATATTCATTGAAAATGTTGTCTGAGATTAAAAAAAAAAAAAAAAAAAAAAGCATTTAAAGCAATAACCTTCCTTCAAATTATTTTTAGTTACTGCAACTATTCCTTAAGGATGAGGCATATCCAAATGTTTCTGTGTCATGTTCTCAAGGGAAATTTCTGTCCAGGCATTCCAGGAAAGTGCCTGGAAGCAGTAAGGAGAAAGCTCAGTTTTTAAATGGATTTGCTCTGCTTTCGTAAGAGTATTAACTATGAAAATCAGTAGCTATTCCAAGTCTCTTGTAACAGCTGATGAAGCTTTCCTCCAGATCCCCCCCCAAAAGTGTTTTCTGCTTGTATTTCAAATGGTGCGCAATATTTATTGTGGATAGATCTGTAGCTTGTGTTCCTTCTTACTAGTAAAGGTACATTTTGGATAATCTGCCTTTTTTTTTTTTTCCATTTAGGATGCCTACTGGATAGCAATGAATAGCTCTCTGAAATGTAAAACTCTCAGTGACATCTTCCTGCTCTTTAAAAGTTCAGACTTTATTACTCGTGACCTCACTCAGCCGTAAGTAGATTTCTAGCAGACACAATCTTATTTTTAATCAGTAAAAAAAGCCCAAGCCTCTGAGGATAACATTTCAGTTTCTTTTGAAAACTGTTATTATTTACTGAAAAGTAACTATAAACATCTGATATGAAATTTCATATACATGTTTCAAAGTTGTGTATTGAATAAATTTCAGGTACAGTATGAAAGAGTTTGTTCTTTGAATTTTTTTTTTTCCCACATCCTTCCTTCCTCTTTTTCTCTCTCCACCATGCAACAATAAATTCCAGGTTCAGTTTAGTGCAGAGAATTGTGAGGCAAATTATCTTCAGTGCCACTTACTGTAAGTGAGCCTTTTCTTGTAAACCAGAATTGTTTATCAAACTCAACTAGTGGAGGAACAGGCTTCGTTTTATTTTTATACTTAATTCTCTGCTTTTCATTCATTTGCATAATAAAAGTAAAAACAGGAAGACATTATTGTATTGAAGTAGTGGTAGCTGAGCACATATGAAGTGACACTATGGATTAAGGCTATTTTTACTGAGTTGTTTTCCAGAGCAAATCATATTTTAATGTTTTGGTGCTTTTTTTTTCCCTTTCCACCTCTTTTGGCGTTTACTTGTTGCTAGTTATCTTGTTGTTGGCAGTTTTTCTGATAATGCAGTATGACTTTACCATGTCCCTTTCAAACTTTAAAGCTGTTGAAGTTTGTGTGGTTGCTTGAAAGGAGCCTGAGACTTCTGTTAATGCATTTCTGGAGCTCCTTCTGAATCCCAGTGCTTGTAGTTCTTGAACAAACACACCCCCAGGAACTGTGACTACAAATAATGATCACAGACAAAATTTGAATACAGTGTGATTGGGGTGTATTTTATCTACTAACATAAAGAGAATATTTGATTGTGTAGGAACAGTTTCCTCCTGTAATATCCACATCTGATTCACATGACTCACTTCGAAATATTGCCTTTTCTGGAAGAAAGGAAAATTATTGGAATTTAATGTTCTTGTTACTATTATTTTTGTCAGAAAAAAACAAAATTCCTAAGACAAAGGACAGAGATAATCTGCTGCTCAGTATCTGAGAGATTGTTTTCTAGTAATTGTTCAATGCTTATTTATATTATTGCAATATCTAGGAGACTCAGTCAAGTGCAAGGGCCTTTTTCTCGGTGCTTTATAGAGGGATAACAAGCATAATAGTCCTGTCTTAAGTAGCTTATGACTGAGTAAGATTTGTCCTGTCTAAAACAGGAAGCAAGTTGTATTATTGCTGTGCAACTGCCTTCCTTTTTATTCATGCAACCTTGTAACACCTTTTTTCCATTTGCTGGAGCATTAAAGAATTAATAGGTAGCAACATCCTCACCCTAATCTCTACGTTCTTTATGGAGTGCAAGCAATGTTGTCAGTCCAATACGCGCACCAGGTGTTCCATTACGTCCAACCTACAGTACTGGGAGGTGGAACAGAAGAGACTGAGAAAGAGGTTAAAATGAGAGGACAGTTTAGAAAAGTTTGAAAAGTTTGTCGGACTAGGGAAATGAGCACTGCGAATGTATTTTTATGGGACCACAGAGAATGAAGGGGATGGGAGAGATGAGAAATCTGTAGTCTGCATTTCAGAGATGAGTGAATGATTCTCTGGAGACTTTGATGGTTTGCTAAGGAGCTTTCTTTGATGGTTCCTGGTGCTAATGGGAGGCCAGGTCACTTGGCAGTGGTCCTCTGGGTGGTGCTAAAGTCTGAAAGGGTTGAACACTAAAATCTAACCTGGGCTCTTGTAACTGCTTTCAGAAATGATTCTTCTGGGTCTCAGAAGATTTGTATGCTTCACACTGAGCCCCTTGTGGATATTAAATGATAAGGTTTTTGTATCCTGCTATCCTCTTGTATAAAGAGGATCAGCAAAAAGTACCCTGAGCTCCTTGGAGAATTCCCGTTGGGTTAATCACATTCTAAGGAGTTTGGGACACAATCATGGGTTTACCAAGCACCATTTGATTTAAGAGATGTGGCAATTGTATGCTTCTCTGTGCTCTCGGCTTATGCCATTTGCCGAGCAGAATGAGTTGGCCAGGCCACCTTCACTGAAATTGAAATTGGTGTGTTTTCTCTCGTGGTTTTTATCTCATATCAGGCAGAGTTAGCACCTCAGCTGTTCTCCTTGCCCTCTGCAGGCAACGCTGACTTCTTAGTGGTAGAGACAACGAATGTCTTCCAGCTCCTGCGTTGTGAATTTCACAGCGTGGGTGTTAACCCGACCCATCAGTAATTTCAGCTTAAGTTCACACCAGACTAAGAGCGGTAGTGGCTGAGCAGCCTGAAGCAGACATGCTCTTTTCTTTCTGCTAGCAGTTGCTTCTCCCACAGCAGACAATACCTGAAATCACGCTAGCTAAACCCGTTCGCACTCATTTTCCAGAGTGCTAAGACAGCATACGCAGTCAGCTACTGCAGCTTGGCTAGTGCTGGTAATTAAGTCAACTCTGTGACTTGATCGTGGGATCATCACCTAAACTAAAGGCTAAGGTGCCATTTCTTTAAGAAAAAAAACCAAACCTGTTATGTTTATTTCCCTGTCTAAAAAATCTAATGTTGTGTTGGTATAAAATCAGATTATCTTTTTTGCTGGAACGGGCTGTATTTTGATAGAGTGAAGTTAATATGGCAATACAGCCTTGCACTTCCACCAGTTTGAGTGGAAATTGTACTTAAGGTGAGGTGAATATTTCTCCACATGTCTATAAAACTTTTTGGTCTCTGAATATTATGTTTTATGATTATTTTATGTTTGTATAAAACATGTCCAATTGTCCAGTCAGTGCATGGTATTTCTAAATTGCTAAGCTATTCATACAAAATGTCCCTATCCAAATGGTGAAGTGGTTACTGCTGAATCACAAAGGCGGTCTTCATTAATTACGCTATTGATTAGCTGCCAGCTCCCTAGTCCTTAGCAAGCAGAAATTAAAAATGCAGCTGGCATAAGAAAGTAAAGTGCTGAACAAATGAAAATTGGGTACATAATATATCCAAATCACTTGGAAGAGCTAGTCGGAGGGAGGAGAAGGGATAAAATATACTATCTTTCTACTTTTTTTGTTGATATTGTGTGGTATACAAGTGTCTTGCTCTGCATGCACAACAGCCAAAATGTTGTATACTCTGCTTTTTTTTTTTTTTTTTTTTTTTTTCAACTGTCTTAACTTAAAAAAAGAATCCACTTCTTGGGTCATAATGTAGAAAAGACTTTGCATGGCAATTTGAAGATCTGTTTCTGAATGCAGCTTTGCCAGTGACCTGCTGCGGGACTTAAGGCAAACTGCTTTCTATGCCCGTTTCTTCCTCTCTTATTTCCTGTTTGCTTCTCTGATGCTGGCCTATACGTTGTTTAGGTCAGGGAACTGCCCTCGCTGTAGTTAACAACTGTCTCGAGTTCAGAGAAAATTCCAGCTGTGCAATACTTTGATACAAACCATTTAAAAGATGCAGCCTCAGTCAAAGCTTATCTAGTCATGTACATTACGTTTGCATTATTTAACTGTTTGGATTCTCACATGGTGTTGCCACTTTCTGTGTTCAGAATAATGACTTAACTTTCCTCTTAGAACAGGAATAAATTAACGAAGGCTTCTGAACAGTGTGCTCATTAATGTAAGCAATGTTGTTTCTGCTTCAAGTAAGCTTTGCCTTGTATTTGACTGAGTTCACAGAAAACTTTTCAGTTTTTAATGCAGGCTTTCAAAACCTTAGTGTTGTGGATATATGATTAAAAAAAAATCCATTTCTAACAGGGATTTCTGTTAAGTGATTAAATCTCCTCTTTTGAACGAAAATTACTTTAAAGGCCTATTCAGTGTATTACTTTAGTACACAGGTTTCTTCCTTATTTKAGAATGTTTGGGCTAGAAAACCCACCTTGAGACTGGTATGAATAGTGGCAATAATTCTAATGATGTGATAATGCCCTTTCAATTGTAAGATAAGCTTGTTATCTCACATTGGTTAGTGAAACCTGGGAATTTTGCAGAAATTTGTTCCTGTTCTGCAGCACGATACTGAATGTTTCAAATCTGCAGATGCTACTATTGGGATGTTGAACCCTACAGCATTCTTATTTTTCCGGTTGTTTAATAATTACAATGGTAGGGAAAAAATGTCTTGTAAGATCAGCCTTGTTCATATAATGCAAAAGATGTTTTCTTTTGGGGTTGCCCTTGACTTAGCATAGAGGGGGCAGTTTGAGTCAGGTACCAGAATAACTGTTGTCTGACATGCAAATATTAAGTGTTGCAAATTGACTTTCAATATTTTAATTGACCAGTTGTTTCTATGGACCTGTTACTTCTCAAAGTTCATTCTTGAAAACTCTTTGAGAGGCTGGTGAGGCAGGTGGAGTAGAGAGTCTAACAGTAGTCACTCAACCCTGCTTAAGCCCAGGAGACTATTTTGCAGGAATGAAGGCAGCCTGCGTGATAACTTTAGTAGGTAAGAAATGACTTTCAGGTTAACAAAGCATGCGAAACAGCTCCCAGTGGGCAAGGGAGAAGTTTCCAAATGTATTATTAATATGCAGGACACAAAAAAGCTTGAGGGGAGACGCACCTTTTCTATTTAGGTGTTTATGAGAGGACTTGGTTAAAATTTAAGTGCCTACTTCAGCAAACAATTCAGAAAGTCTGCTCTCAAGTGAAGTTTAGCCCATTAGACTCCTAAGAACATTGCTTAATTTTAAAATCTAGCAAATGTTTCAGTACTTTTTTTTTTTTTTTAAGTTAGCACTCTGATTACATTTTTGAAACCAGCCTTCTGCATATTGGATCACAAAGTTCTCTGGTTGCTCAGAAGTAGATGACCATGAAATCTCTAAAACAATCAATATGAGCAGCTAACTGCCTGGCTCTCTTCAGTGATAATAAATGGGTGGATTTATGGTGGGTAATCCTTGGAGGAACCCCGTCCAGGAGGTGCGGGTTGGGTGTGCCCAAAGTGCATGGACACCACTGAATGCAGCAGACACCAGTGCAGCCAAGTGCCTTAGCCCAGGACTGTAGTGCTACCAGATATTGATGGTGCTCATGTCTTGCCCCAAGTCTCCTAGCTAGAACGCTTGCTAAGATGTGAACGACGGAGATGTCCTACACACAGGATTGTTTAATCCATTTTACATTAGATAGTAATTTAAATTAAATTACCACCTCCTTTCTTCCTCCTCTCCACTCCCCCAGCCAGCCCCAAATGATCTGAGCAAAGGCCAACTACAGACGGTTTTTCTTTTACTTCTTATTTTCAGCGTCTGTTTTGTTTTCCTTCTAATTTTTAGCTTCCTCTCAGAGAACAAAAAGTAGTTGAGGCTCAAAACTTAACCCGTTTCTGCCTGCGATTAAAGTTGCTTCAGTTAACTGGAAAATATTCTTTCTTTTTTAATGGGACATTTTAAGGTTTTTTTAAGATGTGGAGGAATACCAGCTTGTGTTCTGCTGACAGAACATAGGAGGCAGTGTTGGCTCATAAAAATGTGACTTGGGATTCAGGATATCGTGTTGAAAGAACTGTAGCTGTTAGTTTAGACACTGCTTTAACCTGTTTCAAGGCAAAGCATTGCACATGAGAGAATGTGGAAAATGAGGCTTTAGGCAATGTCTTTTTGTTGAGATTTTACTCAGCTCCCCTTTTTACCTAGGAATTTACAGAATGTGTAGTACAAGATCCTCCCTTGAAAGCTGTATGAATCTCCTACTGGCTTATGGTCCTTAGTTGAATACTTCATCCAGTAAAGTTCAATATTTGAGAAATAAAGATACAGTTCAAAGGCTGTTAGAAATTTCTCCTTGATTTTTATTAAGGTTTTAAATTAGACTGTGAGATAGTAGCAGGGGAACTTGTCAGGTACAAAATAACTCTTACAATTCTCATTATTCTGCAGCTAATAACAAACTATTAAAAATGTAATCTCGATAATTTGCGAATCAGTTTATGGCTCTCTTAGCAGGTAGGTACTGGAGGTCTTATAAACATTCTTAAATCACTTTTCTCAGAGTACTGAAAGCTGAAGTGCATAACTGCTTCATGTAGTATCCTGTTGTGTCACGTGTAAGCATTTAAAGCTTAACGTACATCTGGTAGGTACAAAGAGACCTTGATCCTTCTTGTTGACGTGTAAGTATAAATCTGTAAACAAGCTGTTGACCACAGCCCAAGGCTTATAAGCTATAGAGTTGAATTCCTTCATTCTTACTAGTATTTGTAATGATGATTTTCAAAAGCTTCAGAAAAGAGAGTCCAGATACCTTTTCATTTTGCATTCCTGAAGTGTCTCTGAATGCTCTTTCAAGTAGCTCCAGACCTGAATAGGATGCAGGTTAAAGAAACCCTGCTTTTGCCTCTGACTTTTAAAGAGCCTCATGTAATGTAGGAATTGAGCTGTGTCCAATCAATTAATGCCGTAATAAATTTCGTATAAAATACATAGTTACAACTACATCAGGTTGCCCCTCATTTACACAAAAAGCTGGGGGGTGTGAGTAAGGTTGTGTTGACAAAAACCCGTGATAGTATTCAGATGAAAAATGAGGAAAGAGAGGACAATGACTAGAGTTTTTGTCTTTCATTACATTTTTCCATTTTTTTTTACCTCACTTATACTCCGTCCTGTGTCATTGAGGCTCAAGGAAAAMGGTGTTTGTGTCTTGCAGTATTTTCTTCCATATTTACCATTTGATTTGCTTGTCTTGGTAGCAATATCTAAGCAGTCAGTGTGGCTTGGGATGGCACACAAGGATTTCATTTTATGACTTGCAGGGAAAGATGCACTATCTTCCTCCACATAGACTCCTCTGAAATATATGAGGGATGGGTAAGGGCTATTTAATTCTGATTGATAATAAGGATGTCTTGTGATAACTGGAAATTATTGTAAGAGTACGTCTTACTGGAATGGACCAGACTGCGGATACCTCAGTCACAAGCGTGGAAGTCCATGAAAGGTAATACAGGTCCGAATATGCAGGGATTGTAGAACCCCACATGCTGGACTTAAGCTGCCTTTTACATATAGTTTATGGTTGTTTTTTTTTCTGCAGGGGGGGAGAGAGGGGTATTTTCTTGAGCATAGTAAACATATGATAGTAATGCAATACTYGGAATTCCTGCAAAACTGCAAGCTGTCATGAGTTTGCTTCTGTCATCTTGACAGATCTCAGATCGCTGGGAATATACCCCGTAGTTGATGGATGTTATCTGTTTACATAGGCTTGCAGATGTATACGATTTGTTTGATTACGGTATTTTGGAACGCATGCCTGCTATCGCCTTTCTCTTCTGTGYGTGGTGGCTATTAAAGCCTAAACTAAAACGCGTGAAATTTATTTTTATTGGCAACCGATTGAATGAACTCGTATGATAGCTCTGTGCTTCAAACTGAAGGTTGAGCTGCCATGTCTTACAAATGCAATGCTTGGACAAGGGATGTCAGACTTCTGCATTACTTTACTCAGTGCTGAAGGGAGATTGCATAAATGTTGCCATTTAAGAATACTGCTCAGCTGTGACCCTTACACAGCTCTGCAGTACATCCAGGTAGCTTGTTGCCAATAGGGTCGGGGCGTACCCTTGGAAGGAAAATGCGTGTTCTTTTGGTAATTGCCTTTGAAAGTTACAGGATATATTGTAAGGTTTGCTGTATAAAAATGAGAGCTTACATAGTTGTTGGCTTGGGTATAACTGCCTCCGTTCTTGATAGTTCCTGAATGGTGGCGCAGAGAGTCGGATAATCACAAGGGACAAAATCTTGGCATCTGCTGGCAGTTTTGGAAATAGTTTTGTTTATTCTCACTCTCAAGAGCTGTTTTTCTAAGAGCATTTCTTAATGCTGTTAATTTAGAAAGATACCATGCTGTGGTATCGAGAGTGTCGAGTGGTGCTGTTTTGCGTCCCTTATTCATGGAAATGAAAACAGTCCTGAATTGCTCTAAGACATGATGTGTCTCAGTTGTTGGGTTTAGGAAGTGAAACATCAGAATTACTAGGAAAAACATGCTGCGATGAAACTAGATTAGATTGTTAAAGTTCATATGGTTCTTTGAGAATCTGGTAATGCCAGCATGACAGTAAAGAAGAAAGGAACAGCATTGGTAATTCAAACAAAAGACTCAGCAATGCAAAATACTCCCTCTTTACCTAAATCCCTGTCTAAATGAAGAGCTTCCAAATTACACTAGATAAGAAGATGATTTTTTTTTCCTTGATAATCCTTGGAAAGAGGCTCATTATTCACATACTGAACTTACTTGGTTTGTACATCTTGGATATACTTTAGCAGGACTTTTTGGGATTCACGGTTCAGGTTTATTTTTCTCACAGTGGCTAAAATCATATATGTAAAAGCAGATTTTGATGTGTGTGATTTATTTTTCCAGATTTATTCACTGCACCGATGATTCGCCTGATCCTTCCTTGGACTATGAGGTAAGACCTGATCTGCCTGATTTCTAGGTAATTTAAATAAATTACTCACGGGCAGGCTGCCATTTGTGCTTGGGCATGTGCCAATAATTTTTTGTTGTTTTTTTTCTTTTCTTTTATTGTGTTGCTTGGGCAGTGGGGAGAAGTCTGGTTAAGAACTGTAGGACATAAGGAGTTTGTTTAATTACAGGTCAGTGATGAGCTGATGCTCAGGCTTTTCAAGCTGCTTTGTAGTTTCCTCTAATGTCTTTTAGGTTTTGCCAGGAAGGGCAAGCTCAGCAGCTGAAAACCATTTACTCTCCATAGCACACTTCTTGTGAACATCGCAGCTGCGGTTACTAAGAGAAGCTAGTTGTAGTGGCTGGGGCCATCCTGGCTACTAAGACSTGGATTGGTTGTATCTTGTTATACGTGTTCATTACCAGATTGAAACCTTAGGTTAGTGTTTTAGGTGTTAATGATGCTTTAAACTGTTCATGTGGTGCTGTCATTTTTATTATAGCATCTAATCATGTCTCTAATAATAATTTTGTATGTAAATATAGCATTTGTCATCATCCTGTAGGTTTAAAGGCCTTTAGAAAAGCGAATGAACCGTGTGCTTTAAAGCACTGTCTTAATGTGCTTTAAAAATGTAGAATATCTGAAAGTTGGGACAAAGATGTTTACATTGTAGTTAGTGTCAAGTTTGATTGTTAAATTTTCTGTTGCAGTCAACAGGTTTTTGGGAGAATCCAGTGCCCATGAACAGCAATTGAGGCCCTCAGAATAACAGATCCATCCGAATGCTTCAGCTTAGGAAATACAGCACCTTGATGAAGTGCTAGAGATGTGCTTTAATTACCAGGCAGTCTGTCCTATTGACTATAATAGTTTGGTTACTATTTCTATCCTGTGTCCTTATTTTAAAGGGTTTGCGCCTTCAAAGGCGTCACAGAATCCTGCTCGGGTGTATCCCAGAATAGAGGTTGATTCGGTTAAATTTAATTCTGCTCATCAGCTCTTTTGACTAGAGAGCCACTTCCTGCCAATTCCAAGACAGATCTGTTGTGCTATACAGCAGGATTTTTTGTTTTCCATGCTTTAACATTAATGTAACTCTGAAGTTGTTTCATTAGAAATTTCTTGGTTGAAAATGTTGTACAAAGTGGAAGATTATAGGATAATTAAGATGGGAAGGAACCTCATGTGGTGTCTAGTCCAACCTTCTGCTCAAAGCCAGGTCAGCTATGGGATCAAACCAGATTAGACTTGATAAAGCCCTGAGCAATCTTAAACCTCAATGGATGGAGACTGTGCAACCTCTCCTGGCAAGCTGTTTCAATGCTTGACTGTCCTCATGGTGAAAAAGCTGCTTCTTATGTCCAGCATGAACCTCTTTTGCTTCAACTTATGCCAGTTACCTCTTGTTATCCCAGGAAGGACTTGATAGTGTTGCTTTTCATTGCTGTATTTATTGTGATGTGTGCTGCTACAGAATTGCTTTGATCCTAGCTAGCATTCAATGAAAAATACAGAGAAAAATTGAGGAGCGTATGTATTAATAATTCATGTAACGTAAATCTTGGATTAAAGAAAATAGAAGGGGGGGGGAAGAAAAAGTCTGCCCTCTACCTTCAGGTACCCACAAAGTTATGAAAGTACAGTTTTTGTTCAATCATGGTGACTATCTAATACAGTCAATATTAGTAGCCTGTTTCTGGCCAGTGGCAGAGGGCATATAAATGTAACAGATGTTTTCAAGGCTCTTGAACCGTATCTGGARTTCCAGGCATAAATAGCAATGTAACAGCATGTTCTGAACATGTAACTGTAGAAGAAAGTGACATATTTATCAAATTATTCTCTAGACATCAGTGTTGAAAGACTTTGGCTTCAGGAAAAGGTCTCTAGTGGGTAAAATTATAGCCTATTGGGTTTATTTTTGTCTTTACATTCTCATTACAGGTAAATTAGTAATAAGCAAAATTACTTCTAAGTATTTGCTAAGCTAATTATATGGACTGCAGGTTGAGATTTTTTTGGTTCCTTGTTTCAGAGGTTGTGTCATAATTACCTTCTTGTTCTTCCAACAGTTTTACTGTATGCMTGTTGACAAAAAGTTACCTGTTATCTGTCTGAAACCATACTTTTGTCATTTGTTTTTCTTCCTCYGTAGCTTGTTCTTCGAAAATGGTGTGAGCTAATCCCTGGTGCAGAATTCAGATGCTTTGTCAAAGAAAACAAGCTTATAGGTGAGGATTTTCTTAAATTATTCAGTGAAGTTAAGAGTTGCTCTGATTTCTTTAATCAATGTTAAATCTGAAGATACTTCTTCCTCACCACACTGCGTTTCTGGAATTCATGTTTGTGTTTTTTTTTCTTGTTTCTGTAATTTAAAATATGGTATGCCAAGTTCCCCTTTCCGCTATATCTGAAAGCCTGACAACATATTATGCCCAGTATTACAGTGGGAAATTCTTAACTCTAATTGCTAATTCAGAAACTTCATCCAAAGGGTGTTATGCAAATGATTCCTTTATATTCAGGAGCATACTGAGTCATAGCCTACCTGGAGAAGGAGTACAGAGGCAGTTGGGTATTATGCTGACAGTGTGACCACATCTGGATATTATATGTGGAAAGGGCCAGAACACGTCCGTGGGTTTGCTAGGTGTCTGAGCTCATATTAGAGTCAATGGTGCTTAGTCAGCAAAGCAGTTGACCCATCACTCTGGGTTAAAAACCTAAATGTAGAATGTTTCAAGCGGCATGGAACAGCTAGGGTATCCAAAACATACACAGAGAGCTGGCAGAGACATCAGGAGACTCATGGGAGACCTGTGACAGCTTGAGGACAGGTAGATTATGCTGGAGAATGTATTTTAGGCAGTTGAACTATGCTTATGTATGTGCTTCAGGGTCAGATGAATTCAACTCCTCTGGCTGTATTGACAACTTCTGACTTTAATGGGAGCTTAGATATCTAGTGCACACGTAGACACCTGAAGTGAGGATTTTAATTTTGGACTGAATTCCATCCCACATCTCTGGAGATCGAATTAGTTTTTGCTGTAGTCTGCCATGGAATCTGTCATGATGAACAAAATTGTAGATAACACAGAGCCTGTGCACATTTGCTCTTATCTAGGCAGAATTGTTATAATTAAACTCTTCTAGCATAGCAAATGATGTTGAAGTATTGTAGCAATGATGTAGCAAAGCTCTAATCCAGACTTCTTAGGAAGGAAGGTGATTTTTTTTTTTTGCTATAAAATGAAACCAGTTTCACTCACTCTGTCTTATACCTACATATTCACAAGCACTAAGATGCATGTGTCCAAGTAGTTTGTCCAGGATTCCTCGTGATGAAAAAGAGATGAAGGGATATCAGCTACCCAGTCCTCATTGTTTCTCCTGGGTTCTTCTCAGGGCAGTGACTACGCGCTTGTTTTGGATGTGCCTTTTTGTACCAGTTGGGAGCTGATAGTGATTCGTTTCTCCATCCTGTCCCATTGCTGTCAGTCATCAGGAATTTACTCACTGTCCTTTGTCCCCTGATCTGGGTGTCCTATAAAGCTGCACACAGATCTTTTGGGATCTGCTAGTTTAGGTGCTGTCAACACGTGCCATTCTTACAACCCTTCTTTTAATGTTTCTTCTGGTACTTGCATACTCATCTTCCCATTCATGCCAATCATAGGGTTTATATTGCAGTTCTCTGTAGCAGAGTTAATCTTACTAATAGCAGAGATTCTCCATTAGGCCAGTATGAAGGAGAAAGAGCTGAATCCTGTCCTTTATGTGGTGCTGAGATGCCACAACTAACAGAGATATGCATCACTGTAATAATCTCTAAAATGTTTGAAAGTAGGATTACTRTAGAATTTATGTATCTAGTAATGTTTACCTTCAAATACCCCACAGCATTTGTGCTCTGGCTAATTAAACTGTCTTAAAACCTAGTAGATCTACCAGTATGTTTTTTTTAAGCTAGCAACTCAGCTGCGTGTCTGAAGACAGCTCCAAGTTTTTTCACAACATATTCCCATACTCTCTGATCTAATGATTTTCTCTAATCTGATTTTTCTAATCTACTGATTTTAAATCAGTAAGCCTGTCAGTCAAGCTAAGGAGTGATACTTGCACAGTGTAGTGAGTGCTTTTCCAGTTAGGCATCTGCATCCCCCTGAGATGCCACCATCTCTTGGTTTTGTTTTTAGACCGGAGTTAAGCTTTGCAGTGATATTAATAATTCAGAGTTCTACTGACTTTGTAATCTTCACATTTTATATGAGCTTTTTAAAAGAGCACTTCTTTGGAGGTATTCAGCATTGTCTTATGGCAAGACACAGTCTCTGATGTGTTCCAAATATGATTAAAATAACAAACTACCATCATTGTGTCGTCTTTGGTAGAGTCTGGCTTTTTTCTTCCCTAAATAGCATAAGTTACTCATTCTATAGTGATGAGTATGTCTTGATTTGGCATTTTTCCAGCAGGGTRTTGCAGTGGCTTATGTTTACATATCTTGCATCAGAACTTCTGTCTCTTAAGATACATGTTAAGTGTGTAATCCTGTTGATGTCAACTTAAATTATTGTCTTGCAGACAAGCAAATGTCTGAAATTAAGAACTTCTGATGCAGTTGGGATAGTTTATCTAATGTCAGGTATACAAGAAGGCCCTCAGGGGGAGCAAACAGAAAAAATAATGTATTAGGCTGCAGTGAATTTTTATGAGACCATTTTGTCGATACTAAGATTTAAGGTTTCACCTACAGTGAAACCGCATCAAGTGGGTACGTTTTGTTGCATGCTTAACGAATCAGTTAAATGAGAATCTCCAAGGCATGCACCTGGGGTCTGTCATCTTGGCTAAGGTGCCTGCAGGCCTGGCCCTTTCATTTCATGGTTCCAAATTCTGGTCTCTGCCTCTGATGTGCAGAACAGAAAAGGTTTTTGGCCAGAGTAACCAGGGTGAATAGAACTGAATCGAATAAACAACAATTGAAATCTTAAACTCTGGAGAAGCTTCCTTCTGAAATTCACTTTAAAGTAGTTAAAGCGTGTACATATAAAAAAAGGTTTACAAAATATGGGACAGAAGTGTTCAAGCAAAAATTTTGTAATGGATACRCTGCAAGTATTGGAGAATAAAGCCAAACAGTAAGTTATTGTTAATAATTTAAACTTGGGAGTACCTGTCTTCTCAAAAGTAGATAATGCATGCATCTCTAACTGCATTTTGACTGGTTGTTTTTTTTGCATGTCTGAAGCTCTTTGTAATCAACTGAAATTATTCACAGGTATATCACAAAGAGACTACACTCAATACTATGATCATATCTCTAAGCAACATGAGGAGATCTGTAGATCAATACAGGAGTTTTTCAAGAGAAACATACAGTATAAATTCTTGGATGAAGACTGTAAGTATCTTAAGGCTTGAATTAGAAAGGGAAGCATAAGGGAGGGAGGGAAGATGTTTATGAAGGTTTTAAAGTGCTTATTGTACACATAGTTACAATGATTTAAAAACAGAAATGGAGGGTCTGCCTTTTTAAAGCTGTTTTGCCCAGTACTTTCCTGGGAATTTTGAACTGGAAAGGGCTTACAGGGCCACCTCCATAGAAGTGAGACCTGTTGTCCTGCCCCCTCGCTAAGCCAGGCTTGTTTCCTCCACGGCGCACCAAAATTCCAGTGTGCTAAATTCCAATTCACTGCTGGAGATCAGTGGAAAAACTTATTTTTCAATAAGAAATGACAACCTCAGTATTCTAAGCCTGTGCGTACGTATTTCTGTCTTCATGCTGAGGCCAGCTACTGCCTTCACAGGGCTTGGTTCTTTTTAAACTAGGGGAGCCTTATGCCCTTGTGGTTAGAGCATGCAGAGCTATGTAGTTTCTTGAATAATGATAAAATTGGGAGCAAGAAAAACTAAAGGAATGGGCTGGAGCTTTTCAGGAAAACAAAGCTATTGAGTGAAAGACTCTTTCAGAGGGCAAAATTATGTTATTTGATTTCCCCCCAGTACTTGCTTTGAATTAAGAAAAGTTCAAGATCTCAGTATTGGGGTAAGAAATATGTAAGAAAAAACCTTCAATAAGATGAAAAATAAGAAAACATTATTTATAAAGATGTTGTCAAAGGTTTGCTGCTAAAGTATTGCTGTGTTCCCTGAAGAAAGGATTTGGAGGTTTCTTTTCAAGAAGTTATGTAAATATCTACTGAAATACTGATGCACAGCATTTTAGCTGATCAGACTTTTGAATAAAGGCCAGAGTATTTGAAGAAATTCTACTACCTCTAAGCAGTCTAGGTAAATTTTTTCAGTTTGTAAATGTGTCCTTTGAAAATTTCATTTGGAAACAGTTTCCTGACATGGTTTAGTGACTGTAGAATGGTGTTTTATTGTGATGGGTGTCAGGAGTGGTGAAAAATAGGATGGAGAAATTTAAATTGGCCTCTGTGGACTGAGCYTTGTTTTAATAAAACACATAAACATGAGAGTTTTATTGGCCAATTATACTGTCCACGATAGAGCTTTGAATACCAAACCTTTTGGTAAGTTGTGAGCACGGCTAACTGTTCTGCTGAACCAGCAGAGCAGTCAGATCTGTCCTGTCTGACTTTCTGAAGAGGGTACCTTCTAATGCCAGTCTGCTTTTTTCAAATTTTAATCATTTGACTCTGCATGGTTCCTTTATTTCAGTCCAGACAGCTTATCAGGAGTCACTGCTTGGAGAAGACTAGTAGTCTGGAAATCAGTATACTAATTTAATAGATCTCTAGCCCTAAAGTTTTGAAGAAAATCAATCATACAATTATGACATTCTGATTACTGTCTGTTTTAATTTTCCTGTATGTTCCACCCAACATAATTTTAGCTGGTATGTAATCCACTGATGGATGAGAATTCAGGGCAGTATTTTTAGAAATAGATGCTTAGATTTAGGCTCTGAAACTGCTGTCCAGTGAACTGAAAGATCTGAAGTCTGTCATCTTATGTAAAGTAAATAAAACTATGCCATCTGAATTACCTTCTGGGAAAAGAAGGCTTCAGGGTGACATTCTGGGATGAAGGTTTGTTCCTTCATCCTTGTAACCTTTCGGTTTTGGACACTGAATGCTGGTTATCTGTCTTCTGCAGAGAAATGCCATGCAAAAAAATTCTTCATGTTTTTTCCCCTCCCTTTTTTCATGCCCCAGCATATTCCTTGATCCACTGTCTGGCAGCATGTGTGTTACTAACAATGAAAATCTGGGTTTGCTTGTTTGTTTGTTTTTAAAAGGAGAGGTATTAAGCTTTTTTTCCAACTTCTTGCTTCACTGGGTGTTGCTTTCGGTGTTGTTTGCTCTGCTTTTTCCAGTTGGTTTTGGTAGCTTCTCCAGATGGAAGAGCTGAGTCAGAGCAGCTGAAGCAGTGCAGAGTTGGAGCAGAATGATAACAGATGGGCAAATGCTTTTTAAATACTTCTAAATGGTGGTAGAACCTTCTAAATACCTTTCATAAGAACCCACTAAAAACAGTCTTCCAGAGGCATCAATACTTACTCTAGAGTCAGGCCCTTAGCTTTACTTGCAGTTGCTCGTGATTGAGGGTAAGTTTTACCAGTCTCATGACGCACTGTTCTGGGGTGACCGCTGAGGAAGAGGGAACAGTTCAGGTCTTCCTCCCCGTTCRGTGTTTGCGAGCGTCCCGGATTAGTCATCAATGTGCCAATGAGCCTTAATGGTGATATGAGTCCCACTAAATGCTATCAGCCTCGGTGATTAATGATCAATATTGCCTTTGGCTTGCTTTAACCTGCAGACATCACTTTATAGTAAAGCTCAGATGAAAACTTTCCATTAATGATATACGACTAGTGAGAGTACACAGTATAAGCAACAAGCTCAGTTAAACAGTTACAGAAGAAATCTAGGGTTGCTGTGCTCTTCTTTGCATCGATGACTTAGCCATCCGAGGGCTTTTCTGAAGAAAATTATACCACTTAACTCTGGAGTGATATTTTAAAGCTATGTAACTGAGCTTGTGCAAGAAGCTGTGTGGATTTTTAGGTTACGGTCATGTGGTCAAAAACAATTAGGCGGCTGGCTTTAGCTCTGAGTTGTGGTATACTCTTAGCCCAGCCAACTTGGCTTTAACCATCAGGCTAAGCTACCGAGGAGCTGTATATGCATGGACACGATCCATCAACATACATGCTGTTGACAGGCAGCTTCCTGAGCAGCTGCTGAGACTGTTCTTCAGTCGTATGCTGAGTTTAGTTTGTCTCGCACGTATTAGGAAATCTCTGAACTAGCTGAAATATTCAGTTCCTTATTTGTGAAGGAAGTGGCAGTACAGCATTTGTATGAGGCTTTTCTAAATCTAGCAGTTTTAATTTTTTCTGCTAAACTGGCACAACTCGTCAGGCCTGAATTCTTATTTGCTGATTTCCATAGCTGAATAGAAAGACAAACCAAGGATTTGTTTAACCATACAGAACAGAAGATGCATGTACAAAGATTCATGCTCAGTGAAGTCAGTGGGAAGAACACCAACATATCTACGTAAGGCACCTTTGCTTAAATTGCCGAAAAGCAAAGGGTCTGTTTGAAGGAGCTGTGGATAATCAGTAGGTGTGCTAGAACTGCTCTAGGTTATGTTGAACATAGCCATTTCGCTGCTGCCTCAGGCGTGCCTGCTGCCCCCTTTTCGCCTTCCCTCTGTTTTGTCGTCTTATCTGCTGAAGTCCTAATCTCTTTGAGGCAGGAACTTTCTCTTATTAAAGGCTCATGCACCGGCTAGCACAAYGGAGCCCTGATCCTGCCTCGAAGTTTCTCAGTTCTGCTGTAAAACACACAGCAGTGATGTTGAAGATAAGCTCCCCTCTACGCTAGGAGTTAATCCAATGTTCTTGGGGGGGAAAAAAACACCAGAACAAACCAGCATTAAATAGAAAAGCCCAGGGGACCATCTCTCTCAGTGCATTAACAGTGGTTCTTGAAATGTTTCAATTCCCTCTTAGAAATGAATGGAATTCTGGCTTGCAGTTTTGGAGACATGCTGTCCTTGCAGATTGTGCTGTGTACACAACTATCTACTTAAGTTTAGAAATCTTATGTGGAATTATATGTCTTTTAATGTTTTTGTTTTCTCCTTTTCAGTTGTTTTTGATGTGTACAGAGACAGCAGGGTAAGTGACCAATAGGTTGCATATTTTTGTAGTAATGAATTGTTTATTGTGCGGAAACTGTATCTGAAGCATTGGGGAGAGATGGAACAAGTAATAGCTTCATCTTCCTAGAAGCAGTCCTGGCAAAAAATGAACTACTTGATTTTGACGTTCCCTTCCACAGTTCTTTTTCTGTTAGATGCTGTCCACAGTAGGATAATAAGAGGATTAGRAATATGAGTATGTCTGTACCAGTGATGTAATTATTTTGTAAATCTCTTTCTCCAAATACGTAGTCTGTCTCAAAGCACATAACTTTGGCTTCAGCTGTAATTCTGTGAGATCGATGATTCTACTGAAGGCCATATAGTTTTCTTTTGAGATTGGTTGGTACTTGATATCATGCGGTATCACTAAGCAGTTTCAGTGAAGCACTACCTGTTACTAAGGTTCCCTCTATATACTGCCTGTTTTAAATGTTTTTTGACAGAAATGTATCTGAATGTTCAGCCAGAATGACTGGGATATTTCAGAAAAATACGAGGGGGGYGAGGTGATGTTTTGCCCACCGTAAAAGGAAAACAGGGGGAATCTTAACACTTTTTCTTTCAAAAATCATTCCTAGAAATCCATTCAGTGATGTTCATCCCTATAGCATCCTAACTCTTTCAAACTAATCATGAATATTTCTTCAGAATATTTTTGTGAGGCTAGAAAAAAAACCTCTCACTTTATATATGGGAGTCTAGGTTATAAAGGCATAATCATCAAAAGAGTATATGAATGTTGGGTGCCTGGTTTTAGTCTGAGACAGATGAAATCTAATTTTTTTTTTCCCCCCAAATTGCTCCAGCTGTAGTTCTTGGTGCTCAGCAAATCAGAACCCTGAAAATCCAGACACTGACAGAGTTTGGGGAGAAAAATCCCATCCTAACTTCAGATACCTATATCTGAATTAGTCACCTTGACCTCTTCTACTAGTCAGTGGAGAGAAGCAGGTCAGATGAACAGTGCTACACACGCGTACATGCGTGCGCGCACACACGCACACAGGCTTAAAAGAAACCAAAAACTGAAAAGCATTATATAGTCTTAAATTTCAAAATCTGATTTTGGGAATCATGTGATTGTAGGAGAAATAAGTTTTTGCTTTAGCTTAAATTTTCTTTCCAAATCCTAAACCAGAAATGCAATAACGTGGTCCCAAATGCTGTACACTTTAAGTCTTGCTGTTTGAATTGTATACAATTTGAGTACTGGTAAAGTCTTTATTTTAAGTGGTTGAACTGGGAATATCTGTAGTGAATCTTGATTCTGATTTTGATCATTGCTGAAGTATTTTGTAATTATATAATAGTAAATCATGCCATAGTTTGCAAAACAGAAAGTAAATTGAAACGTCTGTCATGTGGAAAATAACTGCTGTGGTGTTACTCAGTACAGCTTTTACCGTAGGTACCTAAAATCAGGCTGCAGGCTAAAAACAGCCATGCTAAATGGTAATGAAAATTACCTGCCTAGGCACAAATCATCAAACTTGGGGATGCTCTCTGGCAAAATGAGGAGCAAAACTTTAGCATCTAACCGACTTCTGCCTTCGGGTACTCTGCCTCATAGCTGAAGCATGAAGACAGACTATTTAAGTAAAAGATTTCAGTCCGTGTGATCTCAAAAGAGCAGTGTTTCTTCGTCTGTCAGGATAACGTATCTGTATGTAGGTATCTCTGTGTCGTCTTCTCTCGGGTCTTGTGAACTGCCTGATAGCCCTGTGTGTCAAATCCTCCTTTCACACATACTTTTGTGGTTTGCAACTGTATTATTCACCGCTCCCCTTGCATGTGAGTTACAGGCAGCAAAAGAGTAGCGTGTGTCGGTGAGTGTGATTAGTTCCCGGAGCCGGCGCCCCTGGGCAGAGCGGTTGCATGGCAACCTCACCTGCAGAAAGAGAGAAATGCCCCAGGTCTGCTTATCTTAAATTCTTTCAACTGGAAATATTCAACTCGGAGAAGCCTGATGTTTGACACGGCTGTGAATGAGAGCAGCCCGCTCCACGTGCTTCCTTTGGTTGCTTGGGGACTACGGAGAAGGCTGCCCCACGTCTTGCTCGTTGGGCTGGAGGATGGAGCAGAAGCAGCAGTGGCCGGGCTGAGAACAAGCTTTTGCGTGGCTGCCTTTCCCCTTACGCTCTCTTTGCACACCTGAGCTAGCTCTTGACTTGGCAGACAAATTGTCTTTTAAGGAATACATACAGGCATACAGTCTTAAGAGCAGGATGGTCGGGAGGCCTGGCCCTGGCAAGGTGAYGTTGCAGGACTGGGTAGCCTGTTTTCATTTGGATATGCTACTTTTTTTCCTGCTAGCAGTTCACAGTCATCGTGCAACAGCTGACAAGGAAATGCCCGAGAGCCAGCTCCACTACGAGTTGCGAGTTGCTCTTTGCTCGTCTCCCAGATCTTTCAGCTGGTAAATACGACTTAACATGGTGACTTGTCATGAACAAAGCAATGTAATGAGTGGCTTCAGGCCACCAGTAGTTCACAACAACTGTTAACATGCAAACTAATGCCCGTGTCTCTTTACCCATGAACGCCGCCCTGTGCGTGAACCTGCAGCTGAAGTTAGGGAAATGTAACAATTCGGTTTGCATTTTATCTATCTTTTAACTTCCTTTTAACAGTCTCTGTCATAGGCACTTCCTTTCAGCAGCGTGCTGCTTACTGTTTTAGTAAAATAAAGCCTGAAGTCATGATGTGATAAATCTATTTGGTCCTGTTTTAGGATGAGAAAATGTTGGGCTGTTTTTTACCTTCAGCTGTGCAGAACTTTGCTTACCTGGCTTGTGCATTTCTGTGCCTTCACATGACAAAGATTGCTAAAGCAGAGGATTACAGTTAAATAGCTTTACCACTGCTGTTTAGCCACACAGTGCAAGTCGTCTTAAACTACATGTAAATCGTGGAACTGCATGTTAGATTTGAAAGAGTATTTAATCTGAAAGATGGTTTGGTTACTGACCCAGAGTTATGTGCATTCTGTTTAATGAGGCCTGAGAGGGAACATTTAGATTTTTAGACCGTTTGTCTTCTCGTCAATTGGCAAATACCAAAGCTCAGTATAGACGTAAGACAGTCTCTAGGAAACAGTTGGTGTTGTAGACGGAGCACAGTTGTCTGCAGGGAGGGAGAAAAAGTGCGAGGGTGCTCACAGAAACCAGCTGTTGCTTTCACTAATCTCAAAAACAATTTTCAGTTTTTTTTCTGGGGTACAACTCTTCTTTTAGAGGAATGATCTCAAGTTCCTATGAAAAGCTGTTTCATCTTTTTGGGATGGAGTGCCTGTGAAAGGCTTTCATAGGGAAGTCCTTTCATTAAGTATAAACATTTCTGATGCAGGGAAAGATTGTCTGAACTGCAGTGTGAACTTTGCCAGCTGTTGCTTCTGCCTATGATTAAATTGGTTCATTAGCTTGTTTTTCTAGTGTGATGGAATGAATCTAAATTAGAAATTCCTCCTCCTGTTGCCTTTGAGCTATCAAGATGTGCCTATTAGCAAAAGCAGAACATCACTTATAATGAGAATTTGTGACCGAGTCTTGAAGAGGAACAGAGCTGGAAAATGATAGCAGAGCTTGCCCCTGTTCGCTTTCTGCACCCATGGTGTCARTGTTGTTTCAAAGATGTTGCAGCTTCGCCATGCAGATTTGCCGCTGCTTTTTCACCCGACCGAAACAAGTAAGAAACAGTTCAAGTGTGTGTCCCTGCAGTCTGCAATTTCTCTTTTAGCGTCTGGTTTCGGTACTGCCATTGCCAAGCTGAACTCGTGCGTTGGCTCCTTAAAGCTTGCTCTGTGACAGCTCTGCCCCATTGATCTACCCCGAGCGAGACCTGCGAAAGTCCGTGCGCAACCACACAGTTGCAAGCCGTTGGGTTGGCCCGCATCCAGCCTGCAAGTCGTGTCACTTGTTTCATCTGTATTGGGACTCCCCCCACCTGCTTTGGCAAGTCAGCGTAGATCATAACAGGCTGCTTTTAGCTCCCAGCCCGAGCGTTTCTGTTCTGTGCTATTGCATGGGTTTCCACTGCAGCGCCTGCGGGGGTGGGTTAGGCAGCATGGGTGGGAGAGGAAGTCTCCATATTGCTTTGACTGAAGGCTTCAAAGGGATCTTCATCAGCGAGAAAACAGATGGCTGTAGTGTAAATCATTACAGCTATTTGCAGGTTGTATCAAGATAGGAAGGATCTCTAAAGAAAGAAGATCCTTCGGGAATGAGGGAAGGAGAAGGCAAAGTGAGTTTTTAGTAGCTACGCAGCCTTCAGGTTTGGTTTCGGGTTCCAACTGACTGTTAATGAATTCAGAAAAACCCTTCAGTCCCTTTTATATTACAGAAACCCTTTTCTCCTCATATTTGATAGAATCTGATTTCTTCCAGATGCAATACCTGTTTTTCAAATTCTTACTACCAGTTGTATTCATGTTTCATTATAAGTAATTATAATTCTTTTGTTCTATTAGAATAGGTGATGCTTTCTTGGGTAAGAAAAGGTGGCCTGGTGYTGGGGGTTGTAGCTTGAGATGACTTAGGGTATGCAAACTATTTCTTGCTCCTTTAGAGACTTCTCTGTTACCTTGACTAAGTCATATTAGTCTCTGTTCTCATTTTTTAGTTGTAAAATAGGCATGCTGTGTTGTCCATACTACCAGGACTGTTTGGAGCATGTATGTAGTAAAGACAAGGCAGGAGAAACTGGTCTGAACTGCTAGTAAGGGTTATATTAAAAATGGCTTTAAGTTATTCTTTCTTTATCTATCTATACCTGTGCAGCACCTTTCAACTTGCATGATCTCCACTAGCGTTTTACAGACCTTGGTCTGTAGGTAAAGACCCTTCTGAGACCAAGAACAGCAATTCTGGAGACTGCTGAATGGGCAGCGGTGCTGAGGTAGTTTTTGACCAAAGATGAAATCCCTGTTTACATTTCCCCCCTCCCTTTGTTCATGCTGTCTGGGGATCTTCGAAAATCATGGAGATTTGACAGAATTTCTGTAGACTCATCTGAAAGCACGTCACGTAGAGAGGAATTCAGTTTGAGCTCTGCCTGATCTTCTGTTTAAAAAAACATATATATATATGTATATATATAAATATATATATGTAAAATAAGCCAAAGCTTGATGTGTTTTAAAACTGTGTAACATGTTTAATGTAAAAGATGTTAGAATATTCTAAAGTGTATAAGAACAGATGGATTTTTTTGTCATTTTTTTATTTTTGTCTTTAAAGACCAAGCACTTTTTGTCTTTAAGACTAAGCAGTAAGACGAATGTGTGTGTGGCTGGATTTTCTGGTTGTATTTCAAATTCTCTGGTTTGTTTTAATTCCTTCATTGTTCTATTGCAGGGCAGGATTTGGTTAATAGATTTTAACCCCTTTGGTGAAGTAACAGACTCGCTGCTGTTTACATGGGAAGAACTGATCTCTGGGAAAAACTTGAAAGGAGACCAGAGTGAAGGGGCAGCTACAGAACAGGTACGGTCCTGCTGTGAAAGGAGGCTGGCTGATGAATCCAGGAGGCAGTCCAGCCTCTGGTCCTTCTTTGTTATAATAAAACTATGATTCAGATCCCACTGAAGTAAATGGAAGTCCTAAACTCTGGAACTGTTAACTCGTTGGAAGTGTCTGTTTAGACAGTGCTCAACTTCAACAGGTRTCATTTGCTAGTTTTACAAGGGAATTTGTAGCTCAGACAGCACAAGCCCTTACTACAGCTTTGACCACATTACCAAGAAGGTGCCCTGAAACTTGGTTTTACCTAGTCTTGATGCATCTTAAATTTCTTTCCATTTTGATTTTATCTCTTAAAATCTGTTATGTTTTATTTGCTCACTTAAAGTTCTTCCTTGTTCCTAATACCTGTCATTTAATCTCCCCAAGCTCCAGATTTATGTTTGGTGGGAGGCAAAAAGAAGCTGAACTTCTGTGTCTTCCTCATACCAAGTACCCTCAGGGAAGCCTTGTCCTTTGGTTGAACTCCTGGATTTGCAGAGCAGGGCTGTCCTATCCCTGTTCCAAGCTGCATTGCCTCTGTAAAACATAACTTCCTGTTAACAGGGGGAGGAAAGAACAGTCTTCACTTATTAGTAACAGCTTTTTCCTCATTGCATGACTGAGRCTCGAGTCCTCAGATCTACATATGGCTACTTGGATGACCGGATAGAAGATTTAAAGTAGCATGTTACTTGCTATTCTTGTGAAACACTTGTTAGATGTCTGAGGAGAGGTGGCTAGTCAGATAGCATGGGCTGCTCTTTAGTTTCTAGCTGCTAAATTGCATTAGGAGTAACTGAAATGACGTGCTTTATTGAGCTTGTTTTAACATCTGAGCTCTTTAGTTTCTTCACCATTTTTGTAACACATTCAGGAGGAGATATACTATGCTGTGCTGGTCGTCATTCATGCTATTATCTCTTAGCTTCATAACGTGGCTCTTGCTACATGAAGATCCTTTCTGTGGGCCTTTCTGCTGAAAATTATGTCTCCTTTGTTAAAACACAGTCCTAATTCTTGAGCCATCCATGGGAATGCTATCCACCAAACTTTGTTTTGAGGATTTCTTGGGGTCAAATGCTTTACAGAGCTTGTCTGGTGTAATCCCAAGTGAAAAGTGGAATGGCTTATCTTCATGCTTCAACTTACATCCAGCCGCAGAATCTGTTGCAAAGTCCTTGAAATACGATCTGTAAAATATTGCCATACAATGGGTAATTATGTTGCTTGACACTTCTAGCATGTTTTAAAGATGCAGTGTGTTAGCTGAAAATGATACCAAGCATCCTAACATCTATTGCTAGAATTGAATTCAGAGATATTTTTGGCATAAATTAAATTAAATTGAAAAACGAGTAAATTGGTGGGAAAGCTTAGGCCATAATTTTGTCAAAGTTATATTTGAAAACATGGATTTAAGCAAGAAACCTGTGAAGACAAGTTTAGGGTTTTTATTATGAAGATTCTCTGTATCCACATGCTTAGGTGCTATTGCCCAAAGTTCCCAATGGCTCTGTTATTATGGCACTATTATAAATTTATGTATGTTAATGGTATGAAAAGTAATCAATACATTCTAGAAACTTTGAAGTGAGGAAAGGAACGCCTTCACATAGTGATTAGTAACACTAACTCTTGCTCATAAGTGGGCAGAGTTTATAATAAGAAAACTTACAATTGGTAGGGTGCTGGGTTAGTTGAGTAAATGCTAAATAAACTCATTGGCAAGGTGACTCAGACAATCTCACTGAGGAGTTTAAAAAACATCACAAATTTTAGTCACAGACACTGTTTGTTTCTGTGTTATCCAATATCTTTCCCAAAGGACTATCCAGTTTTCCGTTGTACGAACAGCAAAGTTACCGTCCAGCCTAGCCCGTACCTGAGTTATCGACTGCCGAAAGATTTTGTCGACTTGTCTACAGGAGAGGATGTTCACAAATTAATTGACTTTCTTAAACTGGTAAGAAGTAGCGTAAAAATTTCTGACCTTCCGTCTCTGTGAAATGGGAACATTGAAGAGCCTGAAATTGTGCTTTTGTAATTAACATAAAAAATATAATGCGTGGAGCCCTAATACGGTACATTGTTGGGCTGATCTATAATTTTTTTTTCTTCTAGTGATAAAGAGCAAGCTGTCATACTGATCTCACTTCATTTAATTTTATCTTTAGGGGAAGCAATGAATGCAATTTGACAAATGTTACTGAAGAACCCGACTGTTTGCATTTATATTTAAATAAAAAAGAAAATAGAGAGTAAATGGAAATCTAGTTCTTGACTGGCTGAAAGCTAATGCTTTTAAGAACTTTTTTGAAAGCCAGAAGAGAATTATAGCAGAAAAAACTTTAACAATTTGGTGTGGGTGGGGGGTGATGAAAGGAATTTCTTCGTACCTTTGATAATAGTTCTCCATGACATCTCTTCATGTAGACCACTGAGTTCTGCATCATGTTTTCTGTTTTTTTGTTTTTTGTTTTTTGCTTTGGTTAACATATAGGGCTAATTTTGTTCTTTACTGTAAATAAAATACCATACCTTTTGGGGGGAGGAGCATGCAGGGAGGGAGAGATTTGATGTTGCTGTGTTTTGTTTGCTAGAAAGATTATCGCTTGGCATTCAAAAAATGGTTTCAGAATACAGTCATTGTCACTACAAGTATTTTCCAGATATGTTGGAAATTAGACTTATTACTGCTTTTATTTCCGATGACTGTGTCCTAACATTATTAACTCTTCTGTTCCCTTGACAGAAAAGAAATCAGCAAGATGATGACTGAGCTATCAAGAAGCGTTACATTGCATTACAAGCAAGAAACGTGGCAAAAGCTATATTTAGCATAATTATTAAACTATCAATTTAAAGAAAATCTGCTTTTTATATTTAATGAAAGAACTAAAGAGCTGCTCACCCTGTGTGTTGGCTTATATAAAAGTGTAGAAAAGCTTTTCCATAGAAACCTGAAGGGTCAGGGTGAGCCCCCACTGGATTCCGGGTCGGGCACAAGTATACCGCGGTGCAAGCAAGCAGCAATTTGAGTGCAACTGAATGACTTGACTTCCCATCTCAATGTTGTAAAAAAATTATGCCTTTGAAATAGTAAGGTTCTTCAGTGATAAATATTACAATATTTAACTCTTGTGCAATTAAAACATCAAGTATTCTTTATATTTCGACACAACTTTGCTTAAAATATAGCAGAGTTGCAAGGAAATGAAGAAATGTACACTTTTTCTGTAGCAACCTTTTAAAATTGTAAATGGACTTTAAGTTCTGGGAGCACTTATCCTTCCTTTTTGTAAAAAGTGGAGAAGGGATTTTTTTCCTTCATTCTGAAGGTTAATACTTCATTTCAGAGAACAGATATAGTAGACCACGTAGATTTAAAAAGTCCTGCATTTTAGGAATTTGTTGAAATCTGAATGCATTTCAAATGAAGTAATATTTTCACAGTGCAGATAAAGCTATGAACTTTTTAAAGCATTAGATAGATAGATATCCCAGAAGGCATTCTGGGATAATACAGTTTTCCTGATACTTTTTTTTCTGTTTCTTTTTTTTAAACATGGTTAAGTATCACTCATCAGCTGTGGATTTAATACAAATAGTTAATCCTAACATAAACCTGTAACTTTATATGTGGACTCAAATCCTGTATCTTTTCTATCAAATCTCTTGAAGTTCCTTAGGAAAGTGATTCCACTTTCAGCTCTTAAAATTCTGGATTTATTTGGCATTTCATGTTCTGTGTGTAAAAGGAAGCTTGATTAGAATTTGGAGAAACAGAAGGTCTTTTACTTTGTTACTTGATGCTGTTATTTTTTGGGGGGTGAATCAGTTTCAGGCTAAGAACTAATGATATACGTGGATATATGGATATATGTGTTTGCATGGCCATCAGTAATGTGTTAAGAAGTTGCACAATTCTAGCTGAAAGTGTGGAACAGCATTTTTGTTTTTTTTTTCCTAAGCTTCCATCTGAAGCAATGGCATCTCCTTCTCACTAGGTTTTTGTACACAAATTAGACTAATATTAACTCAGAATATTAATTACCCCATATCATAGCTCACCAGACCAAATACGGTGTTGGACCAGTTTGATGGGACTCTGTGCACTGTTACGTTTCCCTCTAGCTGAGCAGGCTGCAGCAGTAGCCTTTTAGCCGTCTTTTATTTCTTGACTTTGTTATTCGTCCTGAAAATGGCATTTCCAAATGAACTGCCCATGGTCAGTGCAAAACTCTTAAACTCGCTGGCAGCTTTCATACGTTTCCAGGATCTGTGGTCCTTTGTGGGCGCTCTGCATTTACGGTTCATCTCTTTGGGAACAGATCGCAGTGAAATTGGACACTGGCTTTGCACGTGGCTCTCTAGATGGTTCTGTTTGTGGGCAGCCTATGCTTGTCCTCCAGTTAAAAGACCACTGTAATAACACGCCATGTTGTTCCTRCCCAGTGACCCCTGGCACAGCCTGCCACTCTGCCCCTCATCAGCCTTGACGGCTGTTTAACACCCTGGAAGACTTCTCTTTTTATGTTCATGTGCTGGTAATGAGYGAATTCAGAAGTTTGGGTTTTTTCCCCTGTGTAACAGATGACCAATCTGAATTAATGCACTGCTGAGCTAAGCAACCAAATACTGGTAACTAACTTTATTTCAGGGTTGCGGGAACTTATGCCACTTCCTTTGGRCTTAATCTCAAGAATGAACCGTAAAAGGTAGCAGAGCAAAAAGACCAGCCCCGTGTTCAGACCCTGACACAGAAAGTGTCTCCACTATAAAACATTTGTGCTACATAATCACATTCCATAAACTGTCATATCCTCTCGCTTTAGATATATGCTTTGTTTAGTCTGCTTCTTTCTCCAGCTTGTGATTACTGGATCTTGAATTCTTTGTCTGCTAGATTAAAGATCCCTCTTGTAAAAGAACTGTCATCACGTATGACCTTTTAGGCTGTAAGGATGACTAACAAACATATTCCTCTTGGGGAAGTGAGGAAACTAATGTTGCTACATTAAAAAAAAAAAAAAAATGTGTCAGAGCAGTTTGAACAGTATCTGACACTGTTTTAGTTCTATTCCGGGTCATCACAAAATTGGTTTCTACCTCTAGCCGTCGTACAGAAATTTGGAAAAACAAGATTCCGGTTCTGCAGGCCCTTGTTCRTGTGTTTCACTGAGTAGGGTTTACGAACTGTATATTCTTAGTTGTATGCTTAAAACGTTTTGTAAAGATATTTCAAACCTCACCTAGGTAGTAAATGTGAGAAGTTGTAGAGGGAGGGGGCATGCACAGACTTTTTACACGGATTGTACGTTCCCATAGATACTGCAGCCTCTTACAAAGTCTGGCTGTGTCTGATGGCTGAAGCGTAATGAGACAGACTCGCTCTTGAATTGCAGCTCTGCCGGGACTGCCAAAGAAAATTCTTCATTATTTCTCAGCCAATGCTTGCGCTATTTAATCTCCCAGATGGATAGCAGCGAGCACTATTCCATCAGCTCCCGAAGCAGTGGTTATTACCGTGCACTGGCTTAGTTCAGGATTCAGAATAATGCTCCTGCATTTCTGGGCTGCAGGCTGTCTAGTGGGTTTGTGCTCCTTTGACTCTTCTTTCCCAATGTTGTCCTCACTTTCCTGACCCACAGTCTAGTATTTGGGTGAATGTTAAGATTAGAATAAGAAAGCAGCATGGGTAATATTGATCTGAATTTAAAAAATCACCTCTCTCCATGTCCATTTTTATCCCCTCTTAAGAAGAGATTTTCCAGTTTTATCTTCCGGAGTGTAGTGCTCTATAATATCTGAAAAGAAACCTAAAAATGGGGGAAGAACTTTTCCCCATYTCTGTGTGTCAGTAAAATGAATACCACTGACTGGGTTCTGGTCACGTTTTATGGCTTGTAAAATCTTCATAACTGTATCTGACGTTCTTAGCTAGAAATTCCATGTATCGCCGTCATTCTTATGTGCTCACATGCAGCTGATGCCCGGGACGCACAAACGGCGCTCAGTGGAGAAAAGGTACCTGATGAGAGGCAGTTCAGATGCCCATTTAAGCAATGCGGACCATTAGAGTAAGTGGTCACAGTTGCAGGCCTTCACGAGAGCATTACCTGGTGCAAGGTTTCCAAAAGTGGTCACAGCTGGCATCAGTGGTAGCCTGGAGATGGGTGACAGGGCATGGCCCTAACCTGGGTAAAAATAGTTCCTGGTACCTTTGTGCATGTATGAGTTAATTTAGTCTTCATATACTGCCCCACTTCTGAAATGTCGAATAGTTGGAGAAGACCATAGGCTATCTGCCAGTGAATGTAATGGCCGAATCAGCCTGCCATCTGGCAAATAGTTTTAACCTTACAGAGCAGAGTTATGCGCTTCAGGCTGTGTTTAGATAGCAAATCTATCTCACTTCGGGAAACTACACGGTGTACGGTCCGGGTACTCGTTGTGCTCTGCCTGCCCGAGGGGCTTCCCAAGAGCTGATCAGGCGTTTCTCAACAAGTGTTCTGGCAGGTTGTGGGGAAGGGTTGGTTGGCCAAAAATGCTGACTTCCTGAAACCCTTTTTCTTGGGACCATCCTCATTACTCCTAAACTCTTTTTCAGGAGAGATTTCTGACTCCTAAGACAGCATTTCTGGCCAAGAGAAAGAAAACAGTTGGCACCTGGTTTTTCTCATTTTCAGGGCTCAAATCCAGGTAGTAGAGTAGCACTTTAAACTTTGGTTTCTGTCATATACAAACCAGGATCACTGAATGTGGGATTTTGTTTCCCCAAGTCAGGGTTCTGGTTTCTGGCTGAAATTCTGGGATGAAACTCTATACCCTGACAGAATGACACGTTTTATATCTGTAAATGAAGTTATTTATTGGAGCTGGGACTGTAAGAGACAGCAGAGAGAAGGAAGCAACATGTTAAGCTAAAAYGTCTCTCCGCTGATGTGGGGAGTATGAGCAACATACAGGAGGAACCTGATGTCAGTATATGTCAARGCTGTGGCTGACGGGCGTTGCAGAGACTTTGGGAGATGAACTGCAGGCCTGGGACAAAGAAACGTGTGGTGCCTTCAGGATGGACAGGAGGGAATAAAACAGGACACTTGACACAGCATATTGAGAGTGTGCYTGTATCCGAAGCTTGGGAAGCTGGATGTCTCTGGGTGAAGATGAGCAGGAAAAGCTGAAGCCGGGCCCTAGTGGATAGTCAGCATAGACTAATCTGAAAAAGCAGTCAGGTGGGCTTCTAGGCAGCAAGGAGACAGCGGCAAACGCGGAGTCTGGTGGAAACGGGAGGCATTCCCTACTTGGGTATCTGTCGGAAAAGTAATGTGGGAAGACTTGAGCAGCCCAAGAGTTAATGGATTTTTTTGGGAGGATAAAGTTGGGTTTTCAGAAGACATAGCATGTTATTCTAAGGAGTCAGCTATTTTAGATTAGATTGAGTCTAAAAAGTGGTTAAAAATGTAAAACAGGGAGATAATTTGGGTGAAAGCGGCTGCAGAGTTAGTATTTGATGCTGTCAAGAAAGGGGGAAGATGAGAGAAACGGAATAAGGACCTCAGGCGGCAGTTTTGGAGGGTGTGGGTGTTGGTGCCTGGGCCAGTATGAAAGAGGATGTGTGGGACAGGGACACTGGAGAGCTGCTTTTTAATGGCACTGCAGCAAGCTCCTAATGTGAAGGAAAAACAGCATAGCAAGGACTTGTAGGGATCAGTCAAAATGAAACTATAAAAATTGGAAGGAATGGCACATGATTAAGTGTGAAAAGTTGAGGGGAAGGAGAAAAAATGATGGATGATTCAGAGAAAGCTGATGCATTTAATGTTTTCTTTGCTTCGCTGTACTGTTCTTATGAGCAAAAGGAGGAAACAGACTCTAATAAAAATTAGCACAATGCAGTAAAGAAACTGCGCTTGGACTAGTTATTGATATATAGTCACACAGTGGGTATTTCAAGTGAGGCGAGTGCACAATTTATTGTGGAGCTTGTATTTTCCCCTGACTTCATTAGYGGCTTGAGTGGTAAAATAAATAGCCCATATAAAATCTGTGGTTGCCACCAATTTGTGAATGCGCGTGGGCACTTGAGGGCTCTATCAGGATTCAAAATGGCCATAATACACAGGAAAAATGGCCTGAAAGCAACAAGAGGAAAYTTGATAAAGGTGAGTGCAAAGTAGTGTCCTTGGAAGGAGAAATCAGTCAAGTACAAAATGGGGAAATAACTGGTGGAGCAGCAGTGCAGCCGGCGTGGGTAGGTTACAGGAGATCCCATTAATGCAAGTCAACAAGAGGCTCCAGGGTGGCGGGGAGGAAGGTTTCATGCTGGACTAGCAAGAGAGATGCTTGAAAGAAATGAGATTTTTTTTTTTTACTTGATGTGGTAAGAGTGTACTGCTATATCCAATCTGAGGCACTATATTTCAAGAAATATGTCAATTATTGGAGAGGGTCCAGAGGGAAGATAAATGATCACAAGAAAACATGACTCATTAGAAAAGGAAAAATGTGAATCCTCCGGTATGAAAACTGGTGCTGAACTCTGTGTTCTTTGTAAAAGCAATCAGCTTAATATGTAGCTAAGATGAACTGGGAGAGATTTCTGAGGGAAAAATGCTCTAATTCAAGCACTCAACAAGCTCCATGGGACAACCGCTGGGGAATCTGTAGGTTGGGTGACACCTGTCCATATTGCACACGGTTGATCTTACTCGAGATTCTTCCTGATCCTACTTCTTCAGGACGTGATGAATATTTCTGCCCATCCAGTGAAACCTCCCGGGCTTCAAATGCTCTTCTGAGGTTGTATCCACACTTTTTCTTTGACTTCAGATAGGAGGCCTCAGTGCTCCCCTGCTTGCCTGCGGCTGCCTCCATTTCCTTCGGGGCCGCAACGGTTCAGCCCTCCAGCCCACCTGAGGGCATGGGGTGAAGTGAGGCAGGTTGTGCAACACAAGCATTAGCCAAACTTTCTTGCAGAAATCCCCCTGCTCCCCCCCCCTTTTTTTTTAATTCAATCTGATCACAAAGAAAGAAATGATAAAGTCCAAATCTTGCTATGGTGTCCAGTTCTGGTTGAATTTGATAGGAATTTTGGCCCTGACTTCAGCAAGGCTGTGATTCCAGCTCTGGCACCAGTCCCTCCCCCCCCCTTTTCCAGGGGAAATGCTCAACACCAAGTAGTGAAGTAGTGTCCGTGAAGAGCAACTAGTTTCTCACAGCAACCATTTGATTGGCGTCACTGACCTGCAAAAGCCCTGGTGGGCTTGATGATGGATGCTGAGTGCCCAGAGAGAAGCTTTCTTTCCAGCCTTGCAGTAAGGGGAAGAAAACTCATCTGGCATCTTTTGTATCCAGGTACCCCTGGGAAAGGGATAGCAGATCTTTTGAGGAAGAGATGTGGATTGGGATCCAGTGAGCAAAAAGGGAAGAAAGTGTTGGGATAAAAGTCCTCCGTCTCAAAGTGTTTGCTTGTCACCTTGCAGGCTTGGTGCTCTTCAGAGCCTACTGTAAATACACTTAGTAAGGAACGAAGAAGAGGCACTACTATTATTTGTTGATAATTCTTACTGATGGAAAATAAGGCGTGTGTGATGATGCTCCGTGTACTGCCTGTTTTCTTATCCCCTTTCCTAATCTATTACCAATTTTAATCTCATTTGAGCAAGAGCTTTCTTAAGAATACCGAGCCTCCTGAAAGAGGCAGCAAGACGGAGAGAAGGGCAAGAGCGAGCTGCTCCCACTCAAGGAGAGGCTGCAAGTTGGCTTCTCTAGCGGACAGCAGTGAATCCACAAGGAAAATCTATCATGAATGCCCCAACTGCGGGCAARCCTTCAGCCAGAGTTTCTTTTATCAAGCACCAAAGGATCAAACCCCAAGGCCTAAATCTGTGCGAGACTTGCCTGTACTCTGCTGCCTAGCTGATAAACTTCACATGCKTTTGAAGTTTGTCAGAAATGTTTGACCATCAAAGAACTTCAGTTAATCTGGGCATTTTCAATTCGCTAATGCCATTCCTTCATCAGTCAGGCCAACCTGGCTGTAAGCAGCAAGCAGTGATCAATAACTCCGTTGGCAGTCTCGGAGCACGTGGGATTTATTTACTGAATTCTCTGTTAGGGAAGCCATGAGGATTTCCCGATAAAATATTTGACTCCTTAAATTCCTCGGCAATCTGTCAAGGAGCAACCTTTCCTCTCGCACTCCCCCCAGGTCAGGCTTCGCGGCTTGCACAGGTTGCTTTTCCTGTGTTTTAGGGAGAAGGGTGTTTGTTTGTGCACAAACCCGTGAGATCCGATGCAGCGTAGCACATGCGCTGCAAGCCGTTGCCGAAGGCGGCCCTCCACCAGCGCAGGTTCGAGGGSGAAGGTGGCGGCTGCTCCGCTCCGAGTTCTCCGGATGCAGCACAGAAACGGGCACGAAATGTTTGGATATCTGGGTCTGAGTGCAAACCCACTGTGGAAATAATTCAGCCTGAGATTCTTCCAGGCATGTAAATAATTTATTCTGTTTGATGTTAATTTCTTAAGCAGAAGATCATCTGCTTCTCTTTAATATGGACATAAAATTTCTTAACTTCAATTATGTTGTTTCAATACATATAGCAAAGATAATTCTCCTTAATTAATACCTTGAGCACATGGCTGCAGATACTGTTTACATATATATATATATTTTTTTTAGTGGGGAAATCTGTGTTAGTCCTAAATTTTGAAGTGTTTTTTATTATCTAGGGTGCTAATAAGTTAGTCAGCCTGCAGCTTTTGAGTGTCAGGAGATAAGGGCTGCAGTGATTTCATGTTTGTGGAGCCCTCTTTAAAATTAATGTAGGAGAAAAATAGGACCCAGCCCTGAAATAAATTAACTGGAGTCATTCCAGCCACCTGCAACTGCTATATGTAACAGCCAGTCTTGTGGCTGACATTTATAACTAGAAAAACAAGCTGCTGTTTGAAATGGCATTAAGCATCRAGTGGAAATTTCTGGAGCCCACGAACTGTGATGCCGACAGGTGACGTTCCACAGAGTGGTTAGGGCTGGAAGGCACCTTTGGAGGTCATCTGTTCCAATGCCCCAGCTGCCTAGGGTGATGTCCAGCTGGGTTTTGAATATCTCCAAGGATGGAGACTCCACAGCCTCTCTGGGCAACTTGTTCCAGCATTCAACCACCCTCACAGCGAGAAAGATTTTTTCTTATGTTCAGATGGACTTTCCTGTGTTTAAGCTGGTGTCCATTGCCTCTCGTCCTGTCACAGGGTGCCACTGAGAGGAGTGTGGCCCCACATTCTTTACACTCTCCTATCAGATGTTCATAGACATTGATAAGATCACCCTGAGCCTTCTTTTCTCCAGGCTGAAGAGTCCCAGCTCTCTCAGCCTCTCCTCGTATGAGATATGCTCTATTCCCTTTGGAAGTTTTGTCAGTAAGGACCTCTCACAGCAAAAGTTCCTCCCCTGGGCAGGAGGTTCTCCCGTGTGCTCTCTGTCCACTGTGATGATGCCCTAAAGCAATAGGGACCTCCCTGAGTGGTCTTCTCCCATTCCTTCTTCCAGCTTGAGGCTAGGAGTGCCGGGAATAGAGGCGTGGTGGCAGGATGATCACATTATGCTGAGTTTGAGGTCTACAGGCCTGAAGATGCCTRTAAAACATGAAAAAAACAGTGGCTTTCTGACTTCCTTAATTAACAGAGCCTTCTCCAGCAGAAGCAGAGAATCTTGGGCAAGAAACCTGTGCATCTTGCCTCATTTAGCTCTTACAGGTGCCTAAGTATCCATCCATGACCTCCAGGGTCTCCTTGATGATGGGCTGAAAACCACAGCTCCAGGCAAGGAGCAGCAGGTCTCCCCTGATGAGATATTCCTTCATGCCACCACCTTTCTCTCCTGTAGTAGCCGATGTGACTCAGCGCGTGGGAGTTACGGCTCCCGGAACAAGCCCTGCGCCCCCATCACCCCCAGCTGTGAATTGAGAGGATATTCAGGGGAAGAACTGCAGGATCAGCCATCAACTGTGGGAAAGGACCAGAAGGAGCCAAAGCAGAGGCTGAAACAAATAAAAACAGTAAATTAGTCTGTGAATGGTAGAACTAACAAAATCTGGTTCTCAAAGGGTTTCTATCCCCTGACTCCCTTGCTTTAAGCTCGTGTCCCTCCCACATCCCTTATATTCCCTCGTACTTCTGCCTCTATGCTCCTCAGGCGTGGGCAAGGCAGGGGATGACGTGCTGGAGCTAACTTTGAGCTGTGCACTGGCTCACTGGCTCATGGGCTGTTTGGTCAGCCAKAATCTGCCCTCATACTGTGGCATTAGGGAAAGCATTAATTTCAGACTCCCTTTTTCCTCTACCCAGCCACAGTTTTCCACAAAACACGTAGGTGACTGAGCACTGGAGCAGGTTACCAGAGAGGCTGTGGAGTCTCCATCCTTAGAGATATTCAAAAGCTGTCTGAACACGATCCTGGGCAACGTGCTCTAGGTGACCCTGCTTGAGCAGGGGGGATGGACTAGATGATCTCCAGAGGTCCCTTCCAACCTCAGCCCTTCTGTGAATTTGTTATCTTTGATTTTTAGCTGTCAAAGCTGGTTGAAATTGGCTGCCAGACTATTTATGGGGACAGACAGAGAGACAGAGCAATCACACAAGCACTGTATCTTTAGGAAACCAGGCTAAAAATAAGGGTGCCTTTTGCATCTCAATGTCTATACTCATCTTTCTTACGTATCTGGGCTCCTGGTTCCCACTGGGTTGCATCCATCATTCTGCCTTCAGAGCTGTGTGCATGGGAGCTGAATTTGGATCTTAATATTCTACAAAATTTTCCCTGATCCTCAAACAGCTTGTTAAACCAGGCAATCCTTGCTGCATACTTCCTACAAATGGTTTCCATCCATAAATCCAGCACTTGTTTCTCCTAGTAAGGCAACAATCTCAGTTCAGATATGAGTTTGCTGATCAATAAGGCCAAGGGCATCTTTAAATTAAACAACTAACAAGAAACAAAAAGAGCCATTAACATTAGATGCTAACACACATGATGACGTTAGAAAGAAATTAACTTTCATGACTCTAAATACATTTTGCAAAATTTGGCTCCTAGTCTGTACTTTTTTTCTCCCGTTTGATGATTTCTGTTACACTATTCAAAAGCCATTTTCATTTTGTTGGCAAATATTTTCTTAACTGCATCTTTTGGCAATAGTAAATACAAATAATTTGGAGGAAAATTAAGATCATGATTTTGGATTTCTAGTGAATTAGCATTGAAATACAACATTAGACAAAATTCAATAAACTTTATTAGTCTGAAATTCAACTTGATCTCAGATGTTATTTATTTGGTTTGGGAGGGACTATACAGAAGAAAGAAAATAGAGGGTAGAAAAGAACTAGCGTAGAATAGAGCGGTGAAAATGGAGAACAGAAAAGAAGAGAGAGATGGCGGTCTTGATCCAACCAGTACTTGCGCATATGTTAAACTTGGCCATGATTTCTATGAAACTGTATCCTGCTACAGCCAAGGACGCAGTTCCCTTTAAATTAATGAATGTGTTGATTCTGAGCTGAACCTTTCTTTCAATGAGACTCCTTGCACTGGGTAAAGTTAAGCACAAACTTAAGTGGGTATGTATGTCTTTGCGGGTCTGGGGCTTTGATACAAAGAATATTAAAAAAAAAAGAAGCAGAGAGTGCATAATTACGAATATACAGGCAATAAGGTATCTTTGGGGTAGAGTATGGTAATTCCTTGTTCCAGTTTGGGCGTTTTAGCTGTGCTTTGGGTATGTGGGTGGAGATGCTTTATGAACGTTGCTACTGTATGTTGAGTTTAGCTCAGAGTTATGTAAGAGCATGTTTCCTAAATAGTGGCATCCCGGGAAACCCAGAGGGATTACAGCCCCTTCCCGTGCAGCCGAAACCTCTGCAGGGGCTTTTCACCTTCTCCAGCTCCAGCAGCCAACGAGGATGAGGAGGAGGGGAGCATTAATGGCAGTGGCAACAGGCAGACGTATTTCAAATCACTGGCGGGGCTCTCCGCAGGATGGCATCATCCAGTCTAAGGACTCTGGGAATGGACCTGTCCTGGAGTTTGAGGGAAAATATGCTGCAAAGGTAGTTACATTGTGTAACATTAAAAAAAAAAAATGCAACAGGATGATGGACTGTTTCTCCACACTTGTTTTTAAGAGTGTGGGTTATTTTATTATATCTGTAAGCCAAAAAAAATATGTAGACCCAAGTGTATTTTGGGTATAAACCAGGGGATTTGGTTCACAGAGTATCAYTGGTGCTTGATCACACAAATTAGGTGTGCGTGTAGCCAACTTCTGCTCCCGGTGGTGATGAGTGAGGAAGCAGAACTAGCCAGCAAGCTCGATGCACGTAACGAGGCAGTGAAGGTCAGCTAAGCAATTAGTTAGATCCCATCAGTATGTCCTAATGGGACGTATTTTGGAGCTCTTTCTGCTGCTCTTGACGGCAAGCATCAGTGCTCCCAGCTTGGGCTGCCGGGGCTGCAGCTTTGTGCCTCTGCTGTGGGGTGGCCGCAGGCTGCCAGGGTGCTGAGGACCCCCCTGAGCATCTTGAAAGAGTGTTTGAAGCCTCTGCAAGTCCTGACAATTCCCAGTCCAGCTTTTTAAGCCTCAGAGGCCACGGACCTCTCTGGTCTCCTTCTTCCCTCCTCCTGGCTTCATTCATTTCCCTCCGCAGAACCATTTCCATCCTCCAAATGTGAGCTTTATTAAATAGYGTTCATAGCTCGTTAGGGCTTGCCAATTCATCTAAGGCAGCACAAAAGCTAACAGTCCTCGTGCAAAGCCGTTAAAGCAGGAGTGCTCAAGAAGAAAGGCTCTCGCCCGCCTGCTCCGACACTTGGTGATGGGCTGCAGCACCGGAGCCTGTTCGAACCTGACAGGTGCCGTCGTTGGATCGTGGGATGCACAGGGCCAAACTCGGATGGGACCAGAGCACCCGCAACTCCCGCTCCGGAGATGAGCCACCTTTGCAAAGCCACATTTTTGGATGGGTGTGATTTTCTGTCTTTGTAGTATGAATTAATATATCTATGACAGCATTGTACCACTTTAATTGTACCATTGCACCGGTTGTTGTCCTGCTTTTCTACGTAAATAAGGATGAAATAACTAAAGCAATCACGGGTTGCAGATACACAGACTCCAATAACTTTTTGCATAAAGGCTCCCTGTTAAGTTGCTTCCTAATATAACAACTATTTCTGCGTCAGGCCTGGTGGAGCCTGCCCCAGTTGCAGCCCTTGAGGCACTAAAGCAGCATCACTTCTTAGACAGTTCCTAAAACATCTGAAAAACTTGATGGGAGGTAGAAAAAAACGTTGTTCCCTATTGGGCAAAAAATACCACACTTTTCCAAGGCTGTAGACATCTAATCCAGGACTCCTGCGTGCACTGCCTCAGCAGAAAGACCTGTTTTCTGCAGAAGGTTTTAATGAGTGTATGGGGACCGCTGCCAGCCCAGCCAAGGCTGGGGAACTGGTTGTGTGTTTCTGCCGTTTTATTGAACCTTGTGTGAGATCTGGGCACCCAGCGTAGGAAAAAGGAAAAAAAAATAGCTTTTCATCCTTTGAGTTGAGAATGTAGGAAACTAGTCATTAATTCAGACTTTCAGTTGTGCCAAGAAAGCAGGAAAAAACAATGTTTTCTTATGATTAGGAGAACAAACTGTTATTGTATGCTTTGGGAGAGATACCTGCTAGCAGGCCTTTAGACTTCCCCCCAAAATAAGAATAGTTGCCCTTTCATTTCAGATATAAGAGTGGAAATAAATGTGCTTCTTAGCACATCAGGGATAGCTAACCTGCTCAAAGCTGCAGAGGCTTTCTGCCCCTCACCGCTTAGAGATGGGCTTATGGGCGGTGTGAAAGCTTACATCCTTTTAAAAAAGCCTAGTTAGCTGTGAATACGCTTATCCACGGAAATGCCTTTTCCCCTTGAGCTACTGCTAAGTTCTCAGTCTGGGTTGTCTCTTYGTCAAAATTGCCAGCGCTTTCCCGAGATGAATTATGCAATTTGTTAAGAATACTATTATCTCAGTAAGCTTTAATTATGTTCCATGGACTGTCCCTTGTTCCTGTGTTGTGCACTGTAAAAAGCAGTGTCAACTTGCCTTTTGAATACCTCTATAATTCTCCTTTCTTTAGGTCTCTGCACGTTTGTGAAAACTCCAAGACTAACTGGGAACAGCTGTATTTTAACTGATTGTTAATTCCCCCCCTAAAATTTTACCGAGGTCGCTCTATGTCAGCTTCAAAGTGATTTTTGAGAAGGAGCAATAATGTGTCTCCTTCAGATTTGTCACTTGCCGCTTGGCACTTTGAATGACGAAGTTAGGAACGAAAAACCATCGTGTGTAATTGGACATGACTCCAAATCCTTGCTGTGAAGTTCCCCGGTATTAAACTGGCGTGGAAATCGCCTCAGCCTCCAGCCTATGTGCCCTGCTCTCGGCCTCGACTTCAGGGAGGTGAATGCTCCCTGGCTTCAGCCCTCTGCTTGCGGCGAATAAACCTTGTGGATCAGCTTAAAGAGAAGCTGGCAACACGGCGGGAAAAAAACACGACGTCAGGACCAAGTGAATCTTCATATATTGCTCATCCATATCTTCTTTTCCTACCCAATAATCCAACAGGAACATTTTTTATAAGGATAAACTGTCCCAAACCTGTAGCTTCAAAATGCACCCCTGTGTCAGCAGCAAATACACTCACTCCTCCAAGATCCCCATCACCCTGGAGGGTTTATTTTTGGTAAAAATTGCTTCCTAAAAGGAAAATATTCCTGCTATTTAAACACCTGTGTGCTCACATGGCTATCAGCCTGGCTTTTTCTCCTCTGTTTTCTCCTCTGTCTCTGAAGTCCTTTCTCCGTTCCAGACTCAGGGCATCACTGATTGTAATCCTGCGGTCTGGGTGTCACACAGCCCTTCCTCTGCCCTTGGGCGCAGGTAGGCGGAGGAGCCTGTGCAGCCGACAGCCAGTCGTACGCACTGGAGCCAACTGGAAGGTGCTTTTTAAGGAAAGCAAGAGCTTATGTGTGTCGTTTCAGTCGCCTTTCCCAGAGGGAGAAGCGGCATGGAAGTCGGGGGGGGTGGGAAACGGCAGCCGTGCGGAGGGGTTGTCCTGGAAATCTGACGGGTAACGAGAAAAATAAATGAGCCCGTAGTGGATGGGAAACATCATGGCGGTGTCTATCACAGCCGTGTGTGAGCCTGTTTCCTGGAAGAGAGCTGTTTAACTGAACAGCTCTTGGGGCTTTTAGCCCATGACCAAGACAGAGCAGCCCAGGGCACAAGAAGACCCATGTCAAGGCGCTATAATAGGACTTTCAGCTCATAGTCTTCAGTAGACCCTTTTTGCTTTAATGGTCTGAAACTGCCTGAGCAGTGGTGCTGTCTAAAACCATCTGACCATCTAGCTTGCCCTGATGATGGTGGGCAAGAGGACAAGAAGCCAGGCTCCCTTTTAGATGTGCTGCCTTTGCAATGCTACTAGAAACCATCACGGTTTGTACGAAGGCTTTTGGATGGGATTCGTCTCTTCTGTCCCTGTCTAAAGGCAAGGAGCTAYGCCAGCAGCCCAGTTTCACTTCACAGCAAATGCTGAGCAGCAGGTACCTCCATCCCATCTGAAGGCAGGCGTCTGAGAAGGGTCGGATGAATTTTCCTCCCAGAAGCCTGCATCTTTCTGCATGGTGCCTGCAACGATGCCAGATGATGCTTGTGCGTTTTCCCAAGGCGCAACGGGAGGACTTGGCAGGAGGGTGGAAGTAGCTGTAGCTATCTGTGTTAAGGTAGCTCATCAGATAAGAAACCCAGCTGCTTCGGGAAGGGCCATGTCACCTACAATATCACTGCCTGACCCTGGTTGCTAGGGTTCTTAGTTAAAGCTAATTAAGACTGATAAAATCGTGAGTTGTGTAACACTCCGGTGGTGCGCACAATGCCTCCRGAGAAGGAAGCATAACGTTTCCAAGAGCCTGCACGCTGCATTTTGTGCATTGTCAGGCTTGAAATGAACAGAATTTGAGTACAGCAGTTTACATGGGAGTTACACTGGCAGACAGCATCACTTTCCTCTAATTTCTTTAAACGTCTCGATTGTTGCAATGTCATTCGGTTTGCCCCAATATTTGTAACCAACACCTGGGTCATTAACATCCAAGGCTCAGCCTGTCCGTTCGCTTCTGAGCACGTGAATGAATCAAATCAAACCGCAGTCGCAAGCGAAACCGAAGGAGCAGCTGAAAGGCCCTGAAGCATTAGGCAGTCAAACGGTTGAGGTTCATGCTTCAGTTTTACTAGAGAACATCTGCCAAGGTTCATTTCAAAGCAAACTCTGTCATTCAGATACTTAAAGTTTTACTGTGGCAACGTAAACAGCACAGGACTTGCTCTGGAGCATGACCCGAGGGAAAGATGGCTAAGCTTTAAAGCCAGGTTAAATAGGGATAACGCAAAGGCCATGCAGGGCAGGAAACTTTTTTGTTAAGGCAATTCTGCGGAGTAGCACAGGCCCAAGTCTAGGTTTTGCTGCCGTGATATAGGAGCAGAAGTAAGGTTTTGGGATTTTTTTTAAGCGGAATCCGATTCACACTTTCTCATGAGATGGGAGACACTCACACTATGGGAAGTGTCTTCAGCTCCAACCCATGCAAAAAAATAAGAATCTATACTTATTAATTCAAATCAAAACTGGGAAGCCCTGCACCAGAGCAAGCTGTAGCTTGGAAAGAAGGGACGTGCCAGACTCCGTGAAGCTTGCTAAGGCCTTTGCTATTTGAATTTACATGGAAATGTTCAGAAAGGCAGATGATGGTACACAGCACAAACCCTCCAGCTAACTAGTGTTTTCCTGCTTGCTCAGCGCTAATTAGACCTTCTCTGAGCTCAGCCATCACAGCCAACAGCCCTGGAAATATGCCGACACAGCAAAACACAGCTCAGTCCCATTCAAAAAGTGACTAAATTCCCCTCTGGGCACTGCTGGTGGGAAGGGAGACCAGTGGCTGGGCTGGGTGACGGAGTCGGGAAAGAAAGGCCAAAAGCCACGACAGGGGCAGTGGAGGAAGGAAGGTGCAACCAGAAGGTGGAACTCAATAGCGTGGTGAGAAGTGCGAGATGGATGGGTTGGTCTGGCAGATGTTTTTGGGGTAATGGGAGGCCAGGGATTGCGAGGAGCTCACGAGGGATCGGTCCTCTCCCAGGCATGCCTGGCTCTTTCTGTATTTCTGCTTTTGGGCTCGTTGACCGTCATCTTGGGCTCACCTCTCCCGCTGCAGGTGAGAATGGGGCCAACAGTCTCCTGCGGCCGTGGGACCTGGGCTCTGTGATGCCCTGGGTTACGCACAGGATGATAACGGATACAGCCCTTGCAAGCTGGGTCCTCCGTTCCCCCCGTATCATGAGGATGACGCTCAGTAAACAGCATGCAGCGAGCATAAATCAGCACGAGGGCTTTGATGGCACACAGGGCAGAGCTCAGTATCATATTCCAGCGGGAATTACTGCAAAGTGGCAGGTGAGGAGGCTTTTGGCAGCTGCTCCTGGTTGAGCTGGCTGCAGAGCAGACCGGCCGTAGCAGTCGCCGCTCACAGCGCCGGGTATGCACAGGAGGCGAGCGGAAAGCGCAGCGAGACGGGCAGCGAGGGGCTCGGAGAACCGCAGCGAGCGGCGTGATTCAGCAAGGCAGTTAGTGTCACCGATGGCTTGGCAGCTCCCCGCTGGAGGGGATGCAGCGCGCCGGGGAAAATGGATATTGCTAAATGAAAGGGCAGGAGTTGGATAAAAAAAACTGGCTTTTCTCTCTTTCTCTGCTTATGTAAATTTAATTAAGGGAGAGTGCCTAAAATACGCCATTCAATCAAAGAGTTTTCAAAGAGCACAAAGTGAACTTCAGTTCCATCAGAGAAAGCCACCCGCGCTGTGGCGTGAGGATTAGAAACACCCCTTTGATTAAACCCTGTGTAACAACCTTTATGGGGCTTTCACTTTCCTATGAATTAGTTGAAAGCACATTTCTCCAGCTGAGTTACAGATCTCTGAAAAATGAGATTCAACCTTCTCCTAATATCCTCTCCTTCCCCAGCAGACTCCGCATAACTCACCTTTTAGCGATCTTTTCACAGTCCGCTCACATCTCGGGAGACAAGAATTTGGACAGCTGAAAGAATTACACTCGCTAACTCTGGCACTGGCAGTCTCGAAGTCGGGAACTCCATTAAAACTTTCCAGAAATGTCTGCTTTTGCTATACACTGGCATTTTCTGTTTCCAGCCTCTGAGAGTGAATGAGACTTCTGGCAGAGCTGAAATTGCAAAATTGGACCCTTTTTTCACTTGGCATCTCTGTTGGTAATTTTGTTCTGTAAATGGAGGGTAGCTTGCAAAGGTTGGGGGACACCGATTTAGGCCCTGAACACATGGAGGGCAACCTCAGCCTAATCCCATTGCTTGTTTGCTGACTGGGACCATACAGATGAGATGATGGTGTTTAAGCCTAGAACCAAAAGATAGTCCCAGTCCCCCAAAACAAGGTTACAGCTATTCCATGAGTAAAGATGAGTCTTGTGAACAAGATGATTATCACTTGCAGCAGTTACCCTCTATCAACCCAACCGGTAGCTTTGAGTCCAGATAACTGTGCTCAGGGCAGGAGGAGCTGAGCCTGGGGCATTCCAGCCATCCTCCCTTCTGGAGGAATGAAGCTCTTGTGGTTTTTCTAAAGCACCCACTGAGTTTGGGGTTTGCCTGCCAGGAAGCACTAGGGCATGGCCTAAATGTGTGACAAATGCATGTTTTAAGCGAAGAATGAAAGGTAGTTGGATTTGAGTAAGCTCATGCTTAGGTGAAAGTCCACATTTCCCTCTTGAGCTGGTGGTTCCCATTTCTCCCGTAGGTTCTGTTCACCCATGTAGTAAAAAGGAAACTTTCTTCCATCCCATGAGCATTTGTGGATTCTCACCCCCCATAGCGGGACTGGGGGACTCCAACTTCCCATGGGCTTGGCTGAGCCCCCCAGCTGTTGTGGGGATGGAAGGAAGCAGGGACATGCCTGGTGACACTTCTTGCCTCCTTTCCACCACTGATCCTACAACAAAACCTTGTTGCCAAGAAGCTGCTGCTGATGGCTGGGGTTGCCTCATGCAGCCCCTCAGGGCATGAATAACACGATGGAGAGGGAAACAGGGTGAACTGATGTGAAATCAGGCTGCGTTAGCTGCTTCCCAGCTTGCTATCCACTTAGCCAGAGATGCTGGTCTTCACCAGGGGACCCCCTTGCAGGGGAAGGGCAGGAATGTCCTTTCCAGTAGGTCTCCCTGTTGGCAGTCAAAGCACAAAGGAGACAGTCTCAGTCTTCATTTCATAAAAGTTTCAGGTTTCTGCAGAAAAACAGAATAGAGACTGCCCAATATGTGTCATATCCTGATTGAAAATAATAATTTTTGATATGGAATCCCCTAATACTTAAAAATAAACAGTGAGGAACCACTGAAAGCAGGCCTAAGTAATGTATTTGGATGGGGATTCTGCCCTTTGATAAAGCCCGAAGCACTTCATCTCTACTCTGAGATCAAGGAAGGCAATGAAACTGCACTGGCTCTTGTCTCTCATGCTCGTCTCCTGCTGATGGCACTGCGCCTCTTCTTGCATGTGCGAGTAATGTCAGCCCAGACTCAGTGCAGTGGCTGCGGTTAATTAACAAAGTTCCTTCTCTCTTCGTTATCCAGCACTGTTAATGTCTGTGAAAGGAAGGAACAAAATGAGCCAAGTTAATTTCGGTTCTGTGAGAAACACAGGAAAACAGAAATGTACTGCAAATGGGAAAGGGACAAAATGAGGAGATGATTAAAAAAAAAATTCATTTCCAGTTTCTGAGAGGACTTTACCAATAGCAGTACAAAAGATAGCTCTGTTCTGCTTAAATGAAAGAAGTGATTACTTCACAAGCAAGTGAATGGCTTTCCATATCTTCCTGCCCTGCCCGTGTCATTTAATTTCTTTTTCTTTCTCTCTTCACATATTATTCGACTCCATCAATGAAGTGCAATGGTGCTGGCGTCTGCTGCTGTTTCTCCTGGGTGCAAGTGGAGAAGACAGCCAAAAGAAGTCCTCTCCTCTTGACAGAGGCCCTCTGGCTTGTCACCCACATGAGTGAGCTGTGTGTATGCAACACAGACGAGGCTCAGACGCACACTTCAAACTCAGGCAGGTGAAAACTAAAGTAAATGTACAGCCTTAACATGAATACCATGTGAAGCTAAAGAGTGGTGACCCATCCTCAGAGCCAACATGGGCCCAGAGAAACCAGGGGAAGACTGGAGAGGGAAAAGAGGATCTTCCATGGCATAAGTCACCGTGGACACCACTGATACTTGACCTATAGCAGGATCTGGCCTCTCCATGTTATTTTGCTGTTCACAAGCCCAGTTCCCTGACGTCTCTGTCCATTGGATGGAAGAGCAGCATGGTGGGAGCCCCATGTCCTCTGGATTTGTGTCTCCAGACTGCACTTGCATCCTCTACAGATGCCCTAATGTGCAGCAAGGCAACCCTTGTCTCAATCGAGTAATTAACTGGACCTTTTCTCTCTACACAGCCACCTATTTGGTAGGAACCTTCTCTATCTTTGGGATCATATTTGGTTGGAAGCGGCTATGAGAATCAAAAGTTATTGGTGACAGGGGGGACTGACAAGCATATGCAAAGATCAGATGAACCCCCTTCCTTAAGATATGGGCTATAAACCCTATGTGCAAAAGACAAGAAGGCTGTAAAATCAAGCTCTCAGGAGACAGGAAACATCAGAATTAAACAGCCTGCCTGGCCATAATTTGGGCCTTTGTGCACATCAAATGTGATGCATCCTTTAATTATCTGATCATCTATGATCCTGAGTTATTTTCATCCAGTGAATTGCTCTAGGTCACATTAACACACACTGTTCAAACCACACACTGAAYTCAACATTAATTTCCTTGTGAGCTTTTCTGTAATGCTTCAGCATCTGATCAATATTAATGCATTTATCTTCACAGCGCTCCTGTGATATCACCAGCTGGTGAACTGAGGCACAGAGAGATTAAGGCCAAAATGATCAAATGTGTTTGCTAATTTTAGGTGCTCAATTTGCCACACCAAGTATCTGATCTTTCAGAGCACTCAGCATTTTACAGCACTTTTGTGCGTTCAAAGCACCCTTTGACTTGTCCCTATCTCCGAGTGCAAAAGCAGCCTAAGTGTCTTACATCAGGCATCAAGAATACAAGGCAGACCCTTGCAGGCCACTCCTTTGCTGTATGGGTGAATTCCCGATGCTGAATTGGTTCATAGTAAGGGAGAAATCCCGAAAACAAACAAACAAACAAACAATTACACCTGTACCATAATGCTGAATTGGAACTTTTTGGGCAACTTCATTTCTGATACTTTTATAACATTTTTTATTACAACTTTTGAGCCCTTACCTTGTCACCTAGTGGTCTTCTAATATGAACTTTGTAGATGTAACGTCCTACTTTGACAACCCCCCCAAAAACCAAGCATGCAAAGCCAAATCAGGCAAACCAATTAGAAGAAGAGCCAGCTATCATTTTGACCCAGACTCGGATGGCTGTTGGATCCAAAGCCCAGACCTCCAGCTCCTCAGCTCGGAGACTAAAAGAAGAGACGTTTGAGCASGGTGCTCACCTTTGTACGATCCACGCATTCTCTGAAAGTTAGGACGCATTTTGGCATTGATTTCACACCTAGCTGCTAGCAGCATGGAAACGCAGGGTCTCAGGGCTCTGGCACTCGCTCCAGGACCGAGTGGGGCATGTGGTTCTCCTCCCTTTCGTTTCTGCCCCTGGGAGCATCCCATGCCCCTGTTGCCTCTGTCCTACCCATCTCCCATCTATTCCCCTCTCTCCTATCCTGCTCCTGCTGGCTGTGCTGCTGCTCATGGCCACCTTTGCCAGTGCATTGCTCCTCTCTCTTCGGCCTTGCCTATGGCTGTTTTTTTTTTTTCCCCTTATGATTTTATATGACCATGATTAACAACCGTGAGTTTTTAAAGATTTATTGCAATGCACATGTGGTATAGCACAGTTACAGTGATGTGGTCAGCCTGGTTGTTTTCTTAATTTCTGATTTTTCCATAGTGAAATATATGGCCTTGGCATTATGTCATCAAGACTTTTGTCCTTTAATTTCCTAGGCTTATTCAGAGAGTAAAACCAGGGGAGAGAAGTCGCAGCTCTACAGTGAAGAGGTTGGCTGGCGTCTCTGAACCTCCTGAGTAATCTAAGCACCTGGGGGCTTAACCAAGCACCAGATGGTCTTCAGGCAACTAATTGCAGGCTGAGGATTCATGCCTGTATCAGTGCTTCCTTATTCCCCTTTATCGACACAGTTAAAAACCCTACGGCACTTTAAACTTCCTCCTCCCTGTGGGAAAAGCAGTGCAGGCAGCAGCCGTCTGTCATCTCCTCTCCCTTGCACTTGTATGTTTTCAGACAGCATTTTAGCTGTTTAAGACGAGCTCAGGCCTTAGACTATCTTAAAGAGCTTAAACTGATATAAAGCTTTAAAGGGTTTAGGGGTGGTTTAAGGACGTTGATTATAATTAACCTGCAAAAAGAATGGAAAACACTGGGTGGGGTGTGGCGGGTGGGCAGGGAGTGGAGGAGGTAGGTGGTTTCGGAGTTGCTTTTGCAAAATGTGCAGTCTTAAAAAGCTGTGCGGGAAAGTGCCGTCGACCTCGCGTTGMGGGCGAGTGCATTGCTGCACAGAGGGCCAGCGCGGAGACTTGCTGCTAGGACCTGCGGGAGGCGCCTGTTTAGGGGGGGATTTCTTCCTTACACGAGTCCCCCTGATGTACAGCCCGAGTCAAAGTCCCCTGAAGTCACCGAAAAGTCTCCCGCTCGCTCCAAGGAACGTCGCTGGGGGCATCAGCTGCAGCAGGCCCTGTGTGTTGAACCAGGCTGTTGTGGACRTGCTTAGAGCTGGTTGAGTTGCAATACTTCATACTGAATTTGTTGCGTCAAAACTAGCTTGGACAACATGAAAATCCAACCACAAGCACTAGTTTGACCAGTGGTGAAAACTAGTCCCCTACCCAAGTGCACCTTCCAAAACTGCAGTTATTTTGAAATTAGTACTCTGATGTAAGAAATAATACTGAAATGTTTTCAGATAAGCAAAACAAACTGGTTAGTTAATTTTCTCATGACTCAGTAAAATTCCCAAGAGGATTGGCTCCAAATTTCCAAACAAATTGTAAATTCCTTCCAATTTTCACCTTGGGTCAGGGACTGAATCTACAACATTCCTGTCTGTGAAAATACCAAGAAATGCTGCGAATATATGAAAAACAGTGAGTTTGGAGGGAGTGTTTATTATGCTAGTCAGATCTGGCATCTACTAAAATCAAGAGAGTAACCAAATTTGAAGATGCCTTGATCCAGGGCCAGCATCGAATAACTTTGGCAGCCCCAAATTTTGTTGTCACAGACAGTAACAGGGTCAGGCATTTTCTTTCCCGCAGTTTTTGCAGAAGAGCATCAATAGTGTTGATCTGTAATTGAAAAGGAAGTTTATATTGTATGACTCAGAAGCAACATGTGAAAGAGAGCTAATATTACAGTGTTTACACGGAAGAAATCCAGGTTTCAAGTGAAAGAGCTTGGAAGATGAACGTGACTGCTTTATTTATGCTCGTTATAATGTAGTTTACATAGCACCATATTAAGGCCAACAGTGAATCTGGCAGCACACAGGCCTGCTGTATGTATGAAATCGCAACACTGTAGGTTTTGAAGTATGTTTATTTGGAATATTTTGAAACAATTTGAAGGAATGATGTGAAATGGTAAAAACAGAGTTTGAAATATTTCTCCAAAAATTAGGTTACTTTATTCTGAAAGAAAATGTTTCACATAAAAGTTTATTTTCAATTTCCTCCCTAAATTTTCAACATTTTCAAGGCGTTAGAAAAAAAAAGGAAGTTGTATATCTCAAATATAACGGTTTGGGTGCTTGCTGAATGGAGTGATTTAATGCATATGTAGCACAGGTAGCCCTTTCAAACTCACATAAGCCACATCTGCCCATTAGCCATATTCTGATACGAACACTTAGCAGAGCTGCAGATAACGCCCAAGTAAYGGAAGACGGCCACAGCGCATCCACAGAAAGGGCCTGAATTAACGTTTCACAAGCAATCTTAATTCTTGCATTTCTGCATGCCTGATTTAGCCACTCTAACCATGTTCTTTTAATCTAATTTTATGTAATTAAATATCAAATACAGCCATATAGAGACACTTCCCTGCAGCATGCCCTGCTATATGCAGCCACTATAGAGAGAAGATTTCCCGTAAGACTTTCGTTTTTAAAAAATACCTGTTCTTCAAATAGCTCAATGCGCTACAATAGCTCTGCAGGAGCTTGTCAAACAAGTGAGATTACAGGCTCCCTAAATTCATCCTGACACGACAGACTGTAATGACTCTGAAGGAGCTGTTATGGTCTATTGTGTCGGTGCTCCACGCCTAATAGGAGTGTCTCATATACTTTTCATTAAAACCGTTATGGCTCCAGAGGACGTCTACATTACCAGTTACTTCAAATGTGAGTTATTTTATCACAAAAAAAGCACATTCATGTGCTGTTAAAGGTGCAGGTTAAATTGGGAAAAGAAAACTTAGATTTACAGGCTGCCACATACCTTTACCTTATGCAATTTTGACGCTTAGAAATTGCATTAATGGCAATGATTAGAGCAATTTCAAGTGACATTTTTGTCTGCTGAAAGCGGGAATGGAAAAGTGTGTGATCCCTTCTGTGCAGTGAGATGCTGACATAATGCTGTATGGACCAAAGTGACTTAATAAAATAATGCTGGGGGATGCTTTCGATATGCCATCGCTCCAAGAGAAGTTATAGCCCCAGGCTTCTGGAGATGATGAGGCTCTTTGGCCTCTTTTATTCTGGAGGYCAGGGTAGACGATCATACTTGCCCTTTCTGGCCTCAAATTCTCTCAATCTTCTCCCAGGGACAGGAGGTTAYGTTCCGCAGCACCGTTCAGCAAATCCAAAATCATGGTGTGACATTTCTGATACCAAGTGATTTACATGTGAAAAAGAGAGGAAAAACCATGCTGGTGTGGGCTGAAGATAAACCTGGATTTGGGTGTTGACTACATCCTTTTAGGTCCGCCCTATCTTTCATTTGCGAGGCATGTCGTGTAGTGGACAGCCTGCCCTGGGACCCCCGGGCGACACTACCACAAAGCGGATTTTAAGGAAGGGTAATATAATGACAGAAATCCCTGCGGGTGGCGAGAGGATGGGAATAAGGTGGGACCGGTAGGAAAGTTTCAGACATCTCAAGCGTGTGCCATGCCAGTGTGTAAGCACCTACCACAGGAAATTTCAGGCTGTTTGGGCTGTCCTTGTGCCGGGACAGCCGCCAAAGCATTAAATTAGAGGGGTAAATCGGTAAATTTTGGGACCTGGCACGCTCTGAGCCGGTCTGGCTCTGCCCAGCAGAGGGTAGCATTGCCCAAACACCCCAGCCAGCTTCCGTGTTTTCCCAGCCTTGGGGTTTTCCCCAAATTCGCACCTTTGAACCCCCGGTCACTGGGAGGTAGTAAAGCCTCACACGCCGTTACCCGGGCAAGCGTGCTCAGAGATTGCTGCTAGTGGAAATCAGCTTYGAAAGCAGGATTTTAAGGAATCTGTTAAAGGAAAAAATGCCCTTTAGATTTAGGTACTTAGATACTGATGAGTAAACGTTATTTAGTCTGTTGCGTTAGAATTTCTGCTCAAACCCGCTCAGCGGACGGACTGGGCCTCGCCGTGGTGGTGGGGCCAGGCCCGGGCGTTGGGTCGCGGAGTGGGCGCCGCCGCGGTGTGGGCGCCGCCGCTGGGCGTCTTGCTGTGGCGCGGGGGCCACCGTGGCGTGGGGGCTGCTGCTGCTGGACRTCGTGCCGCGGCACGGGGGCCGCCGCTCGGCATCGTGCCGCGATGTGGGGCCGCCGCTCGGCATCATGCCGCGACACGTGGGGCTGCTGCTTGGTGTCATACTGCGGCGTGGGGGCCGCTGCTCGGCGGCGCGGCGCTGCGCGCGGGCCGCTGCTGGGCGTCGTGCTGCGACGTGTGGGGCGGCTGTCTGGCGTCGTGCCGCGGCGTGGGGGCTGGCTGCCACTGGGCGTTGTGCCGCGACACGTGGGGCTGCCGCTGGGCGTTGTGCTGTGGCGTGGGGGCCACCACGGTGTGGGGGCCGCCGCTGGGCATCGTGCCGCAGCACGGGGGCCACCGCTGGGCGTCGTGCCGCGGCGTGGGGGCCGTGCCCTCACGCGGCTCGTCCTGGGCCAGACAGCTTCTCCACGTCAGGGAGTCTGGGCCGCGCTGGCGGGGCCGTGCTGGCCGGCCGCAGCCCCTCATGTCGCCCCTCGCACGCCTCCCCGGTGCGCGTGTGTGACTGTGTGTGTGTGTGTGTGTG
>NW_020451204.1:5974317-6258190 GCF_003343035.1 Apteryx rowi
GGGGGCACCCCCCCCCCCCCGGATAAAATGTCCTAAGATGCTGCTGTAGGACGAGGGGAAAGGCGCTTTTCTTGCCGCCTCGCCTCGCCTCGCGGGCGGGCGGAGAGGGGCAGAAACACCCGCGGGACGCGGTGCCGCCTCGCCCTCGCCGGGGCTCCGCGCTGCTGTTTGTAGGGGCGGCGCGTACCGAGTAGCAAAACGCTAGTTTCTCTCATTTATTTATTTATTTATTTATTTCGGGAGCATCCGAATAAACATGCGCAGATGGCGAGAGGGACCAGGGGTGCAGCCTCGTGCCTTTTATTTTTTTCCTTTTTTTGGCCAAGCTTTGTTTTTGTTAATTTTTTGCTGCCGGGATGCTGCTGGCGGCGAGCGCCCAGGCCGGCCGGCCGGCGTATGGGCCGTGCGTGGGGGCGCGCTCCGAGGCCATCCGCGTCCCCAGCGCTCCTCGGCATCCCGACGYCCGGGCACGTCTCTGGATGGAGCGGTGCTAATCCCCGGTCGCGCGGCTCGTCCGCCGCGTGCCGCTTCCAAAATACGGCCGAGCGGGCTCCAACGATAACACTTCAGTTGCTTGCTGCTTCCAAGGGAGGGCTCTCTATAAACAGAGTATTTCTGGTCCACGAGCTCACTGTTTTTCTTTTTTTTTTTCCCCCTATGAATAAAGCGTGAGTGAACGGGGCCGGTGGCTGAATATGGAGGTGGGTCACGCAGCGCTGCTGCGATGAGCCGAGAGCGTGGATTCGGGAAAACGCTGCGTTAGCCACTCACGTCGACGGCCGTCCAGACCCGCGGGGACGCAGAGCGCGGTGCGAGGGCTAAGCGTCGGAGCGCGTTCCCGTCACCTCGGGCGAGCTTCTGCCGTCAGAGCCTCGTGTCACGAGGGACGCGTCCCTGCTCGCCATCCCGGGCGTGCTGCCCTTCTCCTGGGCTGAAGGGTGTTGGGGGAGCAAAGTTTTAATGCTAAGGGTCGTTAGGCCAGTGGGTCGATTTGCCGTGGTTCCCGTGATGCAGTTATGTGTTATCTTCTTGGCTGTTGTGTGTGACACAGCCTGCGAGGGTTAATCTGTGCCGCTGAAGAGGGCCAGAAACGATTAACGTTGTGGATGTTATCTGTATCCCCCGAAGTTAATGGAGCGGGTGTAGGTCCCGAGGTAAAGTTGGTCAGAGTTTGGAGTTGTGCATATGAGGTCGGCTGTTGATGAAATTCATTAAATGTGGCCATTTAGTAGCTTTTGCTATTAATCATGAGCATAGTTAACATCACTGTTTGGAAGCTGTGCTCAGCAAGGCATTTATGAAGAGGGTGTAAGCTGTGAAGACTTCACAGTCAGTCTGCAAACTTTTGCAAAATTAAAATAATTGGATTACAGACCTGGGTCTATGTAGAGAAAACAGTTTTGTTTGTTTTTTTCCTTTTTTTCCTCCTCTAGGCATGGGCATAGTAATTGTAAACGTGTGTGCATTTAACACCATGTGTGTGCAAATCTAACAAACGTATGTGCATTTAACAGCAGTTTCCTGCTGGTAGTGCGTCCCTTAGTTTCAGAGAGCTGACTGATAATTCAGAGATTTGAATTTGGGTCTGTCCTTGGCCACCCACCTGAGAGGCACCTGCGGTTCCTGCCAGCTTTGGGGTGACTTACCAGGGTGCGGAACTTCTAAAAAAAAAAAAATTAAGCTGTTACTGTGCAAATCATTAAAGTACCTGTTCATTCCCACTGCAGCCTATGAAAGCCGCTGGCTGTTCACTGACTGTAGCAGCAGATACACAGGGTACTGGAGTCCAAATGACAGGACGCAGATCCTTACTTATAGATAGGAAAGTACTTAAATGGGAATTAAGCAAAAGTCTAAATACCTTTAGAGCATTTGGTCCAAATCCTTTCCTCTAGCATGATTTAGGAGCAGAGCTAAAATCTGCTTTGATCCCTCCTGCGCTCTAATGCTGAACCGCGTTGGACGTGTGTCAGTAGATCTCATCATGTAATAGATTTTTTTTTTTCTGTAGTGTGGATGGGGCTCACAACGAAGCCCTTTGAGTCTCAGACAAAATGCACTGGATGAATATAGTACCTATATTTTGCATTTCTCTGCCACCTTCCATTTTAGGATGTCAAAGTGCTAAAAGCACCTTTAACAGAAAAGCAGCCCTTTTTCCTGTATTCTCTGCGGCAGTCTTAACTTGCTGTGATTAAATTAGCTCCAGTAAAAAAATGCACTAAACCTCCAAATCGGGGAAGAAAGCGAAACTTCTAAAACACAATTTATTTAAAGTGCATTGACTTGTAAATGTTAAATCTGCGCGTACGCTCTGTTAATGATTTGTTCTCGGAAAGGAGTCTTTCACTTGAATAAAAGCTTTTCGGCACATCTCTGACATGTGGAGAGCTGAAATTGCTGGAATTATTAAAAAGAGCTTAAGTCGGTTAATCACAATATCATTTGGGTTTCAAGGAACCCTTGAGGATCGCCCAGCTCTCTTTCCCGCAGCAGCACTATAGCAGGGATTAATTATTTAGGAGCCTGTGTAAACTGTGCCCAGCCGTCTCGGTACTGCAGTTGGCACCCTGGACTGGGCATCGCCTCTGTGGGTGGTGAAATATCCTTTTATACCCCAGGGGCTGTTTGCCTCAGCGGCAGAGGTTGCTTTCCGAACGGCAGAGCTGGCATAGCTGGCACCCGAACCCCTGGGGCTGGCAGCAGCGTCGAGCACGACTGTAGCTTAATTTTCCCTCCGGAGCTGGAACAGCAGGGAAGAGGCTTTTTCTCAGTGTTTCTGTGTAAATCTCAACTTCCTCAGTGACTGTGTAAGGGGGAAGAAGAGGCAAAGGAGAAGGATTTAAGAGGGAAGGAGAAATGAGTGAGGGGAGGCCAAGAGAAGCATCGGTAGAGGAGAAAGGGGAAGGAGGCAGAAATGAAGATGTGGGTAGGAGAGCTGAGAAACCGAAGGTGTGAGACTATCTTGTTTTGTATTTAGGCAGTACTAGCGTGTGCGATCTCATTTTGTGGCCGCAAGCTCTGAGGCACCAGAGTATTACCAAAATATTTTGATCAAATTAATCGTGAAAGTACGACAGAAGAAACGCACGGAGAGTGTGCAGATCAAGTGGGGTTCAATTCGGTGGTCTTGGCATAAAATTCCTCTTAACATCAAAAAAATCGGGCCTTTTGCTTTGTGTTTGAAATTCCTGGCCGTGGAAGCCACACATAGGCCTGAGGAAAGACGAGGCTTTGGCTAGCTGCTTATCTTTTGGATTTTTAACAAATTTGCCAGTTGTAGCTCTGGTGAGTTTGCAAGCCTCTGGGAGAGGTGGAGTTTCGTCCCCTGGGCCTCGGGGGACAGAACACTTCACAGGAGCAGTGCGATCTGATACGGATACGAGTGCTCATTGAAATAGCAGTTGTTCTCTGTAGTTAACTAATATTATGTCTAAGGCATTTTAAAACTAAGATTGCGACATTGGCAAGAAATAAGATAAGCAGTGTCATCCTATATCTCCTGTCATTTGGTCTGTCTGATCGGATCAGTCATGTGTTTCTAAGATATCTGTCACTAGGCCTTATTGACATTAGAGTTATGATCAAGCAGTCTTATTTAGGAAAGCTCAAGCTTCGTAATTGTCTGGTGGAAATGCTGGCATTGTCCTTAAAAATGCTGTGGTAGATTCCTTAAAGCTTAGTAACGACAACACAGGGAGTTGCGTGGATATATCCATAACACAGTAAGAGCTGGGCAGGAACACGAATGTACTGCGATGAGGAGCTCAGTATTTTTTTTGAAAATACAGTTTTGAGAAACCTTGAAGGTGGCTCTGTTTTTTCTCAGGGCCTCTGTTGTCACTTCTGGTTCATATGCTCTTTCCCCTGTCTTCTCTGTGCTCCTGCACGGGTCTGATGGGACCCCATGCGCTTGAGTGGTGGTACCACTAGGCGCCTGGTGCCTCYCTCTCTGCTCAAGCATCTTCCCTTCGCATCAAACGAGAGAAGAAAGTTCAGAAGTGCCAAGAGCACTTGTGGCTTATTCAACACAATGAATCATGCCTGCTTAGCCATTTAACTGCAGGCACCATGTGAATTACTCAGTAGTTTTCCCCTTTGGATTTTTGAATGTTCTCAAGACTTAAAGAAAAATGTTGATACCTGGGCTTTCTCTGCCTTCATGCCCCCTGTGAAGACTAGAGAGTCTACTTTTTTCTTCATGTTTCTGCTGACATTACCAATAGTTTCTGTCTCTCTCTTATGAAACTCCAGCAATACAGTAGTGAATGTATTAGATTGCTTCATCTTTTTCTCAGTTCACTATTTTCTTGTTTTTAATTACRTTAAGGAAACATTTCATGGTAAAAAAAAATCTTTGGGGAGACAATACTGGGTCCTGAAGGGCTGAAGTTAAAGCACACACTTTCAGGAGGAAGGTTGATTAACCCCGGGGACAAACTATAAATGCAAGTGGTTCCCATCTGCTCCAGGATGAATTGCTAAAAGAAATCSTTTTATCATCTGAAAGCTCTCAGGCTTCATGCAAGAATCACTGGCAAAGAGTCTCTTGCCCACRTTTATACAGGAAATGTTTCATGGTCCCTTCTGCCTTAAAATCTGTAACTCTGGGAATCACGATACTGTGAAAACGCGTGGATCTAGGGGTAGTCTGTACTCTCAGGTGTGGGGTACATGCAGCACCTCTCTAGCATTTGTGAGAAGAGGAGTGAAAAATGAGGTCCAAACACTAATGTTTAATTAACTTTGTGAAACGAGTAAGATGTTTTGGGGTGTGCTGTCAACATACAGCAACCAGAACCRTGTTGTGAGGACTCCTTTAAGGCGAGGTGCCTGCTTAGGCTAAGGGGTCCTGATTGCTATCGTGGGGCATAACTTACTATCTAGTATTTTTGGAGGCTTAAAAATTATTAGTGGCTACCAATTGCAATGAGTATTCTGGTATCTTGTAACGTAAATTGGGGATCTTCCTCTAACAGTTACAGAACATCGAAGACTTGTGTGTTCAGCTGTGATTGAAATGAGAAATAAAGACAAGCGAGATGGTCAACTGAAGCAGTGTGACCAAGAGGACAGGAAAAAAGTCTGTACCCAGTGGTGAGAAGGAGTTCTTGACACCTCCCGAAGTGTGGTTCCTGGGTGCATTTTGGGCACTGCTCCTTTGGGGCAACGGCATAGTGAATGGAGCATCCGGGTCAATTTTTTCATTGTCTGAGAGTAAGACTGCAAACTACCCGGTAACCAAAGGCTTCCAGGGAGATAATGTCATTCTGGGGATTTCCAGTTGGCTGTGTTGTCAGCTCACAAGTGTGCACATGCTTCCTTCATGAGCTGTGTTTTCTACTGCTTTTGATGCCTAAGCTTTGTTTGTCCTGCTTCGTCTCCTTTCCCATGTTTGCCCTCTTTTAAGTACCTGTATGGGCTGCCTGTCTGTCCCTGTACTGTCTGAGCACCCGCGACTGTGGGATGGATACCCGCTTCCCTGACTTCCCACGCGATCCAGAGGTGTGCTTCATAGGCAAGGTGGCAGTAAGCCATTTGGGTAGGGTCGGGATAGGACGTTTGGGACTTTCTGTTATTTTTTTGCGCGGCGCTTAGCACAAGATGATCCTGGCTTATGCCAAAAGGCACTTGGTAGGACTTCAGGACAACTAATACTGAGGAGTAGTTGGTCCACACCGCAGAGCACCGTTGCCCTGCTGTTTGTGCAGATGTGACCTGAGGGCAAAGCATGTGTAAAAATACTGTTTTTCTTTGTCAGGCACAGAGAAAGCTGGCAGCAGAGGGGCACCCAGTGAGCAAAACCCCGGGAGACTGCAGGCTTGGTGGAGTGGTGGTGCATGCAGCTGAACCCAACTTTTAGGAGTCCTCCAGTAATCCTTTAACCAAAAGTCTATTCTCCTATCACAGTCACAACATGGTGGGTGTGAGAGCCTTCTTCTCTGCAGCTCCTGCCATCTGGAGCAGCCTGTCTGCTTCCTTCACCCTCCATCTGTTTTCACATAGGAGCTGAAATGTCTCTTTATATCTCTTTTCCTTCCTTTTTGCCTCTTTTTCTCTCTACCTCTGTGACTGACCTCAGATATTTTTGTTGCCCCTCACATGCAGTATGGAGATGGCTGCTTACTATATGCAGAATTCTGGCTGGAGTTATTTAATCCTTTTGAGCGTTCAAGGATACAATTAATACTGAATAAAGTTGCATTGTTTTGGTTTACTTGACAATAACAAGCATTTATAATAGGATTCTGAATTTATTGGCAGTAATGGTATTCACTTAACTGGTGAGTCACAGCTAATATTCATGATTACTTAATAGGACCTAATTTTCTAGTCATTTTAGACGGTATGAAAACACTGAACTAAAAAGGTGCTGTTCCTAAACAGGTAATGAGTGAAAGGAGGGATAAAAAAATTCCTTGGGGCAGCGAGGTCTGTCATTTTTGTTAGAATTTAAACCACCTTGTATTTCAGTGGTGTTCTCTAAATAATAATTAACAACAATAACAATAATTTGCAAACATATGTGTGTGATTGGGCTGTTCTTGAATGACAACTAGCTGGGCAATCATAATATTTCTCTTTTATAGAAATCCTACTGTTCCTTAAAATCTTTCCATCAAACCTTAATACTGATATATTTTTGTGTTATCATCTGACTTGGCGGTTCCTGTAATTTTCCTTTGAATGTCGTGTCAATCATTTTTTTAAAAAGAAAACTATAAATAACAGATTGTTAATAAACTTTTCAAGGCCCTTCTCTGGTGTTTTCATGTTGAAAGCTGTGTATTGAGTTTTATGCCAGAATTACTCACCAAACAGATTGTATGAGGTTAAATTAAAATAATACTCTCTAGCAGAATTTTTTTGGCTCAATGAAAAAGCTTGTTTTTTGTTATTGGTGAGTGGGGTTTTTTTGTTTTTACATCTGAGTGTAAAACAGCTGAGCATGGGGCTAGAGATTCTCTATAACAACAGATCACTGATTTTGCTTGCTCTTTTCCTGGGCAATATCGTATGTCACATTTAAAAACATCAACAGTGTTGGACAAGTGGACTACACAACCATGAAGATGGATCTTAAAATACCTTTTTCAARGGTTGAAAGAGGGAGAAGGGAGGGAGAGAATGCACTGGCCTAGTTGTATTGATTTTTTTGGGGGGGGATTTTTCTTTTTTTTTTCTTTTTTTTCATATATTCTAATGATGCAAATGAACACGAGCATTTAACACTAGCAACAGTACGGTCAGGCACCGTGGCACCTCTCGCCCCGGACGCCTTGAACAGCAGTTCGCACTCTTTCTGTGGCTTCTGCTCTTCACCCTACCCCTCTTTAGGGTGAGTCTTTGAAGGTACGTCTTTCACACCCAAGTGCCACAGACCTGGGAGTTCAGTCTGTGCTGCTCCGTGCTCCAGAGGACGCAGGAGTTTCCCCTGTGACTAAGCCGGAAAGTGCCCAGTGACTGCAGAAAGCCTCGGGCTTGTCGGCGCTTGGCCTCCAACCTCCGTGTTTCCCTCGGGAAGGTTTGATGTGGCCGTTCGGACATCACGTGCATGAAGAGTAATACAGACCCGTTCAGCAGCAGCGTGGTGTAGAGGTTTGCTGGTCTTCCTGGGAGTGCCAGGAGAAGGTGGCAGGTATCACCCTTGATACTTCCAGCATCACAGAATCATTCTGTGACGTTGTCATGTTTTAACTGAGTAGTGTGTTTTTTAAAAAGGGTGGTGGGGGTGGATGGCCTGCCTGACGGCATGTGCATTTGAGAAGTGCAGCTGCACTTCTCCCACTAGCTGTGTTACAGATCCAAGAAGTGACTGGGCTTCTGGGGGTAGCACAAGATGAAATAGTGTAGCCCCTCCTGCTTAATTTTAAAGATTTGCAAAGGCTGAAAAGCTCRTGGGTATTTGGGGTTTGGACCCTAGTAAGGAAAATATGAAGGTTCTGAGATACTTGTTATTTTTTTGACTGYGGCTTTTATTGGCCTCAAATGAGATCAGGCTCTGCTGTGCTTGGAGTATTATATGCAAACACCAGTGTAAGAAACTGTTCCTACCCAAAAGAACTTCCAGTCTAAATAAACAAGACAAAAATGCTAACACTGCTTTGTCAAAGATCACAAAGTGTCTCTTGTAAAACTCGGAGCTGAGCCTCAATCTCAGTTCCAGCCTTGTGCAATGGACTGTGCCRCTTCTTTTGATAGCGGGCAGTGTCATCTGCTGCTTCTTCGAAATGTATTTATCTATATGTGCTTCATCCAAGGACATCACAAATAATTAGTTTTTACTAGTTAAGGTTTGTAAAAGACTTTGAGGATGCAAAGCACTGTCTGTTGTTAATGCCACTGGTGCCTTATTGCCGGGTTGTTTCACAGACGCTCAGAGAAATAGAGATCTTCCCAGAGCCAGGAAGAGCTGGAAGAGACTAGGCTGTTCTCTCTGCTGGAACGATCCCCCATTGCCTAATTCCATTTTCCTGTCTCGTCYTAAATAATTCAAGGGACCGGGCTTCCACCTGCACCCTTATCTGACCACTTACCCCTCGGGGATGGTGCCCTGGTACCRGTTTAAAGGTTTTGTTCGTTTTGTTGGAATGAATTAAATTTCTGCTTAAATGCATATATCCGCTTCAGTTCCTTTCCTCTACCCAGTTTTTACTCGGTTCATGYGTAGCAGGTTAAAATCTAAATGTTTCCAGAGCCACCAGCTGTTGCTCTGGGCACACGCAAGGCTCCCGGCATCCCGCTGTGTGCGTGATGGAAGGGTTTCCCTTGTGCTAACCCTTCGAGGAGTGCGTATTTTCCCGTCGTCTGCAAGGGATTGCTTTTTGTTTGCCTCCCCTGCCCTTTGGGTATCAGCTAAGAGTTGAAGAGACTGCTGAAGACATTTTGGCCCATCCCGGGCCAGAAGAGGCAGCGCACTGTGCGGAAATGCTGGGGGTCTCCCCTGGCAGAGATTTCACTTTGCGGGCGAGGGGGACTGGTAACCCCCCTGCTGCCTGTGGGTMCTCTCTGGTGCCCGGTGTGAGCATCTCGCGGCAGCAAGACGGATGGAAAAAGTGCTGAAAAMCCCAAACAACGTGGAACGGAAAAGTGCTGAAAAACCCAAACAACATAGGGGGGACTTTTGGGAGGAAAGAAGAGAACTTGGGGAATTTGCTGCCATACTGGAATAAGCTCTGGGGAGGACACAGGTCTGTGATAATCAAATTCATCCTTAGTTGAGAAATACTTCCAGAACATCCTTGAATAACTTTCCATTATTATTTTGAGTTGGCTTGGAGATTTCCTTTYGCTTGTCCTGCCCTCTGCGACCTCTCAGTTTAAGTAAATCAATGCAGTATGCCTAATCCTGAAGCCTGCAACATTTTGGAGGTTTCAGAAACGGCAGAATGCTTGGGGTGTGCTGTCAGCACCAAGATACTGTGAATGTATTAAACTTGTTTTGGGCTCCCTACCCTACCTTCTTGCAGAATACCTGAGCAAATTCAAAGGCTTGGTCGTTCACTTCAGGACATTTTGTTCCTGGGGCCTGTGATATCTAAAAGACTATCTAAAGCTCTGGGATCATCAGCGCCCTCCCACCTCTGCCATAATGTGTTTTCCTGCTGTAGGGATATAATTAAGTTGTTCAAGAGACAGCATTTTCTGAGGGGAAGACCTGAGACTGTAGAGCTTCTTTCAAGGGCTAATGATCATCATAAAAACACCACCTCCTTCTCTCTGTCCAAGCCACAGTGTTTTGATACACCTTCTCTAGCATAATTACATAGCAACCTCAGTATTACAAAGCAAACAAGCTACCCTTCCCAACATAAAATGCTCACAAACTTAAAAAAACCCCCAAAACTCCAAACCCCTCCTCCTAGAAGTCTGCTGTACATGTGTGCCCTGCTTCAGGGAGAGATGAGGGAAGCGAAGAGTATGTGACACGTTAGCCAAGTTGCTTAATGCACCATGGGAAGATGTTTAGATAAAATTTCTTTTATGGAGGAGAGCAATAGCGTGACTCCTGTTAGCTTAATTCCCCAGGCACTGGAGCACAAAAGGAGTAACTTGGAAAGAAGAGAAATGTCTCATGTCACAGACCTGATGGTTTATGCTTTTTAGGAAACAGGAGGCCATGTATTTAGAAGGAGGGGAAAAAAAGCCACCAAGAAACGAGCTGAAAAAGGGATTCCTCTGACACTAGGATTCCTGAGCGACAGCTGAGGTGGTTTTTACCCAGAAAGCAAACGGACGCACCTCTGGCTCTACTAAAAAAGACTATCAGCAGCAATAAACCGGAGAGCCTGCTAGTTCTGCAGGTGAGAGGAGCCACGCTGGGGCAAAGTCAAAAGAGGGAGGTCTGGGGCAAAGCATAGCAATGGGAGATAGGTGCAGATAAACACCAAGAAGGAGATGTCTAAAATGAGGTGGTCCTCTAACCTAACTGACTGTCAGAGGCAGCCAGGCCCCGCTGGTCACGAGACTTGCAAAACCTCCTGCGACTGCAAAAACGAGATGCAGGTTCTGCRAACAGCCTGGCTCATGTATTGCACCACCTGACGCTCAAATCGTTTTCAGCCAAGGGCCACTGAAATTACCGGCGGCTTTGATGCTAGTGTTTGGAGGTGGTGTGATGTGGTAAATCTTCACTTTGCATCGCCGAGTGGTTACAGTGAGGGTGCTGGAGCCCGGCGCCTGGTTCTGCCCCAGTGCTGTCCTGTCATCTGCAGCCATCGTYGACGGTCTGTGCAGTCCTGTATTAAAAGGGTACGGTGATGATTTTGTGCCTTGCTGCATGTTGTTTGGCTTCACTAATAAATGTGTAGAGAATGATCTGTGCCATTTGGGTAAAAGAAACCGTTTAAGAGCGTGGTGAGATGTTGTTAGTGTATTGTACGGTTTTAGTTTCTCTTTTCATCTGCAGGTGAAGGCAGGAGACTCACGCCTGCTTATGTCACCTGGGTTTCGTTATCCTTAATAAAGGGTCCAACCCAAAATTCAGGATGAAAATATCCGCAGAGGGGAGGAGGTACTTGTCCCTGGATGCAAAMTGGCTTTAGCTGATTTCTGATTGCTTTCTACAACACAGTGACTTCTTGATGCAGTTTTTTGGGATGCCTTTTGCGTTCTTCCATCTACTGAGGGGGAAAAATTATTTTGATGAGATAGATTAAGGTCCAGCCAGTTGCTCTGAGTTTCTGCTCCGGTTTGCAAGCCCGTTGCGTTTGGTGATAAGGGGTATAGTGGCTTTTTCCTATGCTGTCGTCTTTAACACTTCGTCAATGATGAATTTTGTAGAGCTGCTGCAGCTGCTCAAATGCATGGTGTTGGAACGTGTTCAGTTTGTGACCGGAGAAGGTAGGAAGCCCTTGGTGGAGAGAGGTCTCGGCTCGGTGATCCCCCAGGTCCCTCCCAGCCCTCTGCCCTTCCTGAGTAAAAGTAAGGGTTAAGCGGCTGAAATTGGAAGCATGGTCTAAACCCTCCAGAGCCAGAGCGAAGGCAGCGAAAGGCAGATGGAGGAATACTTAAATAGGGCYGATTCCTTGCAGATTCCTCCCTTATTTCCTCTGACTCCATTTTTGAGACGCTTGAATCCTGACCGAGCCACTTATTTGGGTGTGGGTGCTGGARGCACGTCTGTCTTTGGGTGGGCACAGCTGGAAAGCAGCACAGCTGGGAGGCAGCACAGCTGGAGAGCAGCAGAGCTCTCTTTCCTTTGGGTCAGTTAAAGCCCTTATTACTGAGTTTAGACACACAGGGAAATCAAGGAACTGCTTAGTAGCTAGAGTCTGCTGGCGCTTTTGGGAGCCTCTGGGTGCACACCTGACCTCCCCACATGGAAGATAAATAAATCAACGTTGTGCTTGAGGTTAGCAGGCAGGTGGTTGGGCCTGCCTGGCTCAGACGGCCCGCCAGGGATTCCCCCTCTATAGATGGGGTGGCCGGAGCGTGCTCCGCCGGCCAGGTTTAACTCCTGCCTGCGCTGTCGCCTGCAGGGTGATGGCCGTTCCACGTGCCGTCTCATGCAGCGTGCTTGCGGCTTGCAAAGCTGTGTCCGTGAAAATCCCGCCATGCCGATGTCGTTGTGATGGCTGGCGCATCGGTTTCTCTCATCGGTTCCCTTTTTTGCAATTCCTCACAAACCTAAAAGCGGTACCGCTAAGGACATAATAGCAGCTTAGGTATACTAGTTCTTAAATATTAAGGGCAAAAGGTGGGAGAGAGAGACTGGTTGTAAAACCATTATCTAAAAAACATTTTCAGCAGTGGAAAGTGCCTATAAAAAGTCTTCCTAGAGGTCTCCTCCATGTGCGTTGGCTCAGCGCTCCGAAGAGGACTAGATTTTTCTGAAGTCAGAGGGTAGCACGCTAAAGCACACCAGGCCTGTTTCTCTTCTGATTTGCTCTTAAATCATTTGTAGCTGTGCAAAGTGACTGTGAAATTCTGCCTTTGATGTGCTCAGCTTGGAGATTTTCCTTTAGGGTCGGGAAAGGCCTACATTACTCAGCAGCAAGCTGGAACAGCAGCATTTTATGCTGCTTTTGCTCAGGTTTCAAATGGCAATATAAAGTTACAAGACCGTGGAGAAACAGGTTGCAGCTGCAGGATAGGCTGGTCTGCATGGTGTAAGAAAGTCCCGTTCTGTCCCACAGCACGGTTTGCATCTTCCACCAGCCCCACTGTTTGCAGGGATGTGCCGTGAGTGTATTTAATGAAGTGATATAGGTTAAAATTAGTCCTCCAGAAAAGGGGCGGAGGGGGAAGAGAAATACAGAGTACAAGGAAGTTTTGCTTCTTTTCACTCCACAGGACCTATAAATCAGCAGAGAAGTGAGATTTTTTTTTTTCGGTCTTGTGTCATTAAAAAGTCATCAGCCGCTACACAGAAATGGTTTGCAACAGTGACATTGCCAGGAACAGTATCTTACTAAGAACAATAAAAAATTGGTAGATGCCAGGTTGAATTCATGTGTCAGCAGTTACTGAATTCAACTTAAGAGCTGTAAATGGAACCAATCATCATTTCTTAATGAGATAGATGAGAACAAAGAATCACAATGCTTGAATAATCTGTCACAGCTCTATCAATGCTGCTTAAGCAATTATTCAGTTTGTTCAATGGTTTGACAAGGTAAAATGACAAAATCAATTTACAAAGCGGATTAAATATAAATATGCAGCGCTTTTTTCYGCGAATGTCGTTCTCAAAGCCACGTGGTTTTTTTGTCATTATGTTCCCTATCCAGTCATTTGTTTTGGTGGTGCCATTCAGATGAGGCCCTACGTGGCCCATAGTGACATTAATCACCAGATCATTTGTCATTTATCCATCTCTGGTCTAATGAGACTGTAGTCTGGGCCTCAGTACAAATGAGTGATGCATTGCCTCAATATACAGCGTAGGTATGTTTTATTACTTAGYGCTAAGGCTGTATTTTTCCAGGGTCCTTGAGGCAGTCTGGCCCTCAGCCCCTATTAACGCTTAATGTAAATCTTTCTGAATATTTTATTCGTTTGGCAGCAAACGTAGGAGCAACTTGGTATGAGTTCCCTAGGAACTAAATAACAAGCGTTGTACACGGAGGCGATACCGTCATCTATTTTAATATCTATTTTAATACGCTGCTGGCCTCAGCCAGGCCGTCCCATCCCCGTTTGGAGCAATGAGTATGCACAGGAAACCGGCAATATTAACAAGTTACTGTGGTTGATGCTAAATGGCATCTTTGGCAGCAAGATGGGGCGGCTGGTCGCGAAGGGGGGCAGCTCCGAGTGCCGGCTGTCTTCAGGTGTCCCGGCACCTAAAGGCTAGGAGCACRCACCCGTCTGGGCATTTGGGGGGAAAAAAAAGGATGGAGGTTTCTAGGGCCGTCGGCAGAGCGCTTTTATCGGCATTGAAAAGTTTGGGAAGGAGGGAGAAGCACCCTGAGTTCTGTGAAATCTGAATTTTCTGCTGTTAAATGGCAGTTTCATAGCAACCAGCTTCTTTCAGGTCATCTGAGCCTCCAGTATGTAGGTGTTAGCCAGTCTTRTTCTCTCCTTCCATAATTTTCTTCAAAAGCGCCGGGTTAGCATGACGTAACGAAGCTGCCACAGAAGAGACTTTTTTTTCCCCGTGTAAAATATTTGCACCTTTCATCTTCTGCACCAGGAACTCTGGAGATACAAGAGTTTTGTTCTCCGTACAAATCACTGTGGGATTCCCCCTTCTGTCCTTTTGCATTTTATGTTGTCAAAAGATACCATCGACAAAGCTGACTGCRTGTTTCGTTATGCTTTTAACTTTGCACATCATGGGTTCTCGACAGAGATGTCGTAAGCAGCTTTTAGGGGTCTGTAAGCACTTTCCTTTTTATTTCAGGCAAGGTGACAGGGTTCCCAGCAGTCTTTTAAGTATAACATAGGATTGCGTTATGGAGGAAAATAGTGTTTCTTAACTCATCGTTGCCATATGACTCCCATTACTACAATTTCTGAGCAAATTGCAAGCCTTACAAAATCTGTGATACCACAGACTTGTATGTTCTTATTTTTGCATGGCATATGGACTTCCAGTATCTGGTTACTCAGTTTCTGCTTAACATCTTGTATTTTCTGATGACTGTTGGAGAATGTGAACGCGTACAGTATTTCCTTATCTCTTATTGGTGTTCCTGAAGCTTCTTGGTCTTTATCTTGTGGTTTGGTGCCTAACCGTCAGATCTTCATGGCTTCATTAGGAAACAGATGTACAGGTCTACTCGTTGTTTTTGTAGCTGCACTTTTGACATATTGCAAATGTCCTTAATTGATCTCGTTCGGGATAATACCATCTGCTGGCATCTGCTTCTGCTGTGGCTCTCGCTGAATACTTGTGTGTGTCTTGGTCTGCGAGGACAAATTACAGAGTTTCAGCAAGGTATTCYGTCAATTGTTTTCTGAAATAAATGAATGCAGAATTTGAACATATCTACATAATTTATATTATCTACATAATTATAGCTACATAATTTAATATCTAGATTAATACTGTTTATTTCAAAAGGCGTRTTTCAGGTAAGAATTGGGCCCGGGGTCCGTGTCGGTCTCTCTTAATTTATTGTTGGTGTGTCTACAAACATGTCAGAGCTCCCAGAGTGGGGAAAAAAGCAGCCTTTGGGTTTGTATTTGGCTCCTCTTAACCTTAGAGGGATATAGAATAAACTTTTAGATCTGCCTGACGTTTTGACACCAAACTCTTGTTTAATGAGCAGTCAAGATAAGTCATCTTTAAACATGCCCTACTGTATCTGGAAGGTAGATGGACTTTTTGTCAGCTTTTAACACAGACAAGTGTGTTCTGATATGAGGCTTTTGGAGGCAAAAATAATACTGGACAGGAACTGGATGAAAAATCTGCTGAGGAATCAACTGGGAAAATCAGTGCAGTCTCCTGAGAGCCCAAAGCAAAGTCCTCCTTCCCGTGCAGGGCGCTGAGGTGGACTTGCTAGAGTACTGTCATGCTGAGTTTAACTCAGCTCAGTCCTTTTTATTAGGTGGCATCAGTATTTATGATGGATTTTATTACAGCTGCCGTGTCCATATCTGACCTGTGAAACGGAATAGAAATTTCATTTCCCAGCACGCTCTGTCTCTGGTCGTGACAAGTGCAGGTGAGCATCAAAAAGCTTCTAGGGTGGGATTTATCCAGAGTGGCTTAACTTGGCTCCCACGAAAAGCAGTGAGAGTTGGCCCTTAATGTCAGCAGGACAGCGTTAAACCGATTTTAAGAACCTTAGGAAGCCGTTCCCTCTGTCTCTACCGCTTGCGTGAGGCTGATTACAAAAGCACAGGTTCTCCTTTTACTTTGACAGCAAGTCTCTTTGGCCCGGTGTCCTTGCTGCTGCTGTTCTCTCAATATTGGTGCCCCTAGCTGATCAGATCTCGGGAGTCGGGGGTCCCAAAGTCATGAGTTTTGGTGATGGTGTGCACTAAAGCTAGAGGCAGTTTTATGGAACGGAAGAGCACCAGGTAACGATTCAGGGAACCTGGGCTTCATTTTGGAGTGTGCCACTGGCCTGCTTTGCAACCTTGGAAAAGTCGATGCACTCGGTGGCCTGGTTTCCCCATCTATCAACAGCCCCCGACCTACTTTGTAACTCATTTTGAGATCTCCTGATTAAAGCATGCTATGTGAGATATTTAAAGTGTGCCGTATGAGGTGTTTTTGTTATGGTAATATGATAGAAATCTCCCACATATTGTCTTTAAAGTATATCTGCGTGTGTCAGGAGCTCGGCTGCAATGCTGGCGTCCTGCAGAGGATGCTTGCATGGGACTCCCGTCTGCTGCAGCCCAATCCCTTTCCAAAAGGTACCGCTGACTCCAAAGAGAGGTGGACACCCCTCGTCCCCACCCTGAAAACATGAGAAGTAAGGCGAGGAAGCAAAGCCAAGTGAAGTGCATTTCACTTTCTGAAACGKTTGTGATCTTGTTCAGCGTGCTGGGACTCCTGGCAGGCAGAAAGCTCTTCTGGAAGTGTCTCTTAGCTCTCAAATCCCACCGGCCAACGGGTTTTGCTGCAGAGATTTGCTGCTGGTTGGACGTCGGGAGATGCCTGGAACCAGCTGCAGAGCTGCGAGGCGGCTTTCCCCTCCTGGGCGATCTAGGTTAGAAGTGGGAGGGAGCTGACAGAAAAAGAAAATAGCGGTGGTTTTAGCACGGTGCTGCCGACGGAGCGGGAGCTGCAAAGTGGTGTGCGAGGATTCGCGCTGCGTGGAAGAGTCCTTCCATGAGAGGACGGTGTGGTCTTGCCTCGTGCGTGTAGACACTCATATCATGATCGATCTGTTAGCTATCAGTTAGTTAACTGCATTTTTTGAAGTCTTACAATTTTTTGTGCYTCTTGAAAGTCACGTCAGGAATTACAGTCAGTGTGGTGAGCATCGTGGGGACCCTAAAGCTGTCAGCTTTGGGAAACACCTTCACTGAGCAATTAAACCAGCTGGAAGAACGTGTTCATGGTACGGAAGGGAAAGGGACCMGTGAGAGACAGGATGAATATGGTTGTTTCCAGTTGCCTGAAGGGCCACGGTGTTACGGTTTCAAAAAGCCTTTTTGTAGGCAGAATGCATTCGTTTTTTTCTCTGATTCCGGAGAAAGGTGAAGTTAGTGCATAAATTAGAAAGCGCATTTGTGTCTGAGCGGCATGTGTTAGACCTGCTGGCGCAGCCTGCCGCCGCAGAGCGTTCGGCGTTTGCCGGGGAGATCTCCAAGTCTGAACAGTTTGATTATGCGCAGCTATAAACTTGGAAGGCAAAACACGGTGTCTTTTTGCACTTTGAAGTACGATGCCGGCTGATGGATGTCCTGTCAAATCCCTCCGAAGCCCGCAGGGAAGGCGAGTAGCTTCAGGGCTCCCCCCGCCGACTCCTCAGCCGCCGCCGGCTGCAGTAAGGCAGCAGCCCTGGGGAAAAGGCAGCGCAGCCAGGACAGAAAACCGAGGGAAACCGTAGGGAAAAAGAAAAGAGGTAGGAACCCACCGAGGTCTGCGGAAATTAAGGTCCCGATATTTGAATCTTTGCATTGTGCTTTTAGTAGTACAGCTTTGGACTTCTTTCTTACAAAACACCGTCGCTCCTCCGCTAGCGAAGTATACGGTGACTATACTTTTAAATGAGCACTGACATTTTTTGAAGGGGATTTTCATCAGTGATTTAAGGTTACAGTTCACTGAAGCACTTATTAGAGCTTCACTCGGTTTGGTGCATCATTAATTTACTCATGCATACTGCCAGGCATGATTATCCCCAGGCACCGGCTGAAGTCCTGTTAGAGGTGTGAAGTGAAGGGGCTTGAGCAGGAGACAAAATCTAAGCGCTTAACTGCTTTCCCGACGGATGAATGAGGACCGAGAACAGGCTTCCTGAGCGTTCGCGCTCTGTATTTCAGTACGTTTCTCAACAGTCTCCGGGGTCGGGTTTGTGATCCCTCCCCAGAGCTAGTCGCGGCAGCTGCACGAGTTGGCGGTTTTGGGAGGTGACCGCTGCAGCTGGACAGATGATGGGAGCTGTGAATCAGACCTCGGCCGCTGCGCTGGGGCAGCGATGTAAGTGGAAACCGCTCCTGGTTCGCCCTGAGCCACGGGGCCGGCAGATCCTCCGCTCGCCCCGTCTGTCTGCTGGCCGAAGCAGCAACATCTGGCCGGGGTGGGGAGGGGACGTCTGGTCCCGAGCGCCTCGCACCCGCCTGGCAGGAATCAGCAAAGACCGTGAATCTGAGCCCTTTTAGGTCGTTTTGTGAAACATCGCCGCGGAAGTATCTTGGCAGGGTGAAAGGGAAAAAGCGTTTAGCTTAGCGCACTGTAGATGCACCATAAATATCTCAAGTAGCAAATATTTTTCTTAATTCCATAAAACCTGTAATAAGGGAACACCAGCCTTTATGAAATGCCCTTTAAAATGCAGTAAGAAAACTCAATGTGTTAAGAGTTTCCTATTTAACTAAACAGTCCCTTAAGAATAAAATAAACTCTGAGAGCTCAGAAAAATAACTCCCCTGCATCACAGCCAAAGGAAATGTATTGTTTCTTATCTTTGGATGGCTTTAGCTTTTCTGGGAAGAGGACTGGAGGAGAAAGAATAACCCAAGGCAATAAATTTAGCCTTGAACAAAAACAATTTCTTGCATGTAATTTGGGTTTGTTCTCATCTGGGCCTGTGTTTTAGGTGGACTGTAAAATTATTTTCTGTGATCTGCTGATATAGTTGTAAGGCTACCCAAGAAATGATTCCTAAGAGTTGTGCAAGGGACTTGGTGGTCTTTCAAAATCTTCAGGAAATCCAAGAAAAGACAAGTTATTTCTTTGCATTGTGCATTGCAGGATCATTGCAAAAAGTACTGCTCTTTTTTGGACAAATCTACTGGTACTGAGGAATTATTATTATTATTATTATTATTTAAAGACCATAAAGAAGCCGGGGTGGGATTCACCGCTGGAATAGGCGAGAGCGTTTTAAACGGCACTAACGGTACAGCTTCATGCAACTGAACTGCATCCTTGGGCGCTGACGTGCAGGTCCCGAATAGCCCTGGCGCTCAGTTGTGGGTGATTAATTCAWCTGAAATTAGGCCAAAGGTACCTCAAAATGGGCCACCAGAATCAACAGCCAGCCTGAAAATGTAGGTTATGTGATTTGGTTTTGTTCCCTTGTGAGAAAGCTGGTTTTGGTTCGCTTYTCTGAACTTGCACCGCCGTGCTGGAACGGGCGGTGAATTCGTGGCAGCCGCGCTTGGGCAGGACGGGGGCCCTTCCGTGAGCTGGACCCGGCTCTCCTGGGGATCTGGGGGTTAGAGCGGCTTCTCCTTTCTCAGCTGGATCCAGCCCTCTTACTTTGCTTGCTCAGTTCTGTTGCTAGCCTGAAAACTTACTTGAAAGACCACCATAATTTGGCAGGCAGTGAAAATTCCCAGCAGCATAGTCAGGTAGAACAGAAACCACCCAAAGTATCATAAYTAAAAACTCAGCATGTAAAATCTTCCGTTAAATAATGCTGGTAGGAGTCAACATTATTTTATTTGGGCCTAATTTTATTCTTTTCACTTTTTTTCACGTCATTTGCCAGATTTCCAAACATCCCTGGAAACTTGGGCGATCTTTTGCGGTCCTCCAGGGGTGGCGGTAGCACCGTTTTCTCTCCGTGGATTCAGCTGGCGTAAATAAGACATTCCTTTGATGTTGATCATTTCGAAATGAGCTCTTGCAAAGAAAAAGTAAAACCACACACATCCTCACTCGTACCGCTTGGGCTGCTTTCCTGAAAAACCTCCGTTGTGAGAATTTCAGGCTGGGTTTGTTCCCCAGTGGGGAACCGCTGTGGTCAACGTCTTTTCACTGCACGAAAGCAGCATCCGCAGCAATTAAACATTAACTCTGCCTTTGCTTGGAAATAGCTGTCGGCATCACCCCAGGCAGTTGTGAGACTTTTAATGTGCATCCTGCTTATAAGCTTTTAACGCGACCTGCCCGCTCTTTAGCCAGAGTTGGTGTTTACACTGCGAGGCGATCTGGATCCCGTGTTTTCACATCAGTGCGGACAACCTGCTTAAAATTACTTCTGGATCATTATGCAGAAGACCAGGAATTTTTGGTGAAGGTTTAGCAGCTCCTCGAAGGGCCTGTTTTCTGCCTTCCCGTGGTAAAATCGGCATGGGAGGAAACTCGGCCAGATGCTGATTGCTGCTTGGGCTGCAAGTTTCCTTTAGGGATATGGGGCTGTCGGCAGAGGTGGGGCTCGGGCAGGTAGAAAAGGCAATTCCAGCTCCATCGCTGGGGTTTTTCTCCTTGGATGACAGAAAATTGAGAAACGCTGATTGACGCCCCCCCCCCCCCCCCCCGCCAAGCCGCCCCCCCCCCCCCCCCCAAGGGATATGCGAGCCCTGACCATACAGTAACGCGGTTTCCAGTTCGGAGCTGGCCGATCCCCAGCTGGCTTGGAGCGCTGGCCGAAAGGTCTCACATCTGCCTGCAAAACGCTGCCCAAAACGCAGCTCGCGAGCCTGGCGGCTGCGAAGGTCCCCGCTCCCTGCTCGCCTCCTCCTGGGTTCGCTCCCTGGACGTGGGGCTCGGCCGCAGGGACGGTTCGGAAGCACGCGTCTTCTAGGCGGCTGCGGAAACAAAGAAATCAAGGGTTTTTTTTCAAGTTCAGCAGTAATTGCTGAACGTTTTCCGTACCTTCTGCTCCAAGTGGGAAAACCGTCTCAGGTCTAGGAAACTTGCATACYGTGTAAAGCAAATGTCAGTCGTCGTGTCCTGGGAAATTTGTAATGATTAAGTCCGAGGAGCAGGAGCGAAACGGCTGAAGCCTTCTCTAGCCGTAACATTTAGAGAGGCAAAGCTGCGGCGAGGGGCCGTTTCGGCAGRCCTTACGGGGTCCGAGGCGGCCGTGTATTCGGGTTCTGCTGAACCTCGTGAGCCAGGCGGGAGCAGGAGTGGATCGACGGGTATCTTCTGCTCTACTGAATAAACACCCACCCTTGGCAGCCTTTAAGAAATAGCAATCAAGTGACTTTTGACACCCGCCAGGCTTTGCCGCTTCTCCCCCCGGGGCGTTTTGGGGTTGCCAGCTCCGGGGGCCGCGGGCCAGCCGCTCTGCGGGAATTTCGCTGTGCCGACTCAGCAGCGCGGCGTCCCCCCCATCGCGTCCCCTCTCCCGGGGGGACGGCAGCTCTCCGCAGGGCGCTCGTCTTGCTTGGCTGCATGAGAGCCAGAAACATGCTGTTTTCTGAGGTTTTGATTTTTTTAACCTGACCGGCAGCAGTGGGGATCGAATTATGTTCCTAGGGAGCAGCAGGCTCCCCGCGGCAGCCCTAGCGCCGTGAGCAGCTGTGCCTGCGTGACCCTCGGACGGTGCGGCTCTGGTGCCTGTGCTGAGAAGTCAGAGCTGCTTCGTCTGAATCTGTAGGCTCTGTTTGATTAATCTTTTCTTTAAAGCAGATTAAACTGATTGCTTTGCAAAAAAAAWTAAAATAAAATTTCCCCCTTGGAGCTGTTTTTCCATCACCCGCTGGAAAAAGAGAAATTATATGGATTCAGGCGGTTTTCACTTTTTAATCTTTATTCACAAACTCCAGGATATCATCAGATACGAAGTAAGAGGCTGCATCGTGCAGGTTTGGCCCCTCGTCTTTAATGACTCTAACGTGACATGTCCTGCGAAATAGGAAGCAATGGTGGACACAAAAATTAACCTTGCGGTCCAGCAAGTGGAGAGAGGGAGCTACCACTAAGGACACGTCGGTCCTTCCCTGGAAGGTCCTGAACAAATGATGTAGGAGTAGGTGAAGCACTGCTGTTTCCAGCCGGGACGCGTGTGCGTGCGCTGTGCCGCGTGTGCCTCGAGTATCTGCGGCACCTGGGATACGAAGGATTTACTGCGCTTGTCTGCAGCCAGGGTTTTTACGTGCTGGGTGAGATCGTGCAAGTTTATTACACGTGCGTGTGGTCCGTGCGGAGTTYGTATTGCCCACAGCTTCTGAGATTTTGGATGTCCTCAAAGTTTTGCGCAAATTGCCAGTTTTCTAGTTTTTTTCACTTGCACAGAATTTCCAGGCAGAAACGAGGACTCTGKGGGGAAACTCAGAGAGGCAATAACCTAAAATTAGAACCGTGAGGAGAGTGGATTTGGGCAGGGCAGATACCCCAGACTCTCTAAAATGGGATTTTTTTTTTTAGTTTTGGTCCRGGTAAAAAATTGTTTATGAAGTGAAATAGTCCACTTGGCTTGTTCAGCCTTTTTTTTAAAAAAAACCCTTTTTGAATGTTGTTTTGAGAAGTGAGAAAAAAACGAGTTTGAAAAAATGAAGGATTTTTCTTTTTTTCCCCCCCAAACTGAAACTAGTTGGTAGCTAGTTCTGATGGCCTCCAAACTGTTCAGCCTCGTGAATGTAATATTTGTGTTTTTTAACCCTGCAACTGGTTTTCATTTCAGTTTTTCTGTTAACTGAGGATAAAAACCAGATAGTCGCCTTTTCTAAAGGGCTTTGRAATCAGAAAAACTTTGAAACTTGAAAAAAAAAACCCCAGGCAAGCTCTGTGCGTTATTATTCCCTGAAATAAGGGATTGAGCAGGGGGGAGCTGCCTCTGCCTTGCCGCGAGAATTTGACCGTAATTCGCGTTACGTTTCCCTTTACAGGTACCTTGCAAAGGGTTAAGAGGGAGCTCCCAGCCGCATCGCTCCGGCGGCCGGTGCCAGCTGCGCGCAAGCCTCCAGCCGCGTTGCGTGGAGCGATTCCCCGCAGCTCTCCGGGAGCGCGATCGCGCCGGGGCGAGCTTTCCTGGCGGGAGTCAGCGGACGCCTCGCTCCCTGCGCGGTACCTCCCGCCAGCACCTTCCTGCCGCGAGGAGAGCGATCCTGGGAATYGGCCCGGGGCTCGCGGCAGCTAAAGATAAAAGCGTCAAAGTTCGCAGTGGGGAAAAAGGACTTCTTGAATGACGGAGGGGTGTCCGCTGGCAATAGTTTCCTACAAACCGGGTAGATTAATTGGGGCAGAGCTGGAGGAAGAGACTAGAGGGAATGCAGGAACCGGAGCCCCAACTGTGACAGCGTGATATTTTCGTTCCTTGTGTTGCTTAAAGTATGTGGCTGTGTTTATCGAAAAATGTCATTATACTCTATGTAATTCGAGCTCAGCTTCAGGAGTTTAACATAGCTTGGAAGCTAAATATGACGAGCACAATTTATCTGCGTACCGTCAAAAACGTCGGCAGAGGAGCTTTAGGTCAAGGGAATCGTTTGAGTTAATGCAGCTTTCTGGCCGCAAATTTTGGCGGAAAGTCCTTTTCGTCGGCCAGGCAAATATGAGCTAACAGGCTGCACCCTGGCACTTTTAAGTGGTGCATTTGCGTGGCTTCCAAGGAATTTTAATCTCCCGTTTGATTCAGCAAGGATTTTGCGAGCCTAAAAGCCTGTGCAAATTACTCGGTGCAAGGCAGGGGTCCCATATGCTCCCCGTGCTGTAGCACTGCTGCGTTTCAAGTGAAAAAAGGGCCAAAAGCGGGCAAGAATGGCGTATTGTGTTTGCCGTTCTCTTGGAAACACTTCTGAGGAGCCCTGGGAACCGTACGCCACCGGGCTTTTTGCTGCATGCGGTCCAAATCCTGCTCTCTGCTACACAGGCCTAAGTTTGGCTGATTTCCAAAACAAGACTATCTAATCTCACTGTAGCTGATTGACATTAATGGACTTTATTATTATTATTTTTTCGATGGTGTAAGTGAGAGCAGAATTTGGCCATGAGCCACTGTAAGTGCTGCATTGGCAGGGGGAACTAGTGAAATGAAAGCGAGAACATAGATGCAAACCCACGGCAGGGTGGTTTCGAGTTTCGCAGTACCCAAAGCGATAGCCGTCGTTACGGGTGCAGGAGTTTTGTTTTTCGGGACTGGTATACGTGGGGCACCCCCGTTTGGTACGAGCCTCGCCTGCAAGGTCTGGGGCCCTGTGCTCAGGGCCCCTCGTTTTCATGCTACGCCGTTTCGCCATCCCGAGCTGCGCACGTCGCGTTGATAAGATGCACTGTACTGTCAGGTGCTTCTTGACGAGACGCATGCTTATTCCATCCACAACGATAAAGATAAAATGAAAAGTAATAGGTAAAGCTGTCATTTCTGTGCAAGAAAGCAACCTGTGGCCATCGTCTGCATTTTGACTCGGTAGAGGCAGCAGTTTGGGCACTCAGAACAGCAGTTTTCAGCAAGAAAGATTTTCTCTTTAGTGCCAGCCTCCTAAATTTACCCTTGCAACACAGATTAAAGGGATTTAAAGATGGGAAGAAGTAAGAAGCGTTGTATATGTATGCATGAGCAAGTGAGAGAGGAGGGGAAGGTGAGGATCCGGCCATGCACATAATTTCCTAATGGTTTCTGACACTACTTATGCATTACTTTCATTGACGGTGGAGTCTGATTAGCATTCGCCCTCCTCTGCGTGTTCCTGACAGTGGTCTCCACCAAATGCTGTGAAGGGAGGTGGAGGAAGCCTCTAAYAGGCAGATGTGTGGGATATGATTCTTCCCCCTTCCACCTTATTACATATCTTTTTGATTTCTCGTGCTTCAAAGACTGGTTTAAGCGCTGGCTGTGACCTTTAATATGCCTTCAAAAAAATGTTTCATCATCAGCTGTAACTCCGCTTAGTCTTGTTATCTGTATAAATGCCCAGTWGTGTCATACAGTGCTATCAAGTTGGACATATATTTAATTAGCTTATGCTTTATGTTTGATCTGATGGGTTTTAATCCAGCAGAGGCTTTTAGCTGCTCAGTGGTTTTGACTTGTATGCGGTAATTTACTCGTGTTGCAGATACAAATCTGCTCATACTCATTGAACGTGTAACCCGTGCAGATGCAACGCGTACCAAACGGACGTGCTTTTTGGGTGCACGGCGCACGGAGAGCAAGGGAAGGCACCTCTAAGAGTGGGCCGTGCGCGGCTCCTCCCTGGGCGCTCTTTAGCTGGTGGCCATGCGCTTGGAAGCGATTTCCTTTATTTGGCGGTGTCTGCTCTTTCGTACCGCTCCAATTTGTTTTCAACACAGCCTGAACGTAATTGAATGGCCTCTTTTATTTCTACGTTAAAAAAAAGTCTGGTTTACATGCCTCCTGAGGATTAGTCAGTGAATTAAAAGCAAGTGGTTTTAGAGAATCACAAATAATGCTTTAACATCCCTCCCCACTGCAACCGGTGAATGAGTCGCTCTATAAACATATTTGCTCTTGTAGACATTGGGTTGGAACAACCTTGTCTTTTCCCTGCTCCAGGCGGTCGCTGGACCCCAAGGGTGTATGGAAGCGATGTGTGCTTGCAAGCGGCACGGTTCATCCCTCCCGGTGACGGGAGCTGCCGAGCTGCTGGGCGCATGGCTCGCCTGGTCATCTGGGTCGCTTTTATCTCACGGTGCGTAAAGAGTTCAGAGCGAGGCTGTTCCTCCATGGCTCTTTGACTATTTTTAGTTAATCTCTGTGACTTCCCTGCAGCTCTGTTCACCCTAACGCAGCTTATGCTAATGGGCAGAGACAGTCACTGGGGACGTTAATGACTTGTCTGTTGAGGTCTGCCACTTGCTGGCTGCTTATGTAGTCAGGGTGTTGTTTTTTCCCCTAGAGCCCTTCCAGGTCCTTTATCTGAGCCTGGTCTCGATGCGATTGCAGTAGAAATTTTAGTTGTTAGGCACTTTGTAAAACACRAAGTACTCTGCGTGGTATGCTGGAGTGTTTCGTTACCTCCTCACCCATGCTTTCTATAGCCACTTGTTGAGCAGAATTAAAGAAACTTCCTTGCTCCTCTGATATCAAAGGACTCTCTTAGGACAGAACCAGGTGTGCCTTGTATTGGGAAGGTTTAAGTTTGTATGGATTATATGATAGATGACGAAAATATTGTGAAGAGGAGAGGTGCTGACAGTTTGGATGATGCATGTCTTGTAACTCCTGTGTTGCTGCATTTCTCTTAAAAGGTCTGTCAGCAATGCCCGGGATTTTGGATGATTTCCATTCAGTATGGTTTTCCTTCCAGACAGGAATACAACAACCTGCCATTCTGCTGAGCATCTTGGGAGGAGCTGGGCGATGCTCTGCTTCACTCACCCTTAAATATTCTGGATTTTCTGAATAGCTAATCCTGCTTTTTCTTTTTCCTTTTTCTTTTAAGTGAAGAAGTCACAGGGCCCTGTCAGACAGGTATCCTTCATGCTAGGAGGAGCTTGGCAGATGTCACAGAAAATTGTCATGGGTGAGTGCGCCRCTATCCTGTGCCTCTGTTTTGTAAAAGCCGTTTTCCGTTGCTGCGATAACGTCCGGTCCAGCTGCCCACCTTATACTGCTTCATTTGATCGCAAAGTCCGGTCCTCCAAGGAGAGACTTTCAGCTGTACTTATGAATTGAAACTGGGAGAGTGTTGATGAGATCTTTACTTAACTTCCTACCCAGCAAGCAGATACTCAGTCTGCGTTCTATATTTATATTGTATTTTATAACTTTATAAACATATAGCAAAGCCAGGTCTCTGCTCCTTGGCACGATACTCAGATTAGATGGCTCCATTTATGGTTCAACTATTTTGTGTATTCTATTTAGTCTATTCATATTGTAGCTGAATGCCTTCTAGGAGTACAAATCGCGTAGCTCATTTCTGCCACATGAGGCTTATTTTCTCCTCACCTCTTGGAAAGGCGGTAGAAAAAAAAAGAAATGTAGAGTAGGTAAAAAAGGGGTTTATGCCATGTGTGACAGCTGTAGACACCCAGAAAATGTAGAATAATATATCCATTCTGAATTTTCTTCCCCTTTGGATGAATATATTAAGCAACAGTAATGGTTTCAAACCTGCCTGAGCTCTCAGGAAATTTGAATTTGATTCCAGAACTGGCTTTGAATTTGACAGTGTAGCCCTTCTTTTGGCTCTAGAGATGAATCCGCATCTCAGCTTTGGGACTTTAGTCCTCTATCTAACTGTAGTGGTTGCTCAATAGATGAAAGGTTATAATAATAGAATTTAAAAAAGCATGAAAGACCCAGTGTTTTGACTAGTGTTCAGAAGGTCCTGCTGGGGCTCCGCACACACGGGTGCCAGGGAAACTGCCACACCTGAGGAGCGTGTGATGCAGCCACCGACAGCCTCGTTTTGTTCTCTTGGCAGTAGCCGTATCAGATGAGCTTATGGTAGCGGTAGCGAGATAACGGGGGACAGGGTAACCTGTCTTGTTTGTAACTACAGGGCAAGAGAAGTGAAAAGAGGACGTCAGTACCGCTGCTTTGCATTGATGCAGGAGTCCTCTTGTGGGAGAGGGCATCTTCCAGGGTGGGAAGAAGCAGGCAGTGGCAGTGGCAGTGGCAGATTTAGTTTTCAGACATATAGGGAGCTGGGTTGATGACACCTGAGAAGACTGTTGTGGGAACATGCCTGCTGGGCACAGAGGTGGGTATCAGAAGGTGTCTAAATAAGTTGCTTGCAGATGCAGGGGAAGAGCCAGCAGTCTGTGCTGGTTGTAGAGACACAGGGAGGCGCAGGAGTGATGTTCTGCAGAACAAATGCAGGTAGATGTGCCAGAAACTGAGATCCCCAATCTCCATTCTCTGAAATACTGCCAATACCAGAGGTGAGGCTGGAGAGGAAAAGATCTGCAGCCTCAGCACTTGGAAGAGATGGTGCAGAGAGTCAGAGAGRGGTAGGATTTGGGTGTGTAGAGACCGGAGAACGTTTTGGGACTGGAAGCACCTGTAGAGGAATGATGAGCTATGTCTTTGTCATTCCAGATTAGGATTCAGAGCCAGGAACCAGGAGCGAGGGGAGAGCTGGCAGGTGCAGAGAGCTGGCTTGAACTGATGCAGCCGCTGAGCTGCATGTGATTGATGTGCAGTGCGCATTTGGAAAGGCCGGGAGGGGCATAYGCAGCACAACTGCAGTAAATAGGAAAGGCAGATCGGACTCCCTACGACACCACTTGACTGGCATGCACATTATTAGGTGCTGGAGTGAAGGCACAACATACAAGGGCTTCTATTCCCAGGCTAGGAGTCTTAAAAATAGGCTTGGTGAACAAGAATGCTTGGCGTCAGGTGACAACCGTGAAATAGCAGGTACCTCGGGGACCCAGCGGAGGGAAGATAATTAGTGGGATACAGTGTTGCCAAGCTACCAGCTTCATAGGAACGCTGGAGTAGGACGTATAGGAGGAGGAGTGACAATGCGTGTGAAGGATAATGCAAAGTGCAACAGCACAGACGTGTTACGGGGAAAGAGAAGCACTATAGAATCCTTGTGGGTGGAAATCCCAGGCTCTAATAATAAGTGTCATACCAGGATTGTACTACTGCCTGCCCCAGTCAGGAAATCCTGAGGGAGATTAAAGAAGCTGCAAATTTAGGATTGGTATTAATAGCAGGAGATTTCAATTAGCCATACATAGATTGGGTCAGTGCCTCGTCGGGATGAGATGTAGCGAGAAAGTTTTGGATGGAGTAAATGGTTGCTTCCTAGAAGAATTAATCTTAGATCCTGTAAGAAAAGATGCTATTCTGGATTTAGCCTGGAGTGATGCACAGGACTTTGTCCAAGAGGTATTAGTGGGAGAGCTCGCTAGTAGCAAGTGCAATACGATTAGATTGAATATCATAGCAGGAAGAAGCAGGCCAAATAAATCCAGTATGTGGATATTTGATTTCGAAAGAGGGACAACGTGAGTACAAGGCAGACTTTAAAAGGAGCAATTCAAAAAGCAAGAAGCCTACAAGCAGCCCGGAGGCTGTTAATAATACTATATTAGAAGCTAAGATAAAATGTGTGCCACAAGTCAAAAAGACAACAAAGTTTTCCCCCAAATCCTCTGCAGGCTCAGTGGGAAAGTTGGGCAGCTTATCACAGGCAGAAGGTTGGCATCTGAGGAATGGAAAGCTTGCCCAAACGAGGAGAACAGGAAAGTCTATAATATATGGCAGGTCAARTGTAAACAGGAAATTAGGTTTGCAGGTGTTGCTGAGGTCCTCTGGGTAGTCAAATGCCATGTTGGGGTGAAGAACTCCAGAAAGACCTTGTAGAAATGACTGAATGTCAACAAGGTGGCAGATGAGCTTCGGTATAGATAAATGTAAGGTAATCGATCAAGGGAAAATTAACCTGTGCCTTCAAGATGCTGAACTCAGAACTGAGAGTTATAGCTTGGGAGAGGTATCTTGGAGTCACCACTGACAGTTGTGTGCAATCATCCATTCAGGCTGCAGTGACACGCAAAAAAGCAAACAGCACCCAGGGCATGGTCTGGGAGGGTGCTAAGGGAGGGTGTCATCCTGCTAGTGTATGAAACATTGGTGCACCTGCTGCAGGGCAGAGCTGTGTGCAGTTCTGGTCTCTGCATCTGGAGAAGGGCAAGAGTTCAAGCAGGTCCAGAGAAGAGCAGTTAAAAAGACCCGGGGGATGGAGCAGCTGCCTTGCGAGGAGAGACTAAACAAACCGGGACTCTCTGGCTGGGAGAGGGGAGGGCAGGCACGGAATATGCTCAGTACTATGAGTCGTGACGGTGGTGGATTAGGTAAGGGCAGAACCCCACAATACTAGAACTAAGGGGTTCTCATTGAAACTATCGGGGATTGGATTAAAATAGCCGAAATAAAGTATTTTTTGCACTCAGCAGGTAGTGATTGTGATGTGTTGCTCCAGGAGGCCATGAAGCAGCAGGCTCAAAAGGGAATTAGACCTATTCATTGACAACAGGTCTACAGAGATAGCAGGAATACAGGGATATTCTCTGTAGCTGATCCAACAAATGTGGGTCCTGGGAGAGTATGAGAGGAAAGGACTGAAGGCAGATACCAGTCTCTCGTGCTCTCCATGAATAGCATCTCAGCTGGGGCAGTGCAGGGCTCAATGAACCACTGATTTGACCCAGTGTGGCATTTTTTTACATTCATAACTCTAAACCCTCACCTTGATGGCCTTTCAGGGTCTATGTGCCAACTGTTGAAGTGGTATCTGCTTCATTCCAGACCAAGGGCATCTTCTAAGGGTGCAGAAATCTACTGACTGTGAAGGAAAACAATCCAAAGGGGTAAATGGGTAGATCATGGAGCCTCTGTAATCTCTGAACTCGCCAGCGGATGGTCATTATCTGAAAATCAAAGAACTAGATAATGGCAACYGTTGATGCTTTGCAGCATATGCTGTTGTGTAATAAAAGGGCATTAGCTGGTTAGTTAGTAAATTAGGATTTAGGTACCGTGCTGGCTTGGTGCTCTGGAAGCACCTAAACCAAACTCTTCTGCTCTTCTGTCATGAACCCTGCCTGGTGCTGTGGCCATTGTAAATCCACCCACGCCCAAACAAATTTTAATACACATAGGAAAGCAATTTCCTGACAAGAAAGCTCTTAATAGAAAGTGCTAATAGCGAACAGCAAAGAAAGGACTGTGGACTGTGGTGTAGCCTAGCAACTCTGGCTGGATCTGCTTGTACCTGGTGGTGCTCAACTGTGGGGCAAGTGAGCAGTGCAGCCTCAGGCCCTGGGGTAGACCCGACCGCTTGTACGTCAAGTTGGGTGTCAGGAAAAGGAGAAGGCACAGGTGATGAAGGACTCTTGCATAGTGATTGGGGCAGGGACTGGGCTGCAGGACAACCATGACCAAGGTGTGGAGGAAACCCCTTTGCTTTGACTCTGGAGATGGGATAGCCTTGGTGATTGCTTGGCCCTTAGACCGTGAGTGTAGCAGCACCCCGGCCATCCGTGGGGAGATGCTAGGGTCAGCTCTGAGCATTCAGAGGTCCTCGGCCAAAGAYAACAAGAAAGAAAGAAAGAATAGAAGTGGGTATGAGTGTGTTATAACCAGCATTACAATGTTCTGAAATGTCCTGGGCGAGAAGCATCTCATTTCTCACTTGTCTGTCTCTGGGTTCAATCAAAGGGCTTGGAGTCCACGGGGCCAAGCCGCCTGGGATGGAAAGCCTCCAGGAAAGTCAGCGTGTTCCCTTGGCTTCCCCCGTTGTTTTTGTTACTTTCCTCCCCTCAGTTTAACGATYTGTGTTGGCAGCCCTCCCTCCCTGCCAGGGCTGAGCTGCTGAGCGTGGGGGATATCCTCGGAGGCCGCAGGAGTCAGAATTCGGTGCTCCCGGCCCCGCCAGCGAGGGGGCAGGAGGCCGCGTGAGTCCCTCCAGGCTGCGTGGTTTGGCTGGCCCCGAGCGCTGGCTTTGCGGTATCTGGCTGCCTGCAGACCTTCGTCAGCGGTCTGGTTTTCGGTGGAACCCCTCCTGTAAGAATCCGCTCGCTTCTAATAAACCAGTGAGTCATGCGAATGCAGCATTTGCTGCTGTTTTACCTTAGGATCGAGCTGTTGCATAAGCAGGCTCCGCTCCGCAACTTTGACTCGATGAGGCTACATTTTGCTCGGGAATCTCCTCTTCTCCCGTGGGAGCCCCCCTTTTTTTGTGTGCATTTCAGCTCAGGAAACGTGCACACGGAAACGGTGGCTCCCATGGGAGAAGAGGGGGTTCCCCGTCCACCTGCTGGTGGCTCCAGCGTGGCCATTCCTGGCCCCGTCCTCTCTCTGCTGACCATAGGTAGCAGTGCCGCGTTGTGGCTTGCCCACGAGCAGCGAGTGTGGGTCAGCCTTGGCATCGCAGGGAGATGAGCCCCGTGGCAGGCGCTCCTTGTGCTGCGATGGAAGTAACGCCAGGGCTGTCACTGGCTGCTCTGTTTTGGCGAAGAGCAGCACGAAGCAGAGTTTGAGGAGCTCAGCATGAGTTGAATCCAGGGTGCGTGTTYGGCCCCGGTGAGGAAGGGGAGGCCGTTTTGCTTTACAAAGTGGCGATGGGAATCTCTGCTCAGCCCGAGAGCTGTTTCCGTTCAGCCCCCTTGTGAGTCCGAAAGAGGCAGCCCCACCACCCTCCTCCTTTTGGGAGGGTCCGCCAGGAATGCGGGAGATGCTGGTGCCCCACAAGCCCCCAGCCTTTAACCATGGAGAAGGCTTGTCACCCTCCAGAAACAAATGTGGGACAGTATCTATCTATTATATAGAGTCTTTCTATCTATTTATATAGAGTCTTTCACCTTGGATGTTCCTTACTCATCTAACTTAACTTTTGGAGAGGAGGGTTCTTCTGTCGTTACACTTCAGGCCAAGGTTTTGGATGACTTGGAAGTTGGTAATGGCTCGGCCGTAAATTCATTTGGACACTAAGAAAAGGCACCATGGGACTGAAGATTTTACCTGAGCTGGAAGTGCCAACATGAATCCGTAGGATTTATGCTTTGAAATCCTGTGGGAGATGCGGTGGATCTCAGTGTCTTTATTCCTTGGCCCCAAGTCTGTAAAAATAAAATACTACCTTTTTCCTAGGTGCCGTGGGCAGGGATAGAGCAAGGAGGTGGTTTAATCTGCAGTCGTGAAGTCCCTTAAGACTGCAGAGGAACAACCTGGAGTGACACAGGGTTGGAAATACGATCCCGGTGATGCCGTGAGGATCCCAGGTTGAATCGGAGGGCTGCAGCCCTTCCCAGGCGGCCCACGGGAGCCACTTTTTCGGCACTGAAATGCAGCCCATGGTGCTAGGGCTCGGCAGGTGTTTCCTCCTGCCCTGCTTATCCCTAGGTTGTGGCAAGAGGTGAAAAACTTCACCTTCCAGTGGAAGAACGGGGAGAGTTTAAATAGGCAAATTGTTGTTACCCAAATGAGATTTTCCCTGAGGCAGAAGGGCTAAACTCTCAGCTGGTGTCGGCCAGCGCAGCCGCCCAGATTCCCCTGGAGCCCTGCAGATTTGCACTGAGCGAGAAGCTTCAAATATGCCTTCGACAGAGGGGTGTTACGTCGGGTTTCAGGGGAAAAATATCTTCTGTCCTTTTTGGGAAAAGAAATGCAACCCTGCCATTTTCTGCAACGCGAACTGTCCTGTACTGAATTGTGCTTTGACCCACGGGGCTGGGAAGTGGTGGTGCTTCCCAAGCCCTGGGATTTGTGGAGGGAGACAGGCCGGGCGTGGAGAAAGCTCCTGGAGCCGCCTTCGCACGCTGACTCCAAGCCGCAGATCTGGCGGCCCTTCATCTGCACGGTGGTGGATGAGCTCAGCTCTCCAAGGATAGATTTACTTCCTAAATGAAGAGAGCGCGGTCCCTGCGTGGCGGGAGGATCTCCAGGGACACCTTGGCCCATCTGGCCGGGTTTAAATCCCGCCCGGAGCTCGGCCTCAGCCGGCGCGCAGGTTACGCGCTGCTGCGGTTCCTCTGCGGAGCCTACTAAAGGACAGATTGAGATCTCCTGCCAAGGTAATTTAGGAAACAGGGAGGTGAACCGGTGCGTTTTCTCTGGGGAATACTTGTGTTCCTCTCCCAGCGGTCTGGGCAGGGTGTCTGAGGGCAGCCTGTCCCTGCTGACGCTCCTGTCCCCAGGCGGCGCGTGATGGAAGAGTGACTAAGCCCGGCCGGGGCGCAGCTACATTTGCATCGGCCTCGGAGTGGTATGTAAAGCGCAGCGATGAGTCAAAGACGGGATTTTCGGCCCGTGGGTGAGCGCCAGCCCGCGCGGCGAACCGGCCAGAGCTGCGGCGTGCCGGGCGTCCCCTCGCCGCCGCGGGTGCTGCCCCGCCGGGTCTGGCGTCGCGCTCTCGCCGGCTGGGCCGAGAGGCTGGAGCAGGGCGCTTTGGAGGGCGGAGAAGGGCTCTGCTGGGAGGACTCCTCTGTAACGTGAAAAGAAAAGAAAAAAAATAAAGAAAAGCTTTATCCGGGAATTGGTGCATTCTTCATGGCAGTCCTCAATACTCAGAATCACGCCTTCAAAATTACAAAGCTTCGAGTGAGTACCTTTCGGTACTCGGATTAACTTCCAGGATTAGGAACCTTTCATTTCCACACTTGAACGTTTTGCCGATGAAGTTCCTCTGTGGCCACTTTGAACTCTTGCGTGATCCCGGACGCCGGGAGCCAGCGCTGCACCGCGAATTGCTGTCTCAAATCCCCTCGTAATAAACACACCAACTGAAGCCGGATGGGAAGGAGCATTTTTATCGTGTTTACGTGCATTAATGATTTCAGTAAACATTTTTCTCATTTGTATATGTTAGCAGCAGCATTTGCGTGACATTGAAGAAAACCCTCTGAGCTTTTCCCTGGCTTTATTGGTGGCTGCGTTTGGAGGCGAAGTTTGCTTGATCTGCCTCGGTCCTCTCTAATGTTTGTCATGTGTATTAGCTGCAAGACTGCAGCGAGGCAGCGGTTGCTGATCCCTGAGGGGTCTGGTTTTCCCTTGATGTGTCTGCAACTCCTTTTATGCTAATAAGAGTTATTTGTACGTACTGAGGGGATTAGTTAATGACCTGTGGCGCACAGTGCAACGGGGCATGGTGCTCCGGTGCCTGCCGTTATATGATGTGCTGCGGCGATTGCGGAGTGCTTTACAGAGCTTCCTTAGTTAAGTTGCAGTGCATGGTAAAGACCAATATTACTGCCCTTGCTTCGAGATGGGAAAACTGAGATGCTCTCTGGTTTTGGGGTAAATAATGTGGGGTGCTAAAAAAAAAAACAATTTGGCTGCAGCTTTGTGGTAAGCCTGGCCTCGCGCATATGGTCAAGTTACTGTGGTTTAACAAGTCCCCTTTCCTCATCTCTGCTCATAACTGGCCATGAGTATGCTCTTAACCAGTGGCACTTGCTGGAAAATAAGCTTAGCCTGAGAGGAGAGATGAATAAGCTAAATATAAGAAGTTAAGTTTGATAGGTGTATGAAGTATGCACGCATTTACCATGACTTTGCTTATGAGGTTATTTGCAACTTGAGTCTTTCTAAGCCTCCAGTGTCCGATGTGGGAACGGGACTCGCTGCACACTCGCGTCCATGAGATCAGGGATATAATACATGCAAATTTCTATACTTTCCCGTGAACTTTGTCAGAAATGGTGGTAAGTTATCGTAACAAATAGCATGAGTGCTTTGCTAAGCCCTCATTTTATTGAGAGGCGTTGCTGCTTGTAGTACAGTAACTATGCTGATACTTATATATATATATATATACTTACTGTATTCTACGTCCTGGGCTCCCCGCAGCCTAATGGAAAGCCCTCATCCCAGGGGCTTACTCTGAGAGCAGCATATAGCGTGCAGGAATGACTCACACAACCGCTGTATAGCACATCTACTCCTGGCCAGATGTAAAACTAAACACAGAATTTCAGTGTTATCTTGACCTAGACTAATGTTGCTATTTTGGGGGTTTATGTCAGAGGCACAAAAATCCTGGAAATCACTGGTGGAAAAGACCTATGAGATCATCTCTTCTACCCGCAGGTTTGTTCCCTGCAAAATTTTCTCCATTGCTTTGTCCAAAGTAGACAGAATTCACTCAAGTGAGGGGGATCCTAGTGCTTCCCTGGAGGGACCGTTACCTCGTGCAGTCTGACAAAGAGAATCCAATTATCCCCAATCTGTAGTCCAGTGTTAATTTTGTTCCATTTAAACCTCTCTGTCCGAGTTCAAATCCCTGAAATTGTTCCTGCTCTTATTGCTGTTCGTGCCCTGCAAGGGACAGGAACAGTGACCGAAGCAGCATGACGGCACCCTGCAAATTGAGTACCGATGGCTCAGCTCTCTGTACCTGGATGAGATTGGCATCAGACCTGCAAGGGTGGCCAGGGGCTCCCTCCGCTACACTGCTGTCACAAGAACTGCAGTCCTCTGCCCCCACGGGCTGCATCTCCTCCTTCCCTCAGAGGCACCAACCACCCTACAGGCATTTCTTATTTTGTTTCCTGGGTTGAGATGTCTCACTTGGTGCAGCAATGGGTCCTTTGTGGGACATGAACATCCAGATTGGGAGCCCAGTTTGGTTTCCTATCAAAGTAAACAGCAAACTCCCTCCGAACGAGAGCAGGCGGCAGGCAGTAAGCGAGTAATAGCTGCCTGACGGGCCAGAGCTGGATTAGGGCATTTCAGTGTGCCCAGGTGTTCCCTCTCATATCTGTTAGAGGGACTTCAGGAGAAATTTAAAGAATTTAATCCTATGAAAGGCCCATCAGCTTCCACTCCCGTGGCCCGTTGGGATGTTGTAGGAAGAGCCCTTGGTCTCACACAGCCTCCCAAAGCATTTCACAGGCAGGAGCTGGCGAAGGTGAGCAATGTGCCACCTGGTCTCTGAAACCTCCAAAGACCTGCGGCGACAGGGCTTTTCTTTTCAGAGTTATCTGCTGGCTTTAGTGGGGTCTGATGTTAGATACCTACTGGCTTTCGGCTGCTGTGACTGGTGGAGATCTTGTTCTGTGAACAAAATGAGGACCCAGGAGTCCCTGCTGCTTTGAAGGCCACTGTGGCCACCAGGTTGCCTGGACCTCCTTGCTGTTTAGGAGGTAGGCAGTGACTGGGGGCCTTTGCCAGGGAGAAGTACCTCTGAGCAGAAGTGAAGCAACTTGTGAGCAGAAGCAGCCAAGGCTGAATGTGGCACTGGAGCTCTCGTGTGGGGGTTGAGCAGGTGCTGGAGCCCTGAGCTTCCTTTAGGTTTGGGCAAAATTCCTCCAAGAAGTGGTAAGTGCAGCCACCTGACAGGCTCCTGTGCAAGGGTGTGGGGGACACCTAGTCTTCAGGCAAACCTTGTCGTGCCTGCGATGCTGCAAGCTGTTAACAACCTCTGCTAATGAGTACTGTAACATAATTGAGAAGTCTATTTATAATGCAAAATGTAATTGCAAAAAAAAAAAAAAAGTCTCCGTATACCAGATTTTATAGAAATGCTGGAAAAGAAAATCGTCTCTGTCTGCAGGGTGGGGACTTGGTATGCCAGCGTCGTGCTGCAGCCAAACGCTACATCTGTTCGAGCTGCTGCTCCCCCGGGAGGGGGAATGGAAACCTCTGCGCTGAGTCCTGGCAGTACAGCTGGATACCGCTGAAAGTTTCTTGCCAGTACTCAGCAGGAGCCAGTTCTTACTTCACTGTAGCAGGGAAGCAGATCAGTGCAAGAAGCCCGTACAGCCCTCAGCACTTGCTGCGAAGGTATTTTGGGGGCTTTTTATCCAAGGGCTCATTTTCCTCTTGAGGGTCTGAGCGCTCGCGTATGAAACGTGAAATTGCCTGACCCCAAAACGCATCCCTGGGCACGTGAGATCCATAAAGCTTGCAGTGAACAACATTTTTCCTCCTTTGGACGTGGAGAAGAGATGCATCATTTCAGGCTGTGGTTACTCAGCAGCTGGCAGTTTTCAGCTGTCTTTCCTGTGCATTTTCAGTGGGATTTGAACATCCCTGGAGAGAGTAAAGGCAAGATCGCAAAATGAGGCCTCACTCTGTGATATTCCTTGGGCAAACTTTCAGTGGAGGCCACGGCTGCCACCTCTGACGGACGAAAAATGGCCGGAGGGATGCTCTGGGGGCTCCAGGCCGTACACAGCAGACGTGCCAGGTTACCTTTTGTCGTTGCCAGCCTCTGCAGTGCCTGCATCCATTTCTTATCACCCACAAAATCTGCTTTCGGAGTAACCAGGCTGAGTCATTAGTGTCCTTAGCTGCAAATTTTGCTCGTTGAGCTTCGGCTGCTTCTTTGCTTAGCACATTTGTGCCAATTCAGTGAAGCGTGGCTCATTTGTGTTATCGATGCGCCAGCGGGCCAAAGGGCAGAGTGGAAATGCGGCTGGCATTGGAATATCGAACCTCTCGTCTCTTGAATCATTTTGCTGTGACCCGGGTCAATGGGGACAGCGTCTGTTGCAGTCCGATGGCCTTCGTGCACCAGTTTGGAGGTCACAACTGCGCTTGTAGCAGCCAGGTTTCCGTGCGGCAAAAAACTCGCCACTGGAGTTGGTGATGCCGCTAGCGGAGAGCTGCGTGGGTAAGCTTGTACTGCTGCCGGTCGTGCTGTGTCTTTGCAGCAGATAAGCGCAGGACTTTGCTTTTCAAGACTGCTGTCTTTCACCAGGAATAGCATGTATTTGTGGAAAAAGATGGGACTGGTTCTCCCTCCTGTGCCCTGCGGACGGGTTCACTGACAGTCTAATACAGTGCAGATAGTCCTTTGCTATGGCGTTATAAATTCTGGACCAATTACGCTTGCCTTGCTCATGCTAAATTCAGAGAAACTGACTCAGAGTAAAGCCCTTCCTTACTTCCTGCCTTGCATTGCAGTCAAACTAACAGCGGAACCACAAAATCTCTTGAGTTTTATTATAAAATTACTAAACAACCAAGTGGCTGAATCCCTACGTAGAGTGGAAGTCTCAGCGCAACCTCAGCTGCGAAGCTGCTCTGCCACTTTTGTCATTATCCATGTGCCGTAAAAAAGAGAATTTGATGTAAGGGGCTCACAGATACGTTATCGTTAGTTATTGGCAGTGCTGTAGCATCAGCTGATACGTGCTCTGTTGTTGAAGGTGCTCTACAGGAGTGCAAACTGGAGTACTTACAACTTGAACAAAGTCAGCCAGGTGTGTGGGACAACCCTGATGGTCTCCCAAGGTCATTGGTTATTTGTGTATAACAGAGGAAGGAAACAACCGCAAATCTACCGATGTCTGATGACGGGAGCCTGTTCATTATGCCACATCTCTTCACTGGTGTGCATGTAAATGTGGCCTGCTTCTGTTAGGTTTGTATATGTATTTATCCTGGAACTTAACCTATTCCATATATGTTGATCACCTGTGTCTTAATAAGATGCACTGCATGTACTTGAATGCAGGGTGACAGTGTAACTGATATGAATCTACAAATTCTCATGACTATATCAGAAAAAAACCTTAAAAATAGATTTGTTGGCAGTTTCATCAGGTTCCTCTTGGATTTCTTGGGAGCGGAGCGAGGACTGTAGCTCCCTTCTCCCCCTTAGCCCTCGTGGTGCAGTGCGCACTTCTGCTGCGAGGCAGAGGAGATGTGATCTTTCATGCACGGTAAGGTATGGATGGCCCAGGCCCAGGGCTCCCCTGGGTCTGCCTGCGATGGCTGGGGAGACTGTATCCAGTAGCTCTGTCACTCGAGCAAAACAGGTCAGAATTTGGCCTTTAGCCTGAAAGCTGTTAGCCGTTTTTTTGCAGAAGCACTGTTGCTACGGCATTGGGGTAAAGACTAGTTGACACCAGGGATTTGTACTACAAAGATAAAACCGTGCGATTCCATAACGCTTGAGCTAAATGGCCAGTTTCTCCATACAATATTCACATATTCTGTTGTCTGAGCGCAGATGAGGGTCATAAAACATCATCTCAGCAGCGGGTTACTTTACAGTATAATCCTTCCTTGCTGTTTCACAAAACCTTGATCTTTTTTGTACAGATGTTCCAATAGGAACATTTGTTTGCAGAAGCAAGGAAACTACTGTTTCTCTGCCACATACTTTTAGTGGATAGGGGAATAAGAGCTAAAATCTGGTTGTTTAATGGAAAAACAGACTACAGGTATAGTCAGAGCACCGGCAGGAGATAGTCAGCCACAGAGAAAAGGGTGCATTTGCAGCATTATGCTTTATATAAATAAAAAGCACTCCATCTAGTTCCCATGAACCGGCGGCATATATACATGATTAATAATAACATGCCGGTTCTAGTTGGCAAGAAACTCTCTTCAGCATTGGCACATAAGCGCAGAGAGCTGAGCCATCATGAGTTTTGCATAGTGCGCGGGTACAAAACCAAGATGTGGTTCTGCAGCTCCTGCGTGTGAAAGAGGCAGGAGGGTTATCGGAATGAAACCAATCTTCTTCTTCTGGCTGCTTCATTTACGCGGGATAGAGTGACTTAATAAGGTTGAAGGGCTAGATTGAGTGTCAGAAGACATTAGCTTTATTGCTGTTTCTCTCAATGATTCCTAGCATTGCTGTGTCCAAAAAGTATGACTGTTCGTTGCCTCTATTTCTGTGCCAATAAAAGGGGGATCACAACATCACTAATCTCACAGGAGCATTTTAAGCTTGAATGAATTAATATCTCTGAAGTGCTCCGAGAATCTCAGACAGAAGGTGCAAAATCTTTTCATAAAAGCTCACAGTTCCAGCTAAAAAACAATTTTGTGCGATGGCTGCTGAGGCTAGAAAGGTGTGAAGCCAGTTTAGCTTCCAAGCGCTGTGGGCTTGATGCAGCTCCAGATAATCTGCGAGGTCAGGTCCTTGCTACCGAGTGGCTAATCAGGGCCAGATTCTGCCATGATCGTGCAGAAAGCAACAGGACTATGTGCGTAATAATACAAGGCTGAGCAAAATCATGGCAGAAGCAGGTTCTTCCTAAACATCCTGAAAGACAAAAATAGTTCTTTAGGCTTTACGAATAGGATTTTTTTTTTTTTTTGCAGGAGAACCCCTTCTTTGCAGATTGGAAATTTTTTACTCTACAAAAAATAGCAGTCTCCCCAGGAGTTGTGGATATGAAGTTCATCACAGTGTTAGCACTGCAGTGAAAGTTATTTTGCTGTGGAAGAGCTGGAGTTCTTCACAGGGCCCACGTGTTTATGATGACTAATTTCCCACTCTTAGATAAGAGTTACTTAATCTAAGAGTTCCCAGGGGGATAAATGGAGTAGGAATGAGGGCGGTACTTTGCAGCTGTCAAGGTGAAAAGAGAGAAAATACCCACATACAGCACGAGGCGGGCTCTGAAAAAAGTGCACTAGCTTTGCCAGGAAAGATAAAGGTCTCTCCATAGCTCCAAAGTTTCCATGAAACATACTGTAAATGCTGCAGGAGAGGAGGATTGGTCTCYCCGTTAAGATACGAAGCAGAGACCCGGACTCAGGTACCTGCTGTATTTTGGGTTTCTGTGTGACCCTAGCTCACACGGCTACATGTGTTGCAGTACTGAAAACAGCCCAGGGACAGCTCCGTGATGTGGCATGGGATGGCTCATGTCCCTGGGTTAATTCTCTTCCCCTCTGGACCAAGGCGACTGCATCTGGGCTGCTTCTGGGGAATGGTCCCAGCCTGGGGAGTGTGCCCTGGGCTTGTCTGGGTGTTGTTCATTAGCAGTTAATTAGGCAAAGCCGTGCCGGAGACCCTGCTAAGGGGTGAAGACAAAGTGGGGTCCGTGTTCTTCAGCACCAAGGTTATGCGACTGTGGATATTTAGTGGTCTAAGGCAACAAGTGTGTTTCTAGGTATTGCTCTATTTCCCCAAATCTGTTGTAGCCCACTTGGGAAGAGTAGGAAACCACAGYGTAAATGCAGCCTACTCGTATAAATAACTCTGAGTCCTGCTCCATGAGGTGCAAGTCTGCGAAAGAGGATATTACAGCTCCCCAATCGAAGAATTTTAAATCACCTCTGACCCAACTTGGATGGCCTAGGAGCATGCAGAGATTTATGATGAGATTCATCTGACTAAGTGTAGGTAGATGCCTACGTGAGAGCTAGTCCCCTTGGGCCCTCCTTCGAGGAGGTGAGAAGCAGCAGGTGCTTTGTGGGTGTGATTGTCCATCCTACARAGATGCTTAAGGTAGGTGAGATGGAGTGCTTTGCCCTCTTCTGAACAGTGTCAGCTCAGGGGCCAGGTAGGACATAGTTGTGTGCCCTGTAAGAGGGTTGCGCTGAGCTGGGTGTTGTGGCCAGGTCCCAACTGTGCCCAGTGTCTCGCCAGTATCGGGTCCGCATGTTGCAGGTGCTGGGGCACCTTGGTTCCCCATATGAGGTGCGTGATGGTTGTCCTTAAAGCCACTGCTCGACTACTGCCTAATGCCATCGATACTCAAGCTTTTCTGGTGGATATAAATGAATTACCCTAAGTTCTCCTGCCAGCTAATGAGTTGCTGAAAGCCCTTGCTCCAGCTGAAACCTCAGGAGTTCCTTAATTAACTTTTAAATTAAGCAGAGGAATATAGTCTTACACTGTGCTTATCATTGATCAGGTTAGATGCTGTCTTTGTTTCACTCCTGGCTCTTCAAAATGGGTTGGGATTGTCAAACTTGCATGTGTAGAGCTAGGCACTTCAAAACCGGGCTTTTGTGGGGGTATGTAAGTCTGAATGTAGCCTTCTCATTATACAAAGTGGAAAATTTTAGCTCAAGAATCACAGACAGACTGTGGCAGCCTCAAGAATAGAATTTAAATCTGCAAAGAGCCAGCCTTAGCTACAAGACTGCTCTGTGTTCCACTATGTCTCTAGATGTACTTTTATAGAATACCTCACGCTGCAAATTTAATTAATCAGAGAAGGGTTATCACATTACCAGCCTGACTGAATTATTTTTTGGTGAAAAAATGTGTGTTTAAAAGTCTAAATGCTACTGTTACAATGACTAATTATCTCCAGAAAATTGAAAGCACACAAGAAATTACCAAGCAAGAACATTTAGACATCATCTGTCTTTCTAAAAACACTCGTCTGAATGTATTAGGAAGAATATTATTGCAACATTGATGCTGGCCATTTGGAATATATATTTTTCTGTCTTCTCTTTAAATGTATTCTTGCCGCTTTTTTTTTTTTAATACGCTGTCTGGATGGATTAAAGTTTTATCAAATCTTTTAACTGAAACGATTTTCTGGAGGAGACAGATTTCCCTGCTACCTCAGATTCAGTTTAATTTTTGTGTTGCTTATGAAATAATGAGAAGTATACATCAAAGTAATGGGTAAAAGCAGTGGCACGGAGCGCTAGCCGCATTTCAGCATGCGTGGGTCGACAGGGAGTTGTGCATCTCGTATTTATGAACTGTAACGGTATCGCAGAGGCTGCAGAAGCAAGCTGATTGCCAAAACCGTAGCTAGTGGAGTGTAAACACAGCCACCTATAAATCTGTGTACTCTTATTCTCCATTAGCTGAGGGTCAGGGCTTATTAATTATAAAGGACTTGAAGATGCCATATCTTGTAAAAAAAAAAATTATATGTATATACATATATATCAAAACTCTGTAGCTTTACTTTTGGAAAAATGGATAGGGGACTTCTACAACCCAGCGTGGTTTTGGAAAAGTAAAATTTACTCCTGCTCAGAGGGTTGTACAAACTTGGGACTTCCTTAGGTTTTAACTGGGAATTTAGCAGTGGATTAGCCCTGTGCCAGTAATTTACTACAGACTGCAAGTTATAGCAGGGAAATAAACAGCATCTAGTTATTCTTTCTGAGGAAGTGAGCTCAGTATCGTAGTCTGAATTAAATCCATTTATAGTAGCTTTGGAGGAGCTCTGGGCTGGATGGAATGCCTTTAGCAAGGATGTCAGTAACCAGCCCAGTGAAGCCTGTGCAAACAGCCAAAGAAAATAATAGCAAAATGAACACATGAAGGAGCTACTCCTACAGCCTTTGCACATGCAAGCAGCCCCACGCTCAGCCACGCACTGATCCTTGTAGATGGCCTCAAAGTTGAGGAGTGGGGTCATGGGTCTGAGCCTGGCACGATCAAGTGAATTTGGTCTCAGAATGAATATGATCTTTTGCTTTCTAAACACTTCCAGATCTGTAAGGAAAGGACTTTTATTGCCATAGTACACCGTGCTAGCCAGGCGCTCCTCCAGCAGTCCCCGTGCCTGCCACTCAGCGTGGTTACCCATACGTATTTACCAAAACGAGGAGAAGAAAGAGGGAATCGGTGCTTAGAAGTGCTAATGGTAATACACCCAAGAGTAGCTGGCTGTTGTGAATTATTCTAACGTTTTCTTATAATTGTTAAGAAAGACTGCACTAGTGCAAGTAACAAATGAAAAGTGACTGAGCACGTTTTGGAATTACTGTTGAGCTTTTCATCAACGGCAAGGGCCTATCTCTGCTGCTGTAATTACATGTTGCACAGCTCAGTTGTTTCACCCTTCTTTCTCCTTATACAAACAACAACTGCTATGTTTAAAGACTATCACACTTGCTGTAATAAAATAGCTGATATCTCCAAATAATTACTTGGTGCTAATCATGTTCTAAAAAAAAAAACCTCATTCCAAGTATGGCATCCCTTTGTCATTTGTGCTACAAATGAAGATACATGAGTTTCTGTAGAACAACAACATCAGCTTTCATCATGTCCTTCCAATATAGCCGTCCTGACATCGCCTAATACGCTGCGCGAGTTTTCGTTGAAAGCCTAATCAGACTTTAAAGAGATGCTGCAGCTTTTCCAAATTTCACTGGGTAAATAGGCTTCCTATCCGCAGGTTGCTCTCCTCAGACTCTTCCTTTCTGAAGAGTGGTGGTCTTTTATCTGATTGTATTTTTACGGTTGTATTGCACACAGTCACAATTTCTTTTAGCCTTCCCCCTTCTCCACCCTACGCACCACAGCCTATAACCCCAGCGGCTGAGAAGAGGCAGAAAAACAGTTTGCTTCGATAGCTGATGGATTGAAAGTTGCAATAAAGAAAAAGGCTTTTGGGGACATTTTGCCTAGATTTGTCCTGTTTTTAGTGGTCTGGTGCCATATTTGGTTTAGGGCAAAAGAAATGGTCAAGATACTGGTTTGTGGTCAGAAGTGACTGTGTTATGGTAGTTTAGTCACTTACCGTTGTCAGCTGCCTGGTGGTTTTAGGCTTAATCGGACTCGTTTTGGTTCCCACCATGGGAAGCGAAGCGAGTACATGAGGTGGGTTACTGCAGCTCAGCTGTGACCCTCGTGGCCGTAGCTCCCCGCACCGCAGGAACTCCCTCGATTCAGGCTGGACGCCTGGGCCCTGAGGTGGTCATAAGGGAAACGGCAGTTTTGGGCTCCCCGTTAAGAGAAAGACGCTGAACTGAGTCTAGCTGAGGGTCTCCGAGGTGGTGTGGGCTGGAGATGTGGTGTTCAAGGAGGGGCTGGGAGCTGGGTTTGTTCGGCCTGGATGGGACACGGCTTGGGGAGACCTTACTGCTGTCTGCAGCTTCCTAGTGGGATGGAGCCAGACTCTTCTCCAAGGTGTGCGGGACGAGAAGCAAYGGGCGCAACTTGGGCCATGGGAAATTGCAGTTAGGCATAGGAAAAAGCTTTTCACTGTGAGACTGCTCAAACGCTGGAAGAGGTTGCCCTTACGGTTTTAAAACCTCTTTTATTTAAAAATCTCAAAACACAGTGTAGGCACTGAACAGGTAAACCTCAAAAGATTTATTTGGGATCGGAAAGAGATGTAGACTCTGATGTTGTTTACTTGTGATTGATATTGGTAGGAAAAATGGTGGGAAAAAAATTGTTTGGAAATTTCTTGTCCCTTTCTAATGTGCCTGTATTTTTATGCCTCCCACTTTTGGCTCCCAACCTCCCAAACCCAGTCTTACCTTGCTCTCCAGAAGTTACCTATCCTGTTCCTCGCACCTTGCCCTTCATTTGTCATGGCTGGCCGGACTGGCATTGTCATGGCGACRCTCCTGCATGGAAGCTGAGACCACCAAGAGGCCAAGACTGTCCTGACCTTAGAGAGATGTCTTTCTGTTCCCAGGGGGAATGTTTTTGTATTTCCCAAGTTAATCTCTGAGGCCCTCAGGAGGAGCACCTGTCGCTCCTATTGAGAGAAAAAAATCAATATTTAGATTGCTTACTATTAAGCTAATTATTATTTCTGAAAATGATAATCAGCAGAACAGTCCTGCTCGTTGTCTGCGCAAATGCAACCACCTCTGGAGCAGATTGTAGCAGCCATTTAAAATTAGGCGGCAAGACTTTGCAGGCCCTGCGTAGTTAAAAAACACATGTGGTGGTGTCTTTGCAAGTGTCCTATGCTTTCYGGGCTTAACAGCACTCTTGAATTTCATAAATACAGCTCAGAAGATCGGTGGGCTTAGATATGTTTGGGCTAGATGGGGCTGGTTAGCCAAAGGTGGAGGGAGGAGGTCTTTTTTTGATCTAAAATCCCCAGGCGATGCCACTTCATGGTTGGGTGAAGTTTGCCAGTCACTAGGCTCTTGGTTTTCAGCTAACCCTCATTTCTTCAAGATGCTTTGCTGAACTTACTGACCTGCCTCTTTGTCAGACAGCTCAACTGAAAATGCACTAGGTCTCACCAAAATGCAGAAGCCTTTTCTGGGCTTGCGTGTTGGCAGTCAAATATACTTACAAAAATGAAAAGTAAGAGAGGTTATTTGAGCTGTGTAGCACCAAGGGGAGTGGAGGCTGTGAAGGTTATACTCCCCTCGGGGGTAAACCGGGGCTTGTAAAAGCAATCCAATGGGGAGAAGGGGCTGGCTAGCAAAGGTCTGTTAGAAAACCACTCAGTCTTTCTGCTAGGCATTAAAGATGCCCAATTTTACGAACTTTGCTGGAGCCGTGCTAGCAATAAGAAATGAACTTCCTGGCACAATGCAGTAGATTTCAGTGTAACTCCTCCAGCAGGCCTTCGCCCATGGAGGGCAACATCGGAGCCTTAGGCTGGAGCTGGAGACAGCAATTCTTGATGTTGTAAAGGCTCTTTTCCCTATTAAAGGCTGTCGGGAAAAGAAGACAAATGTCAGCTGTACTTCTCTATTGCTATAATAGGAGGATACAGGGAGAAGAGTGAGCCGAAAGCAGAAGGGAGTAGGCAGAAGGTAGATTTGGGTACCATGGTCTGCAGTGTGACTCTGGGTCTGCTTCACTGGCCCAGATCATCCTCCCTTTGGGTACCATGGTCTGCAGTGTGACTCTGGGTCTGCTTCACTGGCCAAGATCGTCCTCCCTTTGGGTACCATGGTCTGCAGTGTGACTCTAGGTCTTCTTCTCTGGCCAGGATTGTTCTCCCACATCTGTCATCTGTGGGACGTATCCTGTATAAGGCTGGCTAGTCCAGCTGGCTCTTGTGCCTGGGCAGGTGCAAAGCTGCTGAAACAGGTTCAGATTTTCACCCTGTGGCATCCGTCAACCTCAGACAGACTCATGGCAAACAGGAAAGTTGAGACACGCAGGGCATAGCTGTGAAGATGGCCAAAGATGCCACTAGCTGTCCATAAATATGCTTTCACTGCACCAGGCTAGGTGCTGGCTGATCACTGTCTTCCCCCCATACCCCATTGGTTTGAACCCATTTCGGGGTGCCAGGGGCTAATTCCTGTGCAGCACGAAGGCAAGTTGGATGTTGCTGTTAAGGAGATTCTGGTGTTTATGGGCTTATTGTTAATATTCCTGGCACTGCAGAAGGCACAGGAAGGTGTGGAGTCTGCCAGTAGTATTTCACATCATTGTGTTTTGAGTAAGGAGGAAAACTACCAGGCACATAATTCATTCCTAATATTACTCTACGAAGCTTTTTGCTGCTTGCTTGGTGGATGTAATTAGTCATGGGATCTCTTTTTTAGATGTAATTACACCATTAACCATACTTTCACTTCAACTGCAAAAATGCATGGTTGGAATGGTAATTACACCACGTAATGACATTACATAATTCTATGGAAGCATATATGAAGCAACCAATGCATGGTTCGTAATCCCTCTGCGTTACCACTGCTTTTATCTGCCAAATCGTAGCTGGGCGTGCAAATTCCACATGCTGCAATGGGGTGGATCTTCACTGAGGAAACAGTTTCACGCCCAGGAGCCCTTCTGCTGAGCGTGATAAAGTCACTGCTGTTCACAGCTGATTGAAGGATCTGGGCCTACATCTAGCTAAGATCTGGTCGAGTTAGTGGAGGTTGTTAATGGTTTGGTGACTCACCGGAGCCCCATTGCTATTGTGGCTGGTGTCCCCAAGGGAGGGAGGACTTCAGGGTCAGTCTGGTCAGGCACCAGAAATACAAACGGACAGTGCAGAGAGGTGGACCAGGACCACAGCCACTCTGCAAGAACCAACCCTTGCTTCGCTGCAGGATCTTTTCCCAAGGACTGGGCTGGCTGCGGTGTCCCTGGTGGTCTCAGCAAGGAAGGAGGGATACGCCTGCTCCCACTCTGCCCTGGGGGCGAGCGGCAGCATCCTTCAAGGTGACGTGGTGGCATAAGGGTGGGAATAGCCCATTCCATGTGGCCTTCACCCAACAAACTGTAAACCTTCAGCTACCTCCCCTGGGATTAAAATCCCATTGCTTACATTTCCAATTTTTAATAATATTGCCACTTGTTTTTCCTATTTGCTTGAAAAAAGAAGGTGAAATTGCATTTACTCTAAAGGTATTTCTTTAGTTGAAAGATTCAAGTGAGGAATCCAACCTTAAAAAATCGGAAGCAAACGACACAAGCTTGGGAGCTGCACAAGTGGTGCACTTCCTCTGTGTTTCTAAATAAGTAAGCGTCCATGAGACATGTCTTTGTTCCTGGTTTTTCTGTATTCAAAAACTCAGAAGCTGTAAGTAAAATCTGTCTCTAAATAGGCATCCCTGGGACATGCAGCTGCCAAAACAAAAATCAGGCAATAAAACTGGGCTTGTGTCTTGCAAACAATTTATCTCGATGGTTTTTCTCTTTCTTTTTAATCTCTTCCATTTCGTTTTCTTGATGCTTTTTTTTAAGCAATGCTGTGCCAGGCAAAGGTTGCACTCTCACTGTTAGGGAGACTGAAGCCTTTTTTGTGCAAGATCAGGGCTTTTTGGCAGTGGCTTTGTGAGCTGCCCCATGCCCTGGCTAGGTAAATAGCCCAGCTCTATGGATAGCTGGAGAACTGAATCTTCATGGCACTGTCAGGCTGGACTGTCAGCTGAGGTGTAAATTAGGATTGTATTTGATGGTGGCTTTCCCAGCTTCTYTCTCACAATGTCCCTGACACCTTTTTTTGGAAACAGTGCAGTTACAAACTGTAATAAAGGGAATATTTGGACTTGTATCACTAAATTGCATATAGTTCAGTGGAACAGCAAAGCAGGAAATAAGACTTTGCAGTGACAGCATCAGCTTATTGCATTTTCATCCTCTCTCTGCATGATTACTAGAAGGACATTTGAGGAACTTCTAAATTTGCACAGCTTCCATCTCCATGAAAAACCACCTGATTCCCTTTTTGAAGTTGCCTTACTCTGCCTAGTGTAGTGATTCCTCAGAAAGATCTGCCTTTCTCAGACATGAACAAAATGAACGTCCACGTTGCATAGGATCACCTTATTTATTCAAAAGAAAACTTTATCCACTGCTAATATTTAAAGGCCTGTTTAATTTGTCTGTAATAGAGTATAGTGGTCTGACAGGCATACGAATGCTCTTTTACAACTTTCAAGAAAATATACTTTGTAAAAATGCTTGGTGTTGAAGTAGGTGTTTTCTGAAGCTTATTATTTTGCCACGGAAAGGGTTATACATCACACGTCTTGGAAACAAGCACAAAGTATTGGGCTTTTTATAGGCTAAGGAGATCCCAGTTCTGAATTTAGGCTCAGTCTAATATTATTCATTATAATGTTTTCTCCGTGTGCKTTTTTATTGCTGCTTTTGTAGCCACTTAGTTCTCTATCTGATTCTCTGCAATTGCGTGCCAAAGAGTAGTTTATTAAAGACCAGAGCTGCAAGTCTGGCAGCAAACAAGGAGTTTGGAGACAGGAACTGATCTCTGACATCAAAGAAGGCACGGAAAAGAAATTACTTGTGTTCAGAGGCGATGCGCAGGGCACGGAGGAGGCCGTTTCCCCAGGYGGGGACCTGCCCCACGTCTGCTGTGGCTCCCTGAGGGCCGCAGAGGGATGAGGCTGGTGGTTCTCCTCCGCTCCCCAGTGGCAGTGCCAAGCTGGAGGGGAGCAGGTCGCAGTGCCATGGCTGTGCACGCGCTTTGGCATGCACCAAACTGGGTGGCAGAGGTACCTTGGTACCGTCTGGTCTAAACTCCAGCTGCAGGTTGGGAGCCGCTGCCAAAATTCACGGCGAGYGGTCATTTAGCAGCTTTAGCACAACCTCGCCACCTGATGCTTGCTGAAAAACGGCTTGTGTGTGCATTGGCAACGCTGACCAGCAGGTTGCCTCCTCAGCCGTGTGAGCCTGTGAATGTTTTGCTTTGTGTCCTCCCTTTGCGCTGGCTCCCTGTTGAATGCACCGTCCAGTGCACTGGTCTGATGCAGAAGATCTGCCCTGCAGAGTGAGGAACATTGGATGTAGGCTGTTCCCAAGACGTGAATCAAAAGCGTGGAATTAGTTGCTGCAAGTTACCAGAATGGCCAAGAATCTCATCCCTTTCCAAATGGAATGAAAATCCTAATGCTTTGGCTTAGCTTCTTTCCAGTAATGTTGTCATGCTCCCATTGACATCTGTACGAAGCTGGACAAAGAAGCGGGGTGGGGGCAATAAACTGAATACGTACCTATGCGTCTGCAAGGGGAGAAGGGTGACTTGCTCGCCAGGGTCTGCAAGGGGAAAAGGGTGACTTGCTCGCCAGGGTGATTGGGAACGAGCAATCAGGGCGTCCAAGCGTGTAAGCAGATAAACGCTGTTGTGTATCTTTGTATGTACCAAAAGTGCATGGATGAGCGTTGTGTTTGAGGGATCTCCAGGCACGCTCTGCTGGCTACATGGCCATAAACGCAGAAGAATAGCACTATACTACAGCACTGGTTATGTTCTGAACGTGTGGCACARTTTTAGGCTTTTTGAACTCTCAACATAGAGAAAATTTTGCAAAAGTAAAAACAGTGATAATACATGTTTCTACAAAACCCAGATTTTCTTCCGTAGTAACATGTATACAGATTCCTATCTAAAACAGCAAAGTCCCTCAGCTGGAACCACCAATTATGTAAAAGAAAACAAAAGGAAACTATGAGCAGGCCTCGGAGCAAAACAGCTTTCTCTTGCAGTTTGTTGCATCCCTTTTGGTTTTTTTTGAGAAATTAGTTCCCTTTTCCAGTGTCCTAAATACCCTCTCTAGATGAGTATGCTGATGTGAACCAAGGGCGTAGAATGTAGCCTGGAAAAATATATATCGTGGTTATTAAATTGACTGTTGATGTTCCAGTAGATGAAAGAGTCTGAAATGAGATCTCTTCTACATGAGCTACCTTTACCTTTTTTCACTCTTTCTTTTTCCCCTCTCTGCTTATAGATGTGTAATTTCCTGAAAGATTTTTTTCCCCCACATTTATTTTTAGGCTTATATTTGTTTACCAGAAGCCGTCTGAAGACCGGCTAGATAGCAGTTCAATATACGCTCATTGATTTCCTAGCTCTCATTAGCTTAAATACTTACTTGAAGCAGAAGGTAAGGAGGTCTTCAGCTTTTATTTTAAGAGCATTTGGTTTTAAGATGGTCTTTGGTGATCTATTGTGTCTGAATCAGTTTAAAAGGGCACCATTTATATTATCATTCCCTTTAATGTTTACATTTTGGCATGAGCATCTGGTTGTTTTTCCTTTATAGTACTTTGAAGCGGAAACTAAGTTAGATACAGAAATTAATGAGCTCACTGATCGTTTGCCAAAGAAAACATGACAGAGAAGATCTATGTAGCAAATTAACCCAAAGATTTCCCTGAGAAATGCCCTTTCCTTTATCAGAAATAAGGAACGTGGAGGAACTTAGTGATTAAGCTTATTATTTTGTTTTCCAGTGGGTCACTGTGCTTCTTGGAAGGCAGGATGATCTAAGGAACAGGGCACCGGCTGAGCTTTAGTAAACCCTGAATGCTGTTCCCAGAATTGATCTTGAATGTCCTGAATTAAGTCACTTCAATTTTCTGTGCCTCTGGTTGCCATCTATTACATGCAAATAACAAAACCTGGCTTTATAAAGTGCTTTGTGACCCATAGGAAAATGCCCTAGAAGAGCCAAGATGAGAACAGTGTTTGCGTCCGTAACGTGATTTGAGCCGTGCTTCAACCTTTTGTTTTTGTCGGTCTATGAACGCGTTCCCTGTACGGACTGTGCAGTGTGTTTTATTCTGGCCGGTTGCCATATCAGGGTCTGGCTTTGCCTACCGTCAAAGCAAGGTTTTAGGGACCAAAAGAGTCAATTAACAATATATTTCTCTACAGCCACAGATGGGTCCCATGTAGGAAGGCCCAAGGGGGATTGGACACTGAAAGTGGAGAAAATGAGTAGCGTTAGAACTGCTTTTTTGTAGTTTGCTGTTATTTAAGGTTGAGATAAAAAGGAGGGAAGCTTTGAAGGAAGGAAATTAGAAAGAGGATATGAAAATGTTGCAGTCACCACTCTATTTAGTTTTTAGCATAAACCTTTCTAATTTTCTTATACTTTGCAATGAGAAAAAGCATTTTTCATGGAGGCACTCCCAGAGAGCAAATGGTTCATGATCTGCTCTGTAACTTCGCTGGGTCTGCTTGAAAGCCCAGTGGCCTGTAGTCATGTTTCATTTCTCAGCTCCTGCCAGCTCTCTAAAAGAAAATGCATTTGGGGGGCATGCAAATAAATTATTACGTATACAATTTTGAAAACTTACTATGAGAGGATGGTTTTAAAACTGCCTTCTCCTCTAGTTTGCTGAAAGACTCAGCGGCATTAGCGAGGACCAGGCAAACAAGCCCGCGTGGTTACCTTCCACGTGCCCACCTAACTGGCTTCTGGTGGTGTAAATGGACTATTTACCTAAGCACTTTATATGAATGCTTTCCAAATTGGACACTTGAGTGCAAATTTGGGGGCGTATACGTATACAATCAGTGTATTTGATCTTCAAACCCCAGCCTGCAAATATCCTTTTTGCTAGAGCCCCTGTGCTCTCCCCAGTCGTATCTGGAGATGACAGGACCTGAGCTGTTCTGCTTCTCACAGCCTGGACAGCGAGTGGCCGGGGTGATACTGAGCCACGTGCAGCCTCCGTGATTGATGGGCCGTAAAGACTATCTTAAACATCCTGCAGGTTGCACCTTTGATGGGTAGCATGAGCACTCCCGAGCTGTTTCTGTGCTAAGCCAGATAGGTGAGCTTACGCGACGCCTTCAAGGGTTTTAGAAACTTGCTCCTCGATATCTTTCCGCTGTCAGTTACTGTCTCCCTGCTGGCGGCAGCGACTGCATCCTGGCACTGCTGCTCCAAAATCCCTGCTCTGAGGCAGGATGTTGTTGCAGGGATCGCAGCATYGACTGGGCTGCAGCTGTGTGGTCATGCGAGTATTAGCCCTAAGGGTTCGTGTGGACGGTCAGGAGACGTGTTTGCACCTGGGTCTGCACTGTAGATAAGTTGTCATTGTTCAGTCCAAACAACCTGTGTTTTTATGAAGAACCGTGAAGGATTGTCCTCGGACGTAACGCTTGGATGGCAACGTCCAAACTGCTAAGTCAGGATACTGGGCAGCTTGTCTAGCAGCTGTCTTTGCTGACATCTGAATGCAGTAAGGTGAGAAGTGAGTGGATTGTGAAGGTACTTATGCAAAAGGAGTATGCATTTTTTATGTATTATGAAAATGACAAAGTTCAGGCTGCAAGTAAGAATAATTTATTACAAAAATTCTGCAGTAAACAGCTAGCTGGAATACATAATATTTCACTGGAGGAAGATTTATTGAAGCAGCATGTTTTTTACTAGGAGAATATAATTGTGAATAAATGCAGTACCCTATAAAATATTAGAAGGGCAGCATGGCATGCGTCCAGTGTTCTGCGCTGAAGTCTGATGAACAAATATTTGAACAGAGAAGGGGGAGGGAAGGGGGAAGTGAAGATCCATAGCATTTGCATGGGCAAATCATTTTCTGCCTGCAGTTATTATGTTTCAGTAGGGAATCAGAAGTGTCAGTTGTTCAGAAAATATTGTCGACCCCGAAATGTGGGACTTCAGGGAGTAAACCCGCATGCTGAGCAGACTCTTATCTTGCCAGCTCGTCTCGTGACGCTGTCAGTCATCAGCAACTGAGCGGAGTCTGGTTCAGGTGACTGCGTGCTTTGTCTTTTTGTTTTTGTATCCTGGAATCCTACTAATTTATCGAGTTTTTTTTCCTTCTTACGCTTCATGGTAAGAGACGGTCCCCATCCCAAAGAGCTTGCAGTCTAAACAGGCGGAAGATGGGAGGAAAGGTGAATGCTAAGTCACACGGTAATTGAATGCTTAAAGCAAACAGGGAAGCCAGGTTCCCCGGTCTCCTGTCCACCATCCTGTATCCCAGGAGTTGCCACGTATGATAATTATTCATTTCTTACTGTAGCACTTGCAGGGTACTTCACAAAGCACATAAGCAGAGACGGCCCCTGGGGTGACAGACCGGTTATTTAGACTCCCAGGCCCACAAGGCTGATTCTCATGTAAATCCTTCTTTCAGAGGAGCTGCTCRTGTGAATGAGAGGTGTTGACGTGAGGAAGGGCCGAGTGGGCCCATAAATAATGAGCCAGGTACAATGCAACAATAGCAGATCTGGCCCCCTGCTCTGTTTATGCATTTTACATTAGATAGTCACTAGGTTAAAACCAAAGCAAACAAAAGGAGATAATCCGCAGATCAGTGCCTGCAACCAGCATTGCTTCCTCCTGACCGAGTCGCCAGTTGGGCTCCCTCTCGGTTGCTCAGCATCCGAGTTTCAGGGAGGAGGAAGAGTGCTGCTGCCATAGCACGACCTTCATGGTGCTCAGGGAGCTCCCTGGAGAGGTCTGGCTGTAAATCCCTCAAGCTGGATATTGCTTTTCCACTGGCGAGTGCTCCGGCAGCATTTGCTCGCCTGCTGTAGACATCTCAGCTAGTTGTCGGATCCTAAGCAGATATTTATGTGGTCAGTGGGGAAAGAGAAGCACTTCCCAGGGTTGATTCCTCTTCCTCGAAATAGGATGGATTGCATCTTGGAGTATCTCTTCACAGCCTTAGACTAGGTACCTGACTTTAGACATCTGCACTTGAGCAAACTGAACCCCAACCTCCACATTAGTATCATGGGAGATCTCAGGTGGGAAGGGACCTCAGGAGGTCTCTTGTCCAACCTCCTGCTCAAAGCAGGGTCAGCCGTCAGGTCAGCCCAGGTTACCCAGGGCTTTATCTGGTCGGGTCTTGAACACCTCCAGCCCCAGAGACTGCCCAGGCTCTCTGGGCAGCCTGCTCCATCTGAACCTGTGCTTCGTCTGAGTGTTTCCCATGGACTGCAGCCTCTCCTAAGACTTACCTAAAGGCTGCCTCTTATATGATTAGGTACAGGACAGGGGACTCAGTTTTGGACAGCCAGGGTGGTGGCTTATCTAGCATGCCCAGTGGCACAACTTAGGTGACAAAGTAGGTTCTGATGGGATTTCAGGTGGTAAAAGAAGTTAAACAGTGTTTCTTGGATCGCTCCACTAGAGTTAGTCACCCCCTGTTCTGTTTGTGTCGTACTTGAAGCACCAAGTGCTATTTTGGATCTCATCCTCTATCTGTAATTTGGGAAGTGCTTTGGGGTGAATGGTGATTTTTAAGTTGACAGCTTCACAGCGTCAACCCTACCTACGTACGTGGCATCCCTGCAAAGCCTTGCAGCCCAAACTGCCTTGAGAGAGTTTGCATTTTTTTCATGCTGATGCTGGAAAAAGAATTGGCTCTTGTCCAGGGGAAAATATGGTCCAGAAGAGAAACTTTTGGGTTGTTTAAAAAAGGGATTTCAATGTGTGGTAAGAATCACCTCTAAATGTCACTTCTGTTGCATATTCTGTGTGTCCCGCCTCATAGTGAAGTGTCAGTGAGAGCAAACTTTGGAGTTCTCCCTTCCTCCTTTAGGGCTCCTTTTTATGGGTGAAAAAAGGGAAAGAAATCATGAATTTTAGGTCAGGAAGAACTCATCAGGAAACTTAAAATCGTGAGTCTGGGCAAGGAAATACTCTTTGGATTCTTTTTGCTCACTGCTTGGTTTCAGAGCTTTTAAGGTTCAGGATTTCAAAGCTTCTACCATATTCAGATGGACTAATAATTGAGATTTTGTGCTTTCTTTCCTTCCTTCCTGAAGCAACAGGACAGAAGGATTGTGTGGAGCAAATCCATCTCCCCTGAGCCTTAATCTAAGGCCCAGTTCTGCTGTTTCCTAATGATGAGACGTTCCTCACAGTCTCATTTCCAGCTGCTGCAGAGGGCAGAGCCTACCCCTGAGTATTAGCAGTTGTAAACTGTCCACTTGGATCTATCTATTCCTTCTGTCTCTCCCAGCAAGATACTGTCATTTAGGAATTATGTGGGAGCCTACGGGCATTTTTCTTGAGACTGACTCCTGCTCCCATGGTGGCATTTTGATCTTGTCGCCCAGGGAAAGCTCCATGGCTGCAGAGATTTATTGCTGTGCCATATCTCTGCTGGATGTAGGGTAATCAGCAACACTCTCATCTTCACCTTTTTTAGGGAGAAGGAGATACAGTTTTTTAATATAGGTATCTACATATCTGCATACGTATATAATGTGTATGTACATATAAATATGTATCTCTATATAAAATCTGATATTAGAAAACATAGGACTACATTAGCTGTTGGTGTGTCTGTCACACCTGATTATATTTCTTTTCTTGCTAATTATGTTTGTATTTCACTTGCCTTGAAATGGGGGAATGCCTGGTCTCTGGGAGCTGGACTGTTCCTGGGTGAGACTGCAGAGACCTGAGCAGAAGCTAGTGATGCTCTCTGCTTTGGTTGCAGAATGGGACTATATTGAAAACGCCCCATATTTCCAGGTGGGTTTGGAGGATGAGGAGGTGTTGGACCAGCTCATAGTAGAGGTGGGACCTGGAAAGAAGTTTGGCTTCAGACCTGAACTGTTAGAAAGCTCAGTTTGCCCGGGTCTACCTACGGAGTCTGCACTTGGCTGACAGTTTTCAGTGGAGTTCATTTTGGTTCAGCTACTGATACACTCTGTGCCAGGTGGAAGACTTTCTGGAGGCCTGATTGCTTTTGGTCTCTTTGGGGGCAGGCTTGCATTGCCTGGGAGGAGGCGGTCAGGTGTGGGGACAGATCTGCGGGACCTGACGACCCGTGCACCGTTCAGTGCAAGCTTGTCTTGCAGGAGCCTTATTCCTGTAGGTGTTTGCGGGCTAACTCTTGAGGCTGGCTACTCGTCAGTCYGTGGGGGGATCACGGCTGGCTCAGGAGTTCCTGAATTGCCTTGGTAGCGGCTTGCTTGGCGTCCCGGTCGTGTAGGTGATGCAGACCAGGTCTTGGCACTGGGTTTGCAAGCCCTCCTGTAACCCTGCTCCTTGCACAGCCCGTAGGTACCCAGCCACTGTGCTGCAGACGTGCCTCTGATTGCAATGAGAGACTCAGCCTAAGACTCAGTTCCACTTTGCCTTGTCTGAGTACCTGTCTGTCTCTGAACAGCTGTCCGTGTGGAGTCCATGGAAAAGTTTCCCATTTTGCCAGCACATCCTTTGCTGGATGAAGCTCTCAAATGTCTCTACATTTTCATTGCATGGCTGAGTGTTACATGAGAGTTTGTTTGGGATTGTATTTTTGGCTCTGGCTGAACTTCCTTCCTCAGGGGAAGGATTGAAGAAACCAGCCCACGCATGGGCCTTTATGTTAGGGTTCTTGTAATTTTGTTTTGGGACTGAAATATTGCAGTGATGGGAAATGATGCCTTTGAAGGCAGCTGACTGGTCGGCGCTAAGTACGCTGCTAAAACCACATGGAGCTCTTCGGCACGGCAAGCAGATGTGTGAGCCCTGTGTGTGAGCATCCTCAACCCTGAGATGTGGCTTTCGAGAAGGAAGCCAAGCACCGTTCTGCCTCAGCCACAGCTTTTTCTTATAAATGGCAGCTAGCAATCTCTGGGACGTTTAAAGAAAACCTCATCTCCCTTACATGGATGTGCCGAGCCTGAAGGTTGCTGAGATTGCTGCAGTTTGAGTGCGTGATGGTAAAGAGCTGCTCTCTGCTCAAGAGCCCTACGCCCTGGCGTTTCTCTGCTTTGGGCCCCTGAGTTTTCTATCCCCCTTGAGCTAACACCTCTGCAGAGGTGGATGTACCAAAGCGGCGTTTTCTGTGAGCAGCAGGAAGCTGCAAACTGGTGTCTAATAACCATAGCTCTGGTGTCAAACCTGCGTGGCCACGTGTGATAAAACASGCTGTCGTGTCGCTCTGCGTGCCGTGAGGTGAGCACGCAGCTTGCGCKTGGGGTCCCATACCCAAGTCCCAGCGTGGCTCCTGGCGGGAAATCTGCTCRTTTGGTCTTGYGCAGGGATAAGAATTGAGCACTGTRCATTTCTGCAGAAGTGGGTTTCTCTTCAGGCACAGGCTGGAGCCTTGTCGTGGCATCGCGGGCATGAGACGGCGGAGGGTGGCTGCTGGGGAGCACGGGACTTGCCGCAGACCGGCGATGCCAGCCGGCACTTCAAGCCATGCGAGGGGAAGAAATGTGGTGGAGAGAGAGAGAAATGGAGCTTGGTGACTGTGTCGGATGAAAGTAGGGCAGGCCCAGAGGTGAGACTGTTCAGCAACCTTCAGGGAAACCAAATCAGATTAAGACTTCTTTGGCAGGCAAGAAGTATTGTAGGAGGATCAAGACAAATTTATTCATGAATCAAGTGATTTTGTTGGGGTTTCACTAAGGGTAATTTTGTCCCAGTGGTGCAAACCCTTTAGGATGGAAAACTCTTTGAACTGCTTGGTAGTGAGAACAATGAATGTTCTCCAAATCTCATTTTTTTGGTGTTTTTTTTGGGGAAATGAAAACTAACATGCATTTTTCCTGGAACAGTTTGTTAAAAGTCCAGTGTGTTTTTCTTATCTTGGTATATTTGAAATGTTTAGAAATTAAAAAAAAGATCAAGAAGTGTCCATTTTTTCACTAAAGAATTTGTGGAACGTATTCCTAAGTTTGGTTTGGTGCTGTTCTGCAATAACCTATCTACTTACTTCAGGAGCTTCAGTGATTAGTGTCATAGTTGCACTCATTTCCCTTCTTGGCTAGCCCTATATTTAATTATTTTTAATAACAGGAATATAAATCATATTATTTAATATCTCACTATTATTCTTCATCTTTCCAGGGACAGCGGAAATAGAGAAATTTGTGCAGGGCATTTTGATGCACACGGTGGAAACCTAGCGGAGAGGAGATATTTAAGAATATCAGCGCTCACATAGGTCTGCGTGTATTGCTTGGTAATTTAACCCAAATTAAAGTAGTGCCTGGAAGGCTGCATGAAATCAAGGGCCTTTGATGTAAATAATTGTGAAAGGAGAATCTGTGTCCCAAAGAGCTTAAGTGCAAGACAAAAGATAAGCTGCTGAGGCCTCCCCAGGAAGCCACCATGGGATTTGGAGTCAGGTTTCTTTATTCAAGTCTTCTAACCACAAGACCATCCTTCACTTCCCAGCCTGGTGATATAAAACTTAGGGCCAGTTTTTCATCATTTCTCAGCATCCACCAGTTCCCAGTGAGAACAATAGGAACTGCATGGAGATTCATTGTTCTAAAGTGGAAAAAAAATTGGTCCTTGCTGAATATAACCTTCTTGGTTATACTGTGATAGTTTCCTGCCTGCTTTCTCAGCTGAAAGTCAGGGAGTATATTGCTGTGTTTCTTGTTGACAAAATGCATCTCTCTATTGTACTTATATCCCCTTAGATGCCACTTTTTCTTCTACAAGCTGGTATCTGATATTGTTCCTTTGGGCTATATCCTGCAGACAGGCTCAGACAGCACTCYCCTTGAAGTCATATCAGATAATGACTTGTGAATGAAAGATATTTCAGCTCAAGGAAAACAGGAGAGTTCAGTGCAGAACATAATAACACAGCTCTTATCCAGTTCTTTTCATTCTCTGATCTCCAAATGGTTTGTAAAGGAAACTGTTCATTTATGCATATTTTGCGGATGGGGAAACACACAGAAGGTCCAAGTTCACTCAGCAAAACGTGAGTGGAATCGGAATTTGGTTGTGAGTCTCCAATCTCCAGGTCAGTCTCTCACCTGTTAGACCATGCAGTTTTCCAAGATTGCTGTTATCTAACAGAAGTTTACATGGTTATTTTTGGTAGGAATTTTTCATGAGTGAACACCGTAGATCTTGATCATTTAATTTTTCCAGCAAAAATTACCAAAGAGATGCACTGGAAGATGGACCTTTTTTTAGCAGGGGCAACTGGACAAATATCTGTCATCGAGAGGCTGGCACTGGTGGAGTGTCAGAGGTGTGGGGAATACTTCACGCTTTGAGACTGAAGTATCAGCATCCCATGCATATTGCGGTTGGAACAGATGTCCCAAGTAAACGAAAGGGGTCAGCCAAACTGATAAGGCCTGACAGTTGGCCAAGAAAGCTATTTCATATTATGGATATTGCATAAGAACACATTGGCTTCTGATTTATTTACAAGAAGAYGTATATAAATCTGGGTCTGAATTCTTTTGTCTGGTTCATGGCTGTTCAAAGGAACTAAACTAAGGATGGGAGAAAGAGGGCTTAAAGTATTCTTTTTTTTTTTCTGTTGCACTCATTTATCTGCAAAAGAGAAGGCATTGCCCCATATGTCCCTTGTATCTTGTTTGCTTGGTATTTCTGGCGACTTGGCTGCATTCACCCGGAATGCTTTGCTAATTCTGACGGCATGCAATCTGGTGAAGATCACGAGGGAAGGAAGCTGGGTGTTCGTGCTTGCACTTGCTTGCTGTGTAGGATTGTAGAAAATAAAAAGGGTCATCAGCTGCCAGTTTAACACTGGATTCTTTTGCCTCTCGATGGCCAAGATGTGCTTGGTGATACCCAGAACCCTTAACCATAGATGCTGTCTTTAAACCAGCTGGTCTTAACTGTTTTCAGGCTCTGGGCCACTCTGAACCTTGCAAACCCTGTCTGGTCCCACAAAAGCTACTGGCTGGTAGGAAAAGAAGGAAAAGGAGACATATTTCTTCTGATTTGTGCTTTTCTTTGTCTGCGTGTGTGAAAGAAAGACCAGGATTAAATCAAGCCCCCGAATTTTCTGAAGAAATTAGCAACACTGGGTGCTTCCTCTTTTGGGCGCCCAAGTCTTTAATGTGGCCTTACTTGGGAGGACGGATGGTCGGGCCTGTGGTAGGACAAGGCTATGTGCGGATCTCGTGTACCAYGTGAGCGTTCAGAGTTCTGCTGTTATCTTTTTCGCTGCTTTTATCTCCCCTCCACCAACGGTCAGAATTGCATGCTTTGAAATAGTTGTTTGATGTAGTCCTGGCATGCCTGATGGCAATGCAGAGAGGAAGGAAGTGAAATTAGTAACAGAATGGGTAAAAGRTTCCTGGTTTTCCTGTTCAACAGGTGAATACATAGGAGTCTTCTSCTTGAAGAGTCTAACACACCTGCTCTGCTAGTCAGAAAGCCATGGTAAAGAGGAAGAAATGCTGTTAGCAACCTTGTGAACATGGGCTAAGGCTTGCAATGGGACTTCAGATTCTCCTTCCAGATTTTTCAGCATATGCAGTGTTTTACCTGTTAACTCAAATTCATTTCAAAAGCAGACTGATGCAAAATCCTATGTGGGAATCGGTGTTATAACAGGATTAGATRGAACTTTATCAGTTTGGTTTGCTTTGTTATTAGTATGCTTACTAATGTTGAGTAAAAAATCAAARTTGGATTTATGCAGACTTGACAGCATCCACCCAGAAACTATAATTGGTTAAATAGCTAAAACAATTTGAGATAGGCCTTTTTGTGAGACCAGGGCATCTTTCCAGTGTAATCAAGCCATGTGTTATGAGAAGTTTGACCCAAGAGAGCTTATTTCACTTCTGTCTTTGGTAGGCTTCCGGGGTGGCGTTATCTGAGCCGGGAGTTCTGCGGAAGTGTCAGAGGGAATGGTAGCTTGTTTCGAAATTAATTACGGTGAGATAAGGGTTGTGAGATAGAGCTGTCCCACTTGCAACTGTCAGCATCTCCCTCATGGCTGCTTGACGGCTCCCCATGGAGACTGCAGAATGACTCCTCCAGTCATCAGACCTGGTTTGTGATCTGTAACGTCTACACGGGGTGTAGCGAAATCTGGATCTACCTGATGGCATTGAGATCTGGTATTTCTGTGCCATACTTCAGACATTTTCTCTATTTGTGCGCTTGCTGGAAATGATTGAGGGCTGATACATCTCAGTATTATTTCTCTGGGACAGGAATGTGAGAAGACCTCATGGTTTGGCAGCTTCCGGAGGATAAATCCAGCTAGGATCTCATAAAACAGCAAAGCAGTCCAGTTTATACTTGTAATTTCATTATCAAAAAACAGTCAACTGATAGGTCTTGCTGAATTAATCTTTCTGAAGAARTGTATTGGAAGAGTTGTTTAACTCAACCAACTCTTAGATTGTGCCCACATAGGCAGTTGGTTTGGAAGTAGTTGCTAAAAGTGATAGGAGGGTGGGAAGAACAATACTTAAATCTGACAGATTTGAAAGTTACATAATTTTAAAGGTTTGAAGAGCCTGTCACCTATTAACAGTTACTGAACAGCTTAAAGAAATAATGTGCTGAGAAAGAGGCTAAAAGGGTGAAAYTGATGTCTATTGCTATTTTTATTGTGCTGCCTCATAGCCTCAGGCATGAACTAGTCTTCCCTTCTGTGTCCTCACGGTGCTCGGCACTATACAAAAAAAATTGAGTTTTCAAGTGTACACTTCTAAAACTTGAGGTCTGTTTTTATGCATGGGAAAAGGAGGGCGAGGGCAACAGAGGGCTGTTACGGGTGTCTAATTTAGGCAGGGTTGGAGCATTTCTCTGTGGAGTGTAAAGCGGGCCTTGGAGAGTCTTGAAGCTTTGGACCATGAGTTTTCAGTCACTTTGCTACTCTCTTAATGCTGTTGTAGCTACAGTAGTTCAGACAGCAGCACTAGGCAGGCTGTCTCCTTTGCCTCTGTGTAGGAAATGTGACTTACTAGGAGTACCCAAGATATTGGGGATATGGGGTAGGTTCCGGCGCTAAGATGGGATGTTTGGTTTGTCTCTCTGTGCCTCTGTTTTCCCATCAGTTAAATGGAATAATATTTGCCTTCTGTGAAGTACGTTGAGATCTAAGGAGGGAAAACATGAGAGAAAATCAAAGTACTATCAATTATGCTTGGTTTATTTAATGTTTTATTGATTTAATGGCATCTTACTGTTAGCTTCAAAGATTCCCAGGGAGAGTTCCTAGAAATTCAGTATCTCCAAGTGGAAGAAAATTAACAGCTAATAAAAAGAAGTCTGTGAGATTGAATCTTAATAAGGGGGGCTATAGAAAAGAGTTGTATACGTCTTTCAAAATGTACATCATACTTAGGGGACACATCTGAAGCTAATGTAATTAGGCATAATATGAGATTAATGTACTTGCTTCAAATGATCTTGTAATCAAACCTATAATGAAAGTAACTAGGACCAAAACCAGATAAATGAGATGAGCAGTGAGAAGGAAAAAGGGTTTGAAGTCAGTGAAAAGTAATAGTAGTCTCCATTTCTAGTTGACTCCAATTAAGACAGTCTTCACTGGGTGTTAGGATCCCATTTTACAGATGGAGGAACTGAGGCAAGGGTGAAAGAAGTTGCTTTCTCCATGTGGATCCATGCTGGTGCTGATATGGGATGAGCATGACTTAGGCTCTTTTCTGGAGTTCAGAAGAGAGGATGTCCTGAAATATGAACCATGCTACCTTCACTCACCCAACTGCTGGTATCAAATACATTGTCAAATGGCTGAAGAGCAGTTTTATTTAATGACACCTTTTAGGTTTATGCTTTTGTGTTTCAGATGTGATTGAGTCTCATTCATTAAAGCAAACATAATTTTGACAAATCTAGAGACAGTCACAATTCATCTGTGAAATAGGAGGCATTACATTTTTCATTGTAACCAAGAAATGAGATGCGAATATGACTGAATTTTGCAAGCTCTAACCTTGCTTTTCCATATGTGCATATGTCTGCATATATGTACACACACATATTAAAAAAAAAAAACTTTGCAAAGTGAAAAACAAAGACTGACTTTTGAAGTTAGACTTCCATGAATTTTAACACAAGACTTTTTTTTTGCTAGGAATATATGTCTCATTGCCCTTTAAAAAAACATTTTTCTCAAAGTGAATGTCCTGTACAAATATTGAGCACATTTCTCTATTCTGCTGATTTGATGAGCCATTATTGCAGTGATCTTCTGAAACCATCTTATTATAATGATGGCTTTAGAGTTTTTCTGGACTTTGAGTAGATAGTTTGATTGTACTGATTCTGCACTCCAGGATAGAAGAGGAGCAGAATCAATTATACTCCAAATCTGGCTGCTTCTGGCTGCTTTTTTTGATTATCAGCTTGTGTAAGACCGTAGATAAAGTTAGAGTGCATAAATTGGTCTTGCACTTGGCTGGGTACTTTGGTACACTGTTTKCCCTTTGCCTTCAACATGTGGCTTTGAAATCTTTTAAATTACTAGTCTCTTTGGTTGTCTTACTGTAGAACATCAATTTGCATTTAGTAGCATTGACTGGAAGAGTCCTCACCATGTCACGTTTGTCTCGTGGCTGATGTTGACTGAATTTATTTCAGAGGATGGGAGTGTCCACGGGGCAAAACTACCATCTCCATGAGGACAAGCCGCCATCTCTGTAGAAGGTCTCAGTAAAGGGATTGACGATTAAGCAGCCAGAGAAACTGATTTTTACAGCTACCAAAAGAGGTTTGGGACTCACTGCTGAGGCAGCAGGAAGCTGTCCCTGCCTCTCACCAGTGCTGTGCYGGGCTTGCAGATCTTGTCGGAGTGCTCAGTCTGGTCCTGAGACCCCATCAGTCTGAGGCAGGGAGGAGTAAAAGTGGGGAGGATGATGTTACCTGTGGCTTTGGTCACTACTGGAATACTGCACCCTGTTCGCAGGGTCTGGGATTCAAGGTGTATGTGCATAAATTGGAAAGGATTCCAATAAAGATTTCCAAAATATGCCGAAAAAGATAACTGAGCTCTTTGTGTGACTAATCAAAGACTATTTTGCGGGGGCCTGATTAGAGTTTTTCAGTGTTTATTCAGGGAATAGGAGGAGCAGATACAGCTCCAAGGCAACTTCTTGTGTTGCTAAAGCTAGACAAATCCACACCAGTAGCAAAATGCAAATTTTAACATGGTCATTCATCAATGGACACAAAATAAATAAATAATGCCCCAGATCAGGCATGCCTTGAAAGCATACATTACTTCAATGTGGCATTAWTTCAAGGAAGAAGTCTGATGTCTGGATGTACAGATCAATCACCCGTTCTTCAGGGCTTTTRTATTCACTGATGAATGTGTGACTTTCCTTTTAGCCCTGCTGAGATGATCCTCCATGTTGGAAGGTGAAATATTTTGTGACTTKTCTCTCTGACTTTCTGGTTTCTAGTCTGTTCATTCACCTAGGTGGTGCTCCCAAGAGTTTCTTCCTTCCTGGCAGCCTGTATACAGGTGAATCCTGGACCTTATGGTGTCTTTCATGTGAGGGATGGGCTTTCAGTTTTCTGGAGAAAGCAACCCACCATCTATGCATTTTGTGGTTTTTTTTTTTAATATATTGGTAAAAGCCAAGTATAGTCATCTCTTCCTGCTGAAATAACTGTGGAATGGGATGCACACAGAACACCAGGGTTGATAATTTTGATTCCTTGTCCWTTCATTTTGGATTTTGCATACATATTGCTTGTTAATTTGGTGGTTACTTTCTACAGTTGGTCTAGTCAGCCTGAGGATTTGACAAGATCATTTTTGAAATCCTGCTCCTATGGCATGTATGCAGGACCATATTGTGGGAGCCTTGTAAATGTGGAGTGTTGCCTCTCCCTCTCCTTCAGCCTGGCACCCACAGTCCCTCTCTTTCTTTCTCATCTGCTCTGTTCTCATATGACGGTGCACTGAATGCCTTCTTGTGTGTGGATATGGCTTCTGGATGGCRTGTGGATCCTGAAATCAGAGCAGATGTGGCCTGCAAAGAACACCTGTAGTTCCTTATTCTGCTCAGATTTCATGTTATTTCTAATTCTGGTTAATTATTTAATCTGTCTATTTGAATCAAGGGAAATGGGTTTAGGAAGCCGTGCTAGCTGCTATAATTTCTCAGAGATGTAAAAGGAAACAGTGGTTTCCATTTGCCAACTGAACAAACTGATGTGATTCTCCTAATCTTTTCACATTTACTGAGAAGTAACTAATTATATCACTCAGTACAAATTAATATTACATCAGCATGTTTATCCATCTGTATTTTAGAGTAATGCATCTTTACAAAAAGAAGGGAATAATTAAGGATAAGCAAGCACGTTGACATGAATTTGCCTTTGGTTGAACACTCCTGGCTGGAGGTTTAATGAAATTTATTTAGCCTGGAAATGGCTTATAAAATTAATTGGGGCCAAATTCAGCTCTCAGCTGTATGGCTRTATGGCTGACAGATCCACCATGCTGGACTTCTGGGCATAGCTGCTGGCACATCGGTTTGTATTTACCAGTRAGCTTTGGATAGAGTCCTGTATAGTAAATGAGATCTCTACGATGTCTCATTAGTTTATGATTTTTTTTGAAACAACTTTTGCAACTCTCCTGATTCATCCAGAGTGGAGCAAATAGGTCTAAACACCCACGAACAAACCCAGTCACAACTCACTTGGAGGAACGTGGAAGAGTGGGGCTGTTGGACGGTTTGGCTCGGAGCTGGTTGTGCTCGTTAGATGAATGATTCCCAGGAGGTTTCCCTCAGCGTGTTCATCTTTCAGATCTGCACCATTAAAGGAAAAGCYGAAGTTTCTCCAGCTGCAAATGGCTGGTAGCCTAGTTAGGGAACCCAAAACTGTTGCTGGATGAGGCATTGTGGCTTCTTATTCAGCATCTTAGGGCTTGCTCTCCTGAGCAGGAGGCCCTTGAGGAGGGGCTGAGCACTCAGATGTGTGGTGAGGAAGAAAGTGGTAGGAGCTAAACAAAGATAATTCTCATTAGCCTAATGACCACGACATGTTTGGGACCTGGTTCTAGTGTACCGCCGGTGTGGCCTTGGTGTACACGTTCACAGAAGGGATTGTTCGTAAGAACTGCTAATGTGAGAAGTGAAACTTCATTTCTGCATTTCAAGMAGGTTCTCTAAGGGGAGAAACCCAAACACCCGAAAAGAAGGAAATGAGGGTCACGCATAAATAAAGCGAAGGGAACCAGCCTCATCTAAATCCTGTGCAGAAGTCCTCCGTGCTGCCAGTGGTTCAGGCAGTGCCTGTTTCGTATTTGTTGCTTTATTGTTATTGCTTTATATATTATATGTACCCCCTATAATTTCTGCTGCCATAGTGCCTAAAAACCATGGTCCTGTTACAACCCTGTATGGACCCGGAGACTTAGCCAAAGGGGTTAGCACAGTTCAACGAGGTCCTGCCTGTCTGCCGAGCYGTGCTCCCTTATTGCTGTTTGCTCATTGCCTGCCACAGCTGCGAAATAAATGCATTAAAGCGGATTTACTCCACAACTGCAGCGAAGTGGGAGCGTGCGCTCAGCCAGCCCCTGTAGCCCAGCTGGCGAGAGAGAGGCAGCCCCACTTCCATCCCGTTGCGACGTGCGCAGACATCAAGGGACAGCCTTTGCTCTGAAAGGGTCACCGTTTGAGATGGATCAGAAAGCATGTAAAAAGTCAGATATATTATCATCTCAGCTTCTAGCCTTTGTGCCCTCTTCCTTTAAAAGAGTTTTCTTGGAATTACAGGCTTTTTTTTTCCTCCTAGTTGTTAACATCAATTATCCCACCAGCTTCAGTTAGCAGCTTTGATTTAGACCTATGAGCCTGTTCTCATAACTAATCAAATCTTTTAATAACACTGACTATAGTGACGCTTTTGTAACTTTGCTAAAAATTATCTAACACCTGCCAAGAGATTTGTTTTATTAACTTGAACAATGACAGGATTTATCCAGTCAGTAGCCAGTCATTCTCCAAAGAATCATTTTATATTGGATGCTTACCCATTTTGCAAATGCTTAATGTTTGTGTGTTTTCCCCTGTCATTGGTGGAGTAACTTTAGTGCCCATTCTGCTCTACAGAAAAATCAAACAGAAAGTCCTTATCATACTGTGCTTGCAATTGAAAAGAGAGAACCAGACATAATGAGAGATGGCAACAGGCTGTGGAGGGGTATGCAGAATGACAGGACGAGGAGAGATGGAAACTCATTCTTGGGAGAGCTTTTTTTTTTTTTTTTTTTTTTTTTTTACAAACCATACAACTGCTGTGCTATGCCCAAGTTTGGATTAGGAGCATGTAATTGTGACCAGTGATGGGTTCAAATGGGCTAGCTACATATTAATATGAATTAAGTACAGTGCATATGAGCTGGTCCTTCAGAATCAATAGATGTTTGTGCCCTGACTTYAGTGCAGTCAATATTTACTCTGTCAGTTTTAAGGAGAAGATGATTTAGTCCATGTTGRTCTAGCCTATGCAGCCCAGGAGGATAGATCCGTATTCTGGGGCTCTTCTGGAAGGCTGCTATGTGCCCTTTTAGAGGGACAAAAAGCTACAAGCCCTGTCACTTTTCAATTGAATTTGAAATTCAAATTTTCAAGAAAATAAGTTCTTCTTTCCTCTAGAGCCCATATTATTCATAGGTAGAACAAGATCTTGAAAGGCTTCTTCCTCTTCTGAATGTCCCATGAAACGTGTGGTGCGTACTGCTGCCAGCAGGGAGCATACCCTCGACCAGTAAGTGCTCCAAAACAGTAGGGTTTTTATTTATTTTCTGTCTGCTGTCACCTTCATAGATGCCACGTACTCCCAATTCACACAGGGACTTGAGGAGACAGTCTGACCCAAGGTTTCTCAAATGGTGGTAGACTGAACCTGGCTGTAGGATTTTTGTTACTGGATGTCTTCATGGGCTCTGCCCGGGACGCACCTTGGAGCTGTTCTRGAACAGTCTTCACTGCGATGTATATTTAATACCATTACCTTTCAGTTTAGTATTGAAAACAATATGTCAAGTTGAACAGCAAATAAAAACCTTTGTGCAAAGATGCCCTGGAGGTAGTTTGAAGTATATATATTTTTTTATTCCCGGTGTCTTGCAAGAAAATTCTTTGTTGGAGAGGTGATACGCTGCTGGATTTTATAACAAGGTTTCAACAGAGACTCTAACACAAAAATCATTGTGCATTATTTTTGGGGGGTTGTTTTAATTCAGCTCAGGTACCATCTTTTAACTGTAGACTTTCTTACCAAGCAAATGCCTGCATAGGGAGTTCTGTATAAAAATCTTGACCAGTTTAAGTTAGTTTTAAGAAATCTCTGTCTGTCGTAAGGCCCAGAGCCTTCCCCTCCCTGGCTTTAGAGCAGCTCGTCTGCACCCACCTTGTGGTGGGCTATGGAAATATATCTTGAGGCGTGGACTATGTTTTGCATTGATGTTTGGATGATAAGGAGCTGCAGTGTAAATGAAAATCAGATGCTAAGTGCAACACTGCTGACAAATCAAGTCTGAGAGTTAAGAAAACCATTAGTCAATTCTCCAAGAATTACAAGAAACAGTGAAATTATGTAAAAAATTACAATTGGGTTTTCTCTTTTGAGCCTTTAGGGTGCAGTTGAGCCATGTGGTCAAACAGTTCCCAGGAGCCATAAAGACTAGCAGATACCAAATTAAAATAAAAAAAAAGAAAGCTGAGCCACAGCATTACTCATGTTTTTACAAGCTCAGACTTTACAAAAAAGCCCACAAATATCCAAAGACTGCGGATAAACTCATGCGACTTGGCAGTATCACTACTGCAAGTGCATGAAAAGCAGAGAGTGAAGTTGTCTAGAAATTGATGATGAACTTAGGTTGTCTGCACTAAAATGTTCAAAAGAAAACCAAAAGCATTATTAATGATAAGAAAATGAGTCTCTTACAAATTCCTTCATTTTTTAACTATACAGTTTAAGGTTCGAACTTAGGGAAAAAAATTATTTTATTTTTGAAGATATATTCCAACTTGACAGTACCCTTTTAAATAATTCAACGAGACCGGTGAACAGAAAAAACCTCCAGTGAGTCAACTTTGCAGCTGAGAGCCCTGTGATGAGTGAGTGGCACTGCAGTCTAAGCACATATAATAAAGGGGAGAAAAAGGAGCAGGGAGGGGAGCCTGGAAATGAAAAAGCTCGGTAGAAAAGTCTGTAGTGACAGACCTATGAAGCAGAGATACGTATTATCTCTCTTTCTCATTTTGCATGAGGAAATTATGCCTTGAAAGTAGTCATAAAACATTTTCACCAAAGATAAAATCTTTATATCTGCCTTTTGGATTTACTTTTGTGTTTTCTTGGGAAAATTTTCCTGTGGGAAACGTAGGCACCAAACTTCATTTGACCCTTGTTTTGCTTGGGTTTCTGTTCTAAAACTATCCTTTTTGCTTTCTTGTTCAGAAAATAAGGAAAGGGGAACGTGACCTTGGTTATTGGTATGAACTGTGATGGGGCAAGCTCTGATACTAAAGCATAAAATTCCTCATTTTCTCCTTTCAGGCACTGGAAAAGCTCACATCTTCCTTCGATTCTTGTATTTTAGGATTATCTCTGATTGGGATGTGCTGGACCGCGAGGCTGTAACTACAGACTCTCCCAGTGTGCTAACGTGATCAAAGGGGAAGGTTTCATCAGCAAATCCGCATCTCCTGGGCCCACCTCTGTTCACCACGTGGAAGGGGGATGAAAAAGTATCAACCTGATACTTTTCTTGCCCAGCCAGATTCAGTGTGGGAACTGGAGCTGGGTTCCACCAGCAGCTGACCAAAGTAGGAACTTTGCCTTGAATCCGTGATACACGGATTATCCTTTGATTTCCTTTTGCATCCCCCTCTGGGGTAGGTTTGGAGCTCTGCTGCCAGGCAGTGGCTCATCTCCCAAGTCCTGCCTCCGCAGAAATACGTTTGATTAATGTTGGATCTCCCAGTTCGAAGTCCTTAATAACTCTCCTGCTGATATTACAGATCAGAGCGCAGGGCTGAAACTGGCTTCGCTGGTTGTAAGGTGGCATAAATGAGAAAGCTACTTCTGTGTGGCCGAGAGCATGTGTTTGCTCTGGTGTAGTTTGTGGTGGAGGCCACGCTTTCCAGGGAGCGTGTTAGCATTGCTTGCGCACAGACAAAACCTGGAAGAACTTGAAACGGTAAATTCAGCCAAGACAATCGTTTGCTGTGCAAATGACGGCAGTGCTGAAATCTGTCTGCTAGTTAGGGATGCCATCAGCATTGCATTTTGAGGAAGTCCCGAGCACACTTCTCATCCGATGCTAATTCCAGGACACAACAGCATGGGCGGGAGGCACAGTAGCTAAAGACGTCTAAAGTAATAAAGTGATGGAACCAGAAATTCCGAGTAATGCCTCCAAATGAGTTCGAGTTTTTCCCTTCACCTCTCACTAGCTTCAGTGTTTTGTTAGAAAGGTTGGCTGGAACAGAGCGTGTTGACACTAACAGAGATGTAAAATGAAGGTAAGTTTTCCTGTGAGTAATCCCAGGTGCTTTCTTTAAAGCAAGATGAAGAAGCACAGTGTCAAGAATGTGTTTGCAGTGTTCTCATGGGGATGAAGGGATACAGCGTGTCCCACCCTATTTCCCCCAGCATAATCCCTGACTTTAGTTAGTGATGAGAGGGAGATGTTAGGGGCTAGCGTGTTTCCATCAAACATATTTGGGAGCAAAAGCCAAGCCAATGAGCAATCCTTTAGCAGGGATTAAAACAACACAAGGGCTTTCAAGGGCTAGAAAGTTTCATCTTGAAGGCAGAAGCCTGTATCTAAGTAATGAGTGTTAGGAAGACCTTTTCTCAGGGTCAAGGTGCCCCATCACAGCCCTGTGGCAATTGTCTTACACATTCCTCTAAGAGAGTGGAAATAAGCCAGTGTCACAGGCATGGTACTGCACTACCTGGACTTGATCCACTTTCTCTGTAGAAGTCTTGTATATTGGGGATGAGAATATTTGTGAAAAGGAAGAGAGAGAGAGAAGAGGGAGATCACCAGCTGGCATAAAGCAGAACAAGCCATTAACATCAATGGCACACAGCTGGCACCAGCTGAGCCACTCTGCCTTATGGCTTTTCTCTGTGGAGCCCCAGCGGATTACTTGGCTGAGAGCTGGCAGCAGATGGAGATAGTCRTTGTCTCACATGGATGAGAAAGTGGCTCACCTGTGTGAGATGGATAGCTCCATCGGTGGGTGTGCGATGGTCCAATGCCAGCCTCTCACTTAGGAAGTCCTTGAATCACTGGTCAGAGAAAGCTGGGAGAGTCAATTAGGTGAAGGATCTCTCCATATTTGCTCTCTTAGGCTTTACACGAGCATTCGCTATTAGCCATGGGATATTTTGCTGCACTGACCTTTGGTCTGCCCAGTATAGTGGCTCTTACATTCTTACACACAGGGGAAGTGTTGAGTGTGTCTGCAGTTTCTGTAATAGGTGGACAAAAGGGAAGAGGCTACAGCTTGCTTAGTTTCTCATGCTCTGCTTGATTTAATTTCTCGGCAGAATGGGTGCAAGCAGTACTGTGTTCCCATCCCAGGGCAAATATGTGTTTGGGGCTGGTCTTCCAGTATGGGAAAGCGAACAAGCCCCTTGCCAAATTACTCATTGTGTATAGCATTTAAAGATAAACTTAAAAGAAAAGAAAGGCTTGAAATTTGTGGAGTGCTTCTTGATGTTTGTGTTTGTCCTGTAAAATTATTAGAAATGCAGGTTCAGATTTTCATAGCTAACAAGTGATGATAGCTCATGGGGCTGGTTCCTTTATTGCTGAGGGATTGTGAGTGCCTGGTCCACCGCATGGAGTCAAGAGCCCTGCGCTGGGCATGGCAGAGCTGGACCTACCAGCATGTTTAGCGTGATGCTATTGAGAAGTAGACAATAGAAAATTTTAAACGTGGGGCTGTATCGTAATGTCCGCTTGGAGTGGAAGCTCTTCTGTTCCTTCCTGATCAGCTTCGAAGCCCGTGTTGAAGATAGGTGCCTTCCAGCTTGCTTGAGTGGTCTTCATGGGCAGGTGTCAGGTGCACTGGCATGACTGGTTGGAAGAGAGAGGATGTCCATGCTGTAATCATATCCATAGTGCCAGTGTCCCAGAGAAGATTTTGGTACCTAAAGCAATCTGCCTTGTGCCTGGCTCTTCTCCTTAGTGTACTTTCTCTTTTTTCCCCATGTTGCTTCTGTGTTGACACAGAAGGAACATTTTCAGTCCAGGAAAAGGCATCTCCTCAGTCTTGCTCCAGCTGCAGCCACTGCTGCGTTTTGTCTCCAGCAGACTGGGAAGGCTAATGGGCAAATCTCACTGATTTGTCTCCATCAGCTGAACTAGGGATGCTCCCTACGGCTTCTCCTTCCCCTTCCCCATATTGATGCTCTGGGCATCTGCCCACTTCTCATGTCTTCTGTCACTGAGGGTCGGCTGTATAAAGCACAAGGTACGCAGTTTGAAACTAGTGGCTTGGGCAATGCAGAGCTCTGTATGAGCTAGTTTTTCCTTTGGATAACAAATACCTGATTTTTCTAGCTCAGAGCTAGCTCCGGTATCTCTTCAGTTGCTTGTGTAGATGATAATTCTGCTGATGGTACACAAGAGGGACAGAATTCAACTCACTCTTGCTTAGTTGGACTGACTATGCAAAGAGAACGGGAGTAAAAATCAACAAATCCTCATTTTTGCCTGGAGATAATATTCAGAATGCAAAAAAATGAGCAGGTCCATGGAATATGAAGGTGCTTTTACAGATGCTTTTTAGAGTAGAGGTACACTTGAAGTATTTTGTTTAGGTTTTTAAATGTCAAGTCAGTTCTACTGGTTAATAGAGATTTAAATATTAAATAGTATCCCAAATAGGCAGAAACTGCAATGTCATGTTTGATATTAAACCTGCCAGTCACCTGCCTGTCCACTTCCATTTCAATGGATCAAATTCAAGCACACATAAAATTTGGAATGCTTGGATTAAAGGGTTGCCTGCATTCCCTCATCCCTTCTCTTTGTTAAGTATTTAATTATTTTTGTTGCCTTCTTACCTGTTCATAAGTGGGAACTGTCCTGAGTCTGATGTGGGTAATTTTTCATTGTATTGTGCTTCTAAATTGACATTTATAAATTAAACAGCAGCGTAAAGTCCCAGAGAGCGCACCGTTGTGTTACAATTAGAAGTGTAATTGCACAGAGTCAGCTGGGAGGCAGCTGGGGTGGGGAAGGCACCGCAGATACTAGAGATGAGGATGACATAAATAACACTAATGTGCACTGCATCGGGGCGGCAGAAAACTTGCCCGGCGGACCCCGGAGGCGTTGCATTTGCCGGTTTGCTCTGGGGAGGAAGGATGGAAAAGGCATTGAAGAACGCCGGTCGCAGGCCCGCTTTGAAATCAGCTGAGATTTTCTCTTTGACTTCGCCCGGAGCAACGTATCGATTCTTAATGTAGAAAGCCGCGATGCCTGCGCTAAGTCCCAATGAAAACAGGAGGCGAGCAATTCATTTTCCCCTTCCTGCACGCTGGGAGCTCTTGCCCGGGCAGTCGCTGCGGGGACAGGTCTGCGGGTCCCTGGAGACCTGCGTGACCACCTCACCGCCGCCCTGGCTGGATCCGCTCCCCGATAACGGCGCCAAGGGCTGAGCTTTCGGGTTCGAACTGAGTCAGATCCGAGCCTGGTGAACTTGGCAGGGGAAACCATGTGCTTTGCAAGCTCACAGGAGTTGTGTTTCCTTGGGCTTTTATCGCACAGATTGGCTCGTAGCCTCCCTTCAGATGTGATTATCGCTCTAATTGGCCCTAATGAGAACTGCACATGCATAGGAAAGGGGATAGATAATGTGTGTTCCTCCCCAGTCTTGTTCTGCCTCCAGATTACAAGTAATAGGAGAAAAAAAAAGATGTTTCTTTATATATATTCTCTGCATCCCAGTCGCTCGCATCATGACCTTTCCCCCTTGAATGTTTTTAACATGGGATTGTTTAGTTTCTTGAGGCCTGTGAGGGTGAAAAAAACGTATTTTTGTGGGGGATTTGGGGGGGGGGTAACTCTGTTTTCCTTTCTGAAGTGCAGTTAAGAGTAAACAGGCAACTCTGGAGGCAAGAAACTTCCTGCTGGCGGCTGCTGCAGATCTTTCCGTCGCGTTGCCGCTGCTCGTCCCCCTGACCTGGGAACGGCAAACCTCCTGGGAYGCGGAGCCGGTCGGGGCGCGCGGTGCCCTGGCAGCGCTGCTGAGGCTGTCAGCGCCGGTGCCAGGCAGGGCTCCTGGTTTCTGCAGCGTGAGCACGTGACGGAGTTGAGTCCATCCAGCTCGTTTCTTGCCGAGTAAACACTGGCACGTGGTAACACGCCAGGGACCGTTGACCCTGGCTGGATTTGAACCGCTGACCTCGTGGAGAAGGGGGCCTTGACGGTTTTATGATTAATATTTTAATAGCAAGCTACCAGTCCACTTTTTTCCCAGGAACAAGTACCCAAAACAACACACATCGTTTTGACTGCTCCTCAGGTCGGAGTTGCAGTTGCACATTCGTTGGGTGCATTGGAGGCCGCCYGGGTTCGGGCGAGGAAGAAGAGGTTACCCGGGAGCCACTGAAGTCCTCCCTTACAGCTGGGAAAGCAAAAACTCGGTTGCACAATTATATATCCCGCATTTTCTGCTTAGCTAGAGAGACGACACRCTGGATCCTTCATTACTTTAGGCTGTTAAGGTTTCCTGGGTGGTACTCAGAGGCATGCCTCCATTTCATTGGGATCGGATCCCATTTTGGGATTGGGATTGACAGTGCCCAGTACGAGCTTTRCTTGAGCTGTCAGGCTCAAGGGTCCCTGGCCCTCCTCACCGCCGCAAGGCTCCGTATGGCTCGTAGTGCTGAGAAGCTTTGAATTGACTCTGTCCTTAGCAGATGTGACTCAGCATGCCRTAAATCAGCACAGCTCCATCAGCACGGTAACTCAGTGAGTACCAGGAAAGGACCTGGCCCAGCGATAATATAGAAATAATATAGAAAGCTGAGGTTGAATAACTTCAGAATATAGATGTAGTCATAGTAGTAATAATAATAATATTTTCCCTAGTGGGAGAAAAATAGACCTTTCATGGCTGTTGTGCCTAGTGTTGTTAAATATGGATGAGGCGGATGAAATGCTGCTTCTCCTATTACACAAAAATGAATAAACAGTAATTCTCAATCACTATATGCATTTCAGGCTTAAAAAAACATAAAAACAAGTTAAATGTGAACACCTGCTAATGTTCCTGTATAAGAAAATGCTACTCTGAAGCTTTTGTCAACAAACTGAAAAGATTTTTCTCCATATGAAATCTCTGATAGCAGTTCAACCAATATGTATTTAGACTGCTAAAGTTAGAAAAATGCATCCACCGTCAAACACAGGGCCCCAGTAAGCAAGTTTGCTTTACACTGTAGCGCTCAGTGGGTTGACATGATGTTGCTGGTTTACTGCAGATTTAGTAGCGTGCAATTTAGAAAGCAAGAAAAATTTTTTTATTTTTTTTTATTAAAATCAAATTAATAAAAGCAAATGAACCTCTAAGAAGAAGGGATAATGATGGCAGTGTTTAGCCTTCATCGCCAGCTACCTTGGAGACCGGTCTCCGACTGTGTCTGTAGTACAATCTGGCAGYGCGTAGAGATGCTCTTCTAGGCCAGTAGTGGCCTAGGACTGGGGAGAGCTGGGTTCATGTCTGCTTTATGCCCTCTCTGCCCTGCTTCTCACTTACTTCATACAYGTGACAGCACTGCCTAATCCCATAAGGATGTGGTAAGGATAAATACATAAGAGGTGTGAGGTTCTTTGCTATTCTAGCTGAAGGGGTGCAGGTCCCTTCTCCAGAAAACATAAAACCTCTCTTTTTTGGGCCTCTCTTCGCAGAACTGCACACCTTGTGCTGAGAAGGTGAGATGCACCTTCATCCGGAGTTGGCGAGCTTGACACAAGAAGTTTCCCTACTTTTTCATAACAGTATGGGAAAGGTGCCAGCTTCATGGAATTGTTTCAAAGAAAACTCAGAGGAATGAAGACCTTTCTGAGGAAAGATCCCAAGTAGTAGCTAGCTGATGTATACTGATGATGCCACTATTTGATTAGTCAAGGAGGGAAAGGAAAATTGTTCCATGCAATTTAAGATGTTATAACAAAGTCTTAGGATGTGAGCTTTAGTTTAATTAGTGGTATCTACCCTAATCCTGCAAGGAAGAGGCCACTATTATCTGCACTGACAGTAGAAGTCCTACAATATGATTCACTTAAAGCCAGATTAAAGGAAGACAGTGGTTATATTTATTCCACAGAGATCATTCCAATAAGATCACAGAGGTTGCTTCCTCCACCAGGTAAGTGATCACCTTTCAAAGTGCCTGGGTATTGGTGTTTTCCCTGGACATCTCATGATAATTCTTGGCTGGTTTAATTCCTCTGAAATCAGAGATTGCGTTTCCTACTAGATATCCTGATTGTGCTGCTTAGGTGAAAATGGTCTCATTGTGTTTGGACAGTATTTTACACGCACTTTTCCTTGCTTCCTGCCATGCATTAACCGTAAGGATGCTCCCATTTGTCTCCGTGATGGGCTTGACTCTGCAGGACTTTGCATGCCCATTTGTTGCGTAGGCTGCTGCCAGCTGCTGCTGGTTGTGTCATGTTAATAGACCATCAGAACAGCTGTCCTGGGTCAGACCAAAGGTCCGGCTCAGCCAGCGCCCCGTCTCCAACAGGAGCCAATACCAGATGTGTGGGGAGGGAAGTATAGGTCAGTATATAACAATAATGTAATTATTATAATACTGTGAGTACTCCCCTAGCATTCAGTGAGATGTGCGCAGGCATTTTCTGAGACACAAATGGTGCCTTTGATAGTCTGTGATGGATTTTAGCCCCAGTATTTTTCCAGTCCTTTTTTGAATCCCTTTTAATATCMACTGTGTCATACGGAAAGAAGTTGGATGAAGTTTGTTTTGAACTGGGTCCTTGCTACTTTCCTTCGCTGGCACCTAATCCTTGTATTGGAAGAGACAGTGATCACCTGCTGCATCGCCTGTCCCCCTCAGTTGTCCTTTTCCAGGCTGAAGGCTGAGTCCCAGTTTATGTGGTTGTTCCTCATACGAAGCTGTTTCATGTCTTTGGTCATCCCTGTTGCCCTCCCTGGTTCTGCCATACCCCCCAGGCAATGAGGAGGCTCACAGCAGCACGCAGTATCCTACATGTGACAAATTGCTTTCTTAGTAATCCCTAGCGCTGGATGCTTCTTTGTGTAAGGAAAGTTTGTTTTTTTCTTATGTATTTTACTTTACCTATATTACCTTCATTTACCTTTTCCTTACCCTTTTAGTCATCATCACAAGGTCCTTCTGCAATTTTTTTACGGTCAGTCCTCATTTTTAGCTCAATGAATAGCTTGGTATTATCAGCAGACTTTGCCATCTGCCTCTTCCAGACCTTTTGGAAATACATTGGACAGCACAGACCGCAGATCCTTGTGAGACTCCACTGGTGACCTCCCTTCAAATATGACCATTTACCATTTATTTCTTCTTGCTGTTTTCTGTCTTTTAACCAGTTTATCTATGCAAGAAGCTTCTCATGTCCTGTAACAGCTYAGCTTCTCAGAGAGCCTGTGTTGACGGACCTGCCTGAAACCTAAGTTAACTACATCAGCTGGATCCCCTTRTCTGCATACAATGACCGCTTTGGAGTACTCCGGTACATTTATGAGTCCTGACTCCCTTTTTCAAAAGCCATATCACCTTTTCCCCAATATAGCACGTCCTTCCAGGTGTTCAATAATTCCATCCTTTATTAGAGGAATGCTTTTCACAGTGGTTTTTGCTGACATGCTCAGTACAAACAGCTTTATTCATCTGTAGTTCCCTGTAATCCCCGATTTGTTCCTTTGAACCCGTTTGGAAAAACTGTGTCACATAAGCTGCCTCCCCATTTTTGGGTACCCATACAGCTTTAAGGGACAGACTTCAGACCGTGGTTAGCGCTTCTGTATTTTCACCTGTTAAGTTCCTTTAGAATGGTTGGGTCAATCCAGCTAGTCCTGATTTTTTTTCATTTTACCTGTTTAGTTCTACCATCATCTTGATTAGAGATAGAACTGCTGGTGCATTACCTGAAAAGAAGGTTTCCAGTATGGGAACCTCCCCAAACCTCTCTGTAGTGAGCACAGACACAAAAAAAATCATTTTTTGCTATGGCCACGTGGGTTTTTTTTTAGTGCTTTTTCTATACCTGATTGCTTCCTGGTCCACTGGCACATTTCCTGCCTCTGATATGTTCAAAAAAAATCTTTATTAATTTTTTGACCTGTTGCAACTTGTTCTTCAAATGCTTTTTCCTACCTTTCAGTGTTTTTATATTTTAGCCACTAGACCTTAAATCCATTCTTGTTACCTCATTGGACACATAACTTCTGCTTCCTGAGAATGCTGTCTTCTCATAGTTTCTCTTGCCCTGCTGCTTAGTCTGAAGACTTCTGTGTTTCTCAAGTTGTTTTTAAATGGGTATGTCTTTGTTCTGAGCTTCAAGCATTGATGATTTTAAACAGTCTTTATGCCTTCTGCACAGTTTTAACTCTCCTGGTTATTGAGAGATAACCTTCTCACTTTGGCCCTCGCATAGACCCTTCTCACTTCTCTTTAACAGGTGCCCTCGTTTTTATAGATTTCCTTCCAGAATTAAACATGACTTTGAGGACTCTGTGTAGTGTAGGATGTTACACATCCTTTCCCAAGAGTTTTSATTTTGTCTCACATATATGCTGCTATAGGTCCTGAGTTTCTTGCCTTGGAGACTGGAGGGGAATCCACTTCTTCAGAACCCCTTTCACTGGTTGTTTCTAGCTGAGCAAAAGCACTACTCTCTAGGCCTGGTTTAAAACTGTTTGGTATATTTGTGATAAAAACCCATTACGTAGCATGGGAGAGCAGTTGGTTATTTAACATCTTTAAGATGTGTTTTAATAATGGGCAATGGAAAGCAATTATTGGGCAGCAAATATAAAATGAACGAAGAGAGAGAACTGCTTTCTCATGTAATTTGTTCTCAAACAGTGGAGCTCAATTCTACAGGAGGTTGTGAAACTCTAAATTCTAAATGTGTTGAAAAAGTTAATTATACAAATTAGTAGAGAAGAGCTAGCTAGTCCATGGTGGGTCGATGCAACTGCCACTTCAATAGAAGTCACTTTTCTAGCCCATTGACTGCTGGAAGCCTGGAGGGTAAACCAGGGGAAGTCTCATGCTGTATGAGCTCTATTTCTTACACTCTTTAAGTGTCTGTTACTAAAGTAAGGACCCCGGTTAGAACAGACACTGCAGCTTTACCCCATTGAGCAGTTTTTTTCTTCTTCATGTCTTCCTTTAATGAGGTAGAAAGGGTGTTTTCCATGACCAAGCCACGTGAAATTGCATTTCAGGATCCTCAAGTTCCCTTTTGCTTGGAATGAGTTCCCATTCACTTAGAAACAGAAATATTTTAACGGGARAAGGGCTTTGTTTCAAAGAGAGAATAAAGTTTATAAACAAATTAGGCTCTTTTTCTTATCCATAGCAGAAAGCAAAGCTGTTTTCCCCAAGGAAGTATCATGCTTTGTCTGGCCGTCTGACAGTTTCACACCCATCCTTTGACCTGCCATGTTTTAAAGGACTCAAAACTTRCTACTTCATAGTGAATCTCCTCGTCTGATCATGGTGGGGGCAGACACTGTCCCATTTTGATCCATTCCTAAAATGACCCCGGGGATCAACTAGTGCACTTGTCAAGATTAATCCGCAATGCTGTGCTGGGAGAGGAATTCCTGCAGTCCTGCCTGCTTCTCGTCACTCTGCCAGTGCTCTCATATGACCTTCTGGGGGATTTAGGTCTTCTGGGGTGTGTGTCACCCTGGGAGAATAATATGCCACTTCCTTTTTATTCATATTTTAAATTATAAGACCGCTTCTGAAGAAACATGGAAATTGTCAGTGCCAGGTTTCCAGAGCCATGTTCCCCTCTGCTCCCACATCCAGCTCGTAGTGTGTGTTACTGCTCAAACACGCCGTCAAGATCYGTGCCAGATTATCTGGAACTGTGTAACTGCTGAGAAGCATGGTGATGGCAACTGCCAACGCATGTGTAGCTTGTCAGCCCAAGATGGGCATGAGCTCTTAGAGTTTCATTTTTAAAAATAGGTTGGGTGCATGGGAGTTATCTCCTAGGAAACTCGCTGTTGTATTATGAAACTATAATGTACTCTGATTACATATCAGATAAAGGGAATAGGAGCTGCTGTCAGATTGTTTCTGCTGAAGTGCTCCAACAAGGAGGGTCACTYGTGCGTAGCAGTTAACTTTGGTTGGCGTTCGTGAACTCCTTGGTGCACTGAGGTGATTCCTCTTGTGCTGGTGCTCTCTGAAGAATGGGAGGCGATAACAAGAAGCCCTACATGCATTTGTTCTGCATGCTGAAGCCGTGGACAGTTGGAGTCTATTACAGCTCCAGCAAGTCACGTGTAGCTTGTAGCTCAGTAGTAGCAGCTTGCATAGGCAGATCCGGAGGTCTTCAGTCTTCATCCCCTTACCAGCAGTGTTGGCAAAGAGATCAGTGATTCTGATTTCTGTGAGGACTAAACTGGATGCTATTAAACTGAGAATCGAAAGCCCTTTGTAGAAGATATGACAGTGATCTCAGTGACCATCCCATTACCGATGGCTTCCATGGTACAGACTGACTCTGAAGTCTTTGGGTGCGGAGGTCTGTTCTTCTTTCAGATGAAATGCTGGAAACACCAGCACCTCTTTTCTGCTGTGATTCTCTAATGGGCTCGGCTGCTTCAGTGGCAGGCCTGCCATGCTGGTGGTTCTCCTTCCCACGTGACTTAGTCATGCTCAAAGCACTAGTCTTCTACCTTCATGTGAGAAAGGCAGCATAAGGCAGGGACAGCTCAGGCAAATTGCTGCATGTGTCACTGGCCTTCCCTGCTGTTAAGAGCATAGGACAAACCCAGAGCAGCTCTATAGCTGGGCCCCACGTGTGCTCTGTTTCTGAGTCCTTGAACTCAGCTGGACCAGKACATGGTTTAGATGGAAGTTGGTACAACTTCCGATTCCTGAGATCTCCTGGGAAATTTCCTTTTGACCAATCCTGGTATAACTCGCTGACATCAAAAATGTTCCTTCGGAACATCATGGAGGCTCCTGACAATAGGTTTATGGGAGGAAAGTTGTGCTGGTGCTGCATCTATTTTGTGAGTAACTCCAGTAGTCTCAACATAGCAACTTAAACTTGGAGCCAGGGAGAAATTCTTCATCAGCTGAAGTTGAAAACTTTTCTGCACTAAGGTTCAACTGAGAACAGAACTGAGCCTTGCATGCACAGAAAGTGTGTGGCAATTTTTTTAGCAGAAGTGCCTGTGAGTTTCAGAAGTGCTCGCTAACCTCTATATACAATTACACTGAAATAATCTTTGCCAAAATGCTTATTTTCAAGCTCGCCGGTTACCAGGCAAACCAGTTTGTTAAGGTTTCTTCATGTACCTCAATTCAGACTTGAAACCACCTGTGGATACATGAGTCAAGAGGCTGGGAGGTAGGAAAGCACACACTCTTGGGTGTTTTATAGAGGTGCCTATTGAAAGTAAAGGTGCAGGTGGAGCTCTAGATGGCTTGTGGTGGCTTTTCCTACCAGAACTCAATCCTGAGCTACAAAACAATTTATATTCTGTAATACCAAATTCTTTCTCTCTCTCTCCTTCTCTTCTCTTTTTTTGTTTTTTGTAACTCTAAGCTGCAATATAGAGTGGGCGAGGATACAAAATACACATCATTTTTAGTCCAAATATTTAAAAGAGATACGCAAGGCTGGATGTATGGGTGCAATGATGAAAACAAGCCAATTAAAGTTTCATAGTGACACAGGAGGGCGGTTACACAATGGGAATTGTTCAGCTGTGCTTGTGACAGCCCTGAACTCCGTGGCCTCCTCTTTCAGTGCCTGCTTGTTATGCTCATAGGAAGCGCTTCTGACTGTGGGCTGTAGATTGGGTCTAAAGGATGAATCTGAAAAAGGCAGATCGTAGGAGCTGTGCCTTGGTTTCATGATCTGATTAACTAATCTAAATCTGTCCTTGAAACAGGCAGGAAATATGCAGAAATCATGGGTCTGCAACACTTGCAAGTCCTAATCCTAGTTTCGACTTGAATATATTGTTATTCTGCACTTCTCAGGCCATGAGCCAGCACCACGTAAGTTGAGGAGGGGGTTCACCTGCCTTAGCTTTCAAGTTAGTTACTCAAGGACAAGCTGACTGCACTGCTATTTTAACTTGTTCTATGTTGTCTATAAAGTGAGCCCAGGGTAAATAGCTCAGGGTCAACACTATCCATATAGATGTGGTCAGAGGAGTTTCATTCCGGGAGGTCAAGCTCTGCTTTCACTTGAAGCGAGAGAGATCCTGAGGATGGAAGTCATCTCACCTAATTGTAGCTGCCTGACAGGCATCTCCTCAAAGCTATTGTCCAGGGGCCCCACATGGTCTCTTCTACCAGCACTGGGGTGCAAATGGAGCAGGTGATTCCTCGATGAAGAAGCTTAAGAATTCCTAAAGGGTCATAGTGTGTTTCCTTCAATATATCTTAGGATGGGATGTAATCATCTGTTGGAGATGCTTCTCTGTTGAGTACAAAAGGAGCATGCACTTCTAGATTATGCTAAGTTTATGGCTTTTAAACAGTTAAAAATATGTAAGAGGAATTTGGCAATATGGTGTCTGATCCTCAGGTCCCTCATCTGTAAAATGGGCAACACAATCCACTGGGGAGCCTGGGTCTGAGAGGCAGAGTCAGCATTTGAAGATCATCGGCCATGTAATGCAATCATTTGCTTGTGATCTCTGCAGAAGATCACCAGAGCTGATRTTTAGGCTTTGTTTTGTAAAGAGAGAGCTGCTGCCTGAAGGCACGAAGTACTGTGCAGGCATATGCATCTTGGCTTTGTGAAGGTCCAGACACCTTTGGGCAAAACTCCTATCTAAATAGAAGTTTCTGATGGTCTAGACCAAACTGCAAAGTTACTTGGTCTTTAGTTAAGATGAAACTAGCAACTGCCTAAAGACCTTCACTTTAGAAGGGATGTAGGAATTATTGCAAGCAAAACTGTAGTGTCTGCACTATCTTTCTTTTGCTTTAAAAGATGCAGTGTCATCTGATTATACCTTAATTGATCCGGTTTCTTTGGAGAGTGCCTTGGCATGCCAGATCATCATCTTAAGTTTCCGTGTGGAGGAAGAGGAAGAAATGTGCTTTTTCAAATGGGTGTAATCTACTTTATGTGACCAGATAAGATCTGCAGAAATCAGCTGTGTTGTAATACGCAGTGCATATATCAGTGCTGTAACTGGGAAATGCTTTGAACAAGTTATGGAGATCACTTACACCTCAAGAAAGGTATGAGGTCATTATTAGAAAAAGAAAGGTTATTTCCCTGTGAGAATACTGCCATCAGATAAGCTGTAAGAGACAGTGAGCTCCTTTTGTCTTATAAGATGAAAGTGGAAAAAAAGGTACTTAAATATTCACTTTGGAAAGAAAGTGATCATCAGTGGAGAAAATAAACTGCTTAACAGCTCATTTGTGAGGAGTGTAATGGGAGGAAGAGCTCAATACAGAAAGCTGTACATTTTGCTTTTATTCTGGATAGCTTTACTGTGATTGCTACAGAGGATGTAATGTAGATGTAATAGGCCCTTGAAGACAACACTTGCCTTTCTAATAGGGGTCATGATTAATCAGAAAGGACCAAACAGTTCAGGAAAGAAGAGGGCTGTAATACAAACATTACTGGGGATCTGTGCGGGGCCAGCTTCCTTTTTTAGCATCCATGCATCACTGTGTCAGAGCAGACTGCATAGCATCCTATTAAATTAGCATACAACAGGCAGCTAAAACAAATTAGCTGATTTCAGAAAGGGAAGAGGTTGTGGGGAAACTTCTTTTTGCCTTAATCTCGGGGTGCTTCATGTGGTTAATTCACCTTTGAGCCTAAGTCTTGGGGCACTGAATCCTGTATGCCTGCTGGCTGCAGAGCCTTGCTCTGATCTGCATGGAATGGCTTTTCTGGCCCAGGAGTCACCTTGGCCGTGTGCTTCAGTGCCTTCACCATGCTGACGTGGGCAGTCCCCTAGGAGCAGGATTGCCCCACGCACTGGAGAATTGCTCATCCACGTGGTTGTGTTCGTGCTGGGGTTGTGGCTGTGAGCCAGGTCCTGCCTGTCGCAGCACACCRGGGTGGCAAGCACACTCGGAGAGGTTCAGCTGGCCTCACGGAGCCACCGGGACTTTCTCCTGGAGGTGGTGGGACTTCATCTGAACAGCTCTACCACTACTCTGGCAACACGTCTTCCCCTCCTGAGCTGTCCTGTTACTCTCCTCTTCCTGGTCATCCTGGAGTCTCTCCAGGAGCTTTTCTTGAGGTCTGCACACTGTAATTCCTTCTCTCCTTCYCCTGAATCATCACCAATTAACAACTTGGATTCTAGGGCTCATCATTTTGGCAATTTCCTGCATTAAAAGGAGGGTGCCTCTGCTTGCTCTGGTAGCAGTTTGCTGAGCATCGGGCCGTGAGGCATGTATCTGAATTGTCAAGTCATTTATTTAATTTCTGTCCAATTGGGTTACATAAACTGGGGATTTCTTTATCTGTGAGCAGCATTGCTGGACCTGCTGCTCAGCGTGATGGCTGGTGGAAACCCTATCTTCCCGCACTGTTTCGAACAATTTTCCCTTGTGTGAAAATGATTGTTGACCACTGATGAGGTGGTTGTGCTCTGTGGGAAGTGGTTCAGGAGTAGAGGTAARGGCATGAAGGAAGCCTTGAGTGTATTACCATCATTTCATGCTTTTTCTTTTATTGCATGCAATCTTGAATTGGTGTTTGCTGGCTTCACAGAAGTCTCTCTCCTCTAAGCAGCTGACATGGCTTTTCAATCTTAATTCTAGTTTAATATTTTGTCTGAGAACATCAAGTATCACGGAGCTAAAAGAAGAAGAAATGATAATCCCCAAACTGGCATTAAAATTCTTCCAGCTGACTCTGGTGACAAAAACTGTCAAAACACTAACTGTTGTCGTAATCGTAGACATAACACAACAAAAATGGAAGTTAAATCCAAACAAATCCCAACGCTTTTGGTGACTGTGCGAGACGAAAGTTTTGCTCTGCTCCTTCTGCTGCAGTGAGTTCTCCATAACCATTAAGTGCCCTGTGATGGTGGGAGAAAACTAGCTTGGTTTTATGAGGAGGAGGAAGAAGCTTTACCTGGAACGTGATACCGATATTGTGTCTCTGTTACGGCGGCAGCTGTGAGTCCCTGCAGAGATCTCCGTAGACAGTGTGATTTTTCCCCCCAAAATCTTTATGATGGTGGGAAGAGCAAGGCGGTACGAGAGGCAACGCCTGCAGCTTGCGGACGCGCTGCCCGTTCCCGTGCTGTCGAGTTGTGTGCGATGTGAATGAGCAACCCGGTCATCGCAAGAGAAATGCATAATCCCAAGACCTTAAAGTACCTTTTCGCTCAGACAAAATGCTGTGGGTGTTGGTGTGGGGCAGTGGCTCGGGGTGCGCAGAGAGAGGTGTTGGTGGTACAGAGAAGAGCTCCTCGCTGCGTGAATGTGCGGTGAAGGAGATTTTTGCCCCTTGCCTGTATTACTCGTGTGTCCATCAGGTGAATGGCAACAGCATTTGAAGCAAGCTTGAAAGTGTCTATCATTATCTGGAAGGTGTAACAAAAACTCGGTGAGGAAAAGTGGGTCTTAATTTGGGCTAGATCTAGGACAGGGCACTGTGGGGGCCAAGCGTTGGTATCGGGCCTGTGGCCTGGCTGTGTTTCATGAATGAGAACAGCTAGAAAAAACATTTATTCTCCAAAGAACTGTAAAATAGACCAAGAAGTGTGTTTCTTTTCCTTTATATTTATATTGCACTCTTGGGAACATGTAGGAATATTTGACTTCTGTGCCATATGTCACAGTCCCTTCTGACAGTCTCCTTCTGTGTTCTTGGGTAAAACACCCTCCCATGCTTCGGTTTTATACCTTTCCATTGGTTTATACCTTTGCATTACTGAGCTATTGAAAATTTTGGATCTGCATTTTTCATTGTAAGTGTGTTTTCACACAGACCTCAGGACGTTCTTGGGCATGACCTTGGAGCTAAAAACTTTATTTCCAGCCTTTAGTCTGGGTTGAAATTTATGTTGGGAAGGGTCTGGAATTTAAGAGAATGAGGACCTGCATAGAAAAATGACAGTAGAAAATGAAATAAAGAAAGTAGAAAATTAGTTTTGTAGAAAAATGACTTGGTAGAAAAATGTTCAGCAGCACCAGACTCTCCCTTGTGTGAGTTGGTTGCACAGAGTCTGAGCTTGTCTCACAGTATGTCCTGTTAAGTCCTTGAGGTCTCCGGGAAAAACTGTAGAAGTGGCAGGAAAGATTCTTCCTCTGCTTGTAGTGTTGTTTTGAACTTACCTTTCTTTGGGAAGTTTTGGAGTATAGTTTGTGTCTGTCAGCTGGTGCCAGGCTATGAAAATGGCCTACTTGGATTTGGTTGGTCTCACATCTCAGGGTGTTCCTCACAATAGATGTGGTATCCTTTTCAGAAAATGAGTGTTTGCTCATTTTTTCCATAATTTGGCCGGGGCAAAGGACATGCAGAATGCCAACTGTATTATAATTAAGATTGTTAGGTATACAGAGCCGAAAGATGTGAAATCTGTTTCCTGACTATGTCTGTTGATTTAGTATGACAGAACACCTGCTAATGCAGTGGAAAACTCTTCAACATGGAGGTCTCTGTAAATGGAAGAATTAAGTTTTACCCTCCCATCAACTCTTTGTCTTCAATTTGTCTCCATTTTTGTGACAGCAAATTTTTTTGATATATGAGAACAGATTTGCTCTGTCACAGTTTATATTGTTCATTGTATTTCAGAAATTAAGTGTTCATATTAAATTATAGTTCAAACAGATGAAGAAAAATATTGTTTATCTTTTATTTTACTTTGATCTGCAGCATAACCTAGCCTTGTAACTTTGTTTTTTAATAGAAAACCCAGTCTGTTTGGACACAAATACAATGTAATCCAATAAAAATCTTGAAATTCTGATTTGTAAATCTAGATTAAATAAAATAACTAGATGAGAAGTAATTCAAACAAATTAAAACTATGAAAGATTAACCTCTTGTTGGATGCTGCATGGACCAGGAGTGTGCAAAGGAGTGAGGAATTAGAACTTCCCAACCATCTTCTAGAGTTTGCCATTATCTCAATGTCAYCAGGCAAGTCATTTAATTCATCTTTTTTCTCTTACACCATTTTATAATTTATATACAAATGGATCTAGATCATAAAATTACTCTGTGACTTAATTAGAAGTTTGAAAAGAACTGATCCTCTAGGGTAAAAGATAACATGGTCACAGCTTTCAAAAATAGGTTCAACTCAATTCTATTTAGGTGTCTAACTAGGTGGTTTAATTTTGCAGAAGTTTCTTGCTTAGGAGTTTCAACTGCTGTCCTAATTTCTCAAAATCATGTTAGTTTTTTTATACATTAACTGTAGGTACCAGGTAGGACCAGCAAAGCTCCTCGAGGAGTTTGAAAGCCCCCTTTCAAAGAGGCAGAGGCTGTTGGGTCACCAGCAAAGGTTGCTGTTAGCTATTTCCTTGCTGAAGAGAATGGGAGATCCCAACCACACAGATTCTTTTAAAAACATGACTTTTAATGGATTCACTTCTCCCTATTTTTAAAAATCTTGGTCCGGAAGTGTTAAAATCATTTTTGGGCTATATTTTTGGGGGGAGGAGAATAAAACTCCCCCAGATATTTTCAGAGAGTGAATACCTTCCTCTTCCTCAGTATTTCACATTATATAAACCATCTCTGTTTGCTAGTATCCTTCATAGAAATTGTGTTCTTCTGTATGTGAAATTTCAGATAAAAATCTCTCCTCTAACTCATGCAGTTCCTTTTGAAGGGTTTGGGGTTTCTTTATCAATTTTGTAAAGCTGATATAATCTCACTGTGCAAACCTTTGGGATTCCCCAGCTCCTCATTGTATACACACTTCAGTATGCATTTGAATAGACATTTCAGTGCATTTTTTCAATGACTTCATTGGTTTCGCTCACATGCAAAAGTTGCACACCTGCATAAATATTAAAAAGACCAGGCTGCAAAAGAACTTTTAGTGTGCCAGGTCCTAACCCAGCAAACCCTTAAGCATGTGGTTGATTTAGGCATGCTGGAATCATATGAATTCCAATGGTATTTGAACACGTAATCAAAGTTGAGCAAATGCTGAAGTGCTTGGGTGAGCACAGATGGATTTAAACACGTCTGTCAGCGGTTTGCTAAAATGGAGCCTCAGTGCACTGAACCAGAACTGGGGAGGAGCTGACCACCACTCTCCCTTCCTTCTCCTGGTCTCTGACAAGTGGGTGGCAATGCGACATCTCACATGGGCTCTCATTTTTCACAGGAATTCATGAACGATGTGGGAAAATCCTCAGGGGAAATGTAGTGCCATAAGGAAAAGACTCACCAAGTGGCTTCTGAATCTCTTTCTGACTCAGGGTTATGGCTATGGAGCTACTGGCATACGGGATAAAACTGGCACGTCTTGGGAGCAATGTGTCATTATAAAGACCGTATGGTACCTGCTAGGAGAGGTGGGCTGTTAATCCAGAGTCCTTCCAGAGTCCAGGTGTATGATGCAGGATATGTCTGACAACCAGAATGGCTGTCAAACATAACCTGTACCATTTTTCTTTCTTTTATCATGTAAAATTGCTGGTTGATGCTTAATAGGAGCTATGACCTTTTGACAAAAAGTCCCGTCATTTTGATAGTGTAGAACACAACGTTTTCTAAAATCAAACAATTTCACAGAGCTTAATACACTGAATTACTGACTTTTAACTCTCAATAAAGAATTTTAGGAAATGCTGAAGACCTTAAAGATAAATTGCTCTGTTTACTAATAACTTGATTTTAAAGGGCATATTAATTCATTGGGGGGAAAAATCTTCTGTAGTAAGACTGCCAGTTCAGTAGTTCTGGGGAACTTTTTTGAGGAAGTGGAGAATTTGCTGTGGGATATATTACTGTTAGCAAGAAAACAAGCARTCTTGCCTTTCTGACTCTCTCTTGGTTATTTATCTGTTCATGAAGAAGTCAAGAGGGCTTTAATGGAGCTGGACTGGATCATTAAGGGCAGACGAATTTAGCTGTGTATGTTTGAAATTAGGATAATGACTTGTCCGTCTATAAACTATTATTTCTGGCCGTCTCCTCACTCCAGCAGCAGTGTCTTTGCTGTCTTTTGGCTCTTTGCTCTCTCTAGTAGCATTTCCTCCTCCTTGTCCCGTACCGTTCTCTCACTCTCTGTGTTTAACTTCTTGATCCCTGTGTGCATCCTTTGCATCTCTTCCCTTCCAGTGCTTCTCTTGTCTTTCTTTCGTCCCTTGCCTCGTTGCTTTTTCTCGTTGCTCGGCGAATACAGGAGCTGTGCAGTGCGATAGCCGCGCTGGCTTAGCATCTGCCTCCTCCCTTCCCAGCAGATGCACCCAGCCCTTCCCGTCACCGTTACCTGTTGCCTGCGGGCGCTTCCCAGCACCAGCGGTTTCGCCATGTGGCCTCCTATAAAACTCAGAGGGGAAACCAGCGCTGTATCAGGGCCCAGGGTTGACATGTGAGCCAGCGCGTTAACTGAGGTTCATCGCGTTTCCTGCTTTGATGAGAAAAGCTGTTAAGGAGATGCCGTATTAATTTTTATGACCAGATCTCCGAGTTCCCTAAAAGCAGGGAACTGTGAAACAAGTCCGTTTCAGGCACGTTAAATTCGCAGAGGCTGATCCCAACCGTTGAGCCCCACGGCTGCCCTAGCGAGTGGAGAACTCAGTGCAGTAAAGTTGTGAAGTCAGCTGAAATAGAGGCATTTCCCACAGCTGGGTTTATTACACAGAAGGATATAAAAGGATTTCTTTTATTTTGTTGTCTTAGAATGGCAATGAAACCCAGATCAGAATGGAAGCCTTCTGTGTTTTTATAGTATCGTAAACATTCAGAGAGCTGTGTGATCAGTAAACGACCAGTGCGATTATGCTGCTTTTCACTGCCTTTAACTAAAGGCAGAAAGATTGTTCAGGACACAGCTGGAGTAAAGTGCAGTGTTGAAAGCTGAAGCAGATGGGACTTAAGGGGTTCATGAAATATAGCTGGAAGCAGTCCTAGGAGTTTCTGAGCACCCTGGCCTGCGACTGAGGCTGGTAAGCCCTGAGGAGTCTTAGGACTTTCCAATAAAAGGATTTTATAGCAATTTCAGACTGGCTATCCCAAGCCTAAGGGTCAGGATGAAAACACCATTTGGAGAATCAAATAACTAGCACTGTGTGATAATAGGAAAGCAAAGAATAGGTCTTTAAAAACACATCGGACCGCTTGATTTTAGTTTTTTACTGCTCAAGCCGTTAGGATCAATTGTATGGACTCTGGGTTGGAGTCCGTGGTGCTCTGACAAGCCGTGGTGGATCGTACACAAAGGGCAGAGCCGAAGCCAGTGAAGCGTCCCTGGTGTAAATGCAGTCAGAGCCTGGATCACTGTCCTTTCTCTGCRAAACCAGGCAAAACATGGACTAACTTCTTGTTCTTTGTTTAAAGGGTAATTTTTGCGTGTAGGCAAACCCTCAAAACACACACAGCAACATTTTGCGACAGCCTCTTTTAATCTGTTCCTAACTTCCTGCCGTCATTTCCCTATCGCTGCTAACTACGAGAGTATTTCTGTGTAAACAGAGGCTATTTCTTTCCCAGGCAGCATCCTCTTCCTTTGCCTGTTTCATTTATCCTTTGGCTTAATGTTTCATTCGGTTGTTTCACAACTCAGGAACCAAGCGTGAGGTCAGAGGCGCCYGCTGCCATCCCAACGGCAGGAATTAGAAAGGAAGAGCCTGGCCGTGCAGGGAAAGAGCTGCTGTTTATCCCCGAGCATCTAGATAACCAGCGGGCACGAGGAATGAAAGGCAGAGAAAGTTCACGGTAGCTTAATGAGGTTGTGATCAAATATTAACATGGGAAGAGCTGGCTGGAGCGTGGTTGCGGTTCGCTCAGCCTGCTCCTGAGCTGTCTTTTCAGGGAGCTATGTAGAAGAGCAGAATAATTTACTAGTGGAAGAAAAAAAAAAGGGAAGGAAAGTGTTCTGGTTCTTTTTATGTTCCGTATAAATAAAATATGACCCTTCGGTTGGTGGACTTTGAGCTGTAAGCTTGTTGGACGAGCTCTGGGCTGGGATGTCTGTTGGACAAAGCCGGTGCTTTGGGAGGTGTTTTTGGTGAAAAGGAGCAGAGCGATTTGCTGCTCTTAATCAGGGCAACGCTCTGTCTTGTCCAGTTCCTCGTTATTAACTCCAGTAATGAGTGGAGGAACAGGAGAGCGGTCCCAGTGCATCAGAGCAAAGGTCCAGGCCAGGAGCTTGGCTGAATGACCAAAAGCAAATGCTGAGAAAAGTGTGTGGGAACAAAAAAGCCTACATGGTGCTGCCAGTAACGTTTTCCTGGCCTCTTCCCAGTCAGGTCCGGGTGCTTCTGAGGAAGATGCGAGTGTGCAAGAAATAATAGACTGTTACGGAATAAGCTAACGAAGGAGAGGCACTGGCCACTCCTGGCAAACAGTGCCTGGCTTCTCTGATGAGGTTTCTATAGCCTTTATTTGTGTTCTCCTCGCTGGGGTAACCGTGGGGAGGCTGCTACGAAGGCAGATGTTTGGACTTGCGTTTTAACCCTATTCTTGGGCTTTCGTGATTACCCGTGGTGGTTTGTTTTGTGGAGTAATTCAGTGTACATAGAAACATTCTGCAACGGCTTCCCTGTCTGAGTCACCAGCGAGCGAGCGGTGAGCGGATGCTCTGGGCTGCCTTTCGGAGAGGACTGCAGTGGAGGCCCTGACCTCTTGTGGTGGCTGAGGAGCTGAGAGTGCTCTTGGCACTAGTTGCGTAATTTAGTCCTGAGAACACCATGGACTTTGTGTGAATTAAGTCTGCAAAAACTCCAGAAAGGGGAAAAGTGCCGTTGATGGAATCATACATCAAATTAGCAGCAGAGCCAAGAACAGGACCTTCTGGTTTTCAACCTATGTTCGTGTCTCTGCTACACTATGGTTCTTTATTAAAATTGTTGTATTTGATAAGACTGTAATATTTTGCGTGAATGTGAATGTCTGCATGTGTTCGTAAGGCAATGAAAGATGCTAAAAGCGCCATTGCTGTCGTTAACAGTAACAGCTATCAAAACCCCCCAGAAGAACTAGACGCAGTGGTAACATTTCAGTTAACAGCTTCCCGCAGATATGACACGACTTAAAACCAGGGTTTTTCTTTTCTTCCTTCAGGGGTGCATTCTCTGAAGTTGTTTTGGCTGAAGAGAGAGCTAGCGGGAAGCTATTTGCAGTCAAGTGCATTCCCAAGAAGGCACTGAAAGGAAAGGAAAGCAGCATAGAGAATGAAATTGCAGTCCTCAGAAAGTAAGTATCAAACCTTCATTTCTTCTTCTTTGCTTTGATTAGATTCCTGCATTTAGGGAACAGGAACCCTGACTGGCAACTGGGACTGACAGGTTGTTCAGCCCATCACAGGCAGACAGATCACCTGAGTTTAACTGATGCTGAAAATGGTTTGAGAAATGCTCCATTTTTCTTTTTTATTAACACAGTCAGATGACCTTATCCATTAATAATACCTGCAGTTGTGTCACTGGCTTTGAGGGGAGCAAAGTCAGGGTTATTATTTCCAGCTGCTCTAAAACAGTCTATACACAACTTGACCTAAAACTAACTAGACATAATACAGACTATTTTACGTGATGGTAGCAGTCTATATCATGCACTCTGTTCCTAGGAGGACTTCTTGCCCCAGCTCTTGGTCATACAGGAGCTGATGGCTGATCATCTGAGCACCATGTGATAAAACTGGTCCTAAACCTTTAAAGCTGACCTGATCCTAAACCTTTAAAGCTGACTAGATATCTCTGCACTAAATGCTCAGACAACCTAAGCCAAAGGAGCAGGTTCGAGAGCAAGCTCAGCTGTCCCAGTAGGCAGAAGGGATTCTTTTCAACAGGGTAGCATGGGCTCCAAAATAGCTACAAGCATCTGTTCCAGGTGCCTTTTCAGGACCTATATCAGGTCAGAATAACCTGAACCCGATAATGAATCTCAAACAAACTTCATTTGGGCAGAAGAGCAGGGTAAAGTTGCATCAGGGAGGAGATCAGTAGAGAAAGAAATACATTTTAAGAAAGGATGTTGCACGCATTTAAGCAGTATATGACTTGCTGTGTAGTGTTACTGAAAACCCGTCGTAAAGCTCAACCATTGCCGAATCCATAACCAGGCAATAGCAGCCAGTAATTGACAGTCTGAAACAGTCTTTGTGTGGAACCATCCCCAGATACTCACATGCTGACATAGGAGTGGCAATTTTGCATGCAGTAAAGATTGCCATGCGTAAACCTTGACCCTAAGATAGGAGAGCAGAGAAATCCTTTAGGTCATTTGTTGCTTCTATATTGTGCAGAATTTCTGTTCTCTGCAAATGATTTACTGAGAAAACAGGAGGCAGCACCCTGGCTGTGCTATTCAAACAGTAAGGGCAAAAGAGTGAGTGGGTGGAAAATTCCTTATTTTTTGTACAATTAGATCTACTTGGTCTCTTGCCTGATGCATGTAAGGACCATAAGAGAGATTTTCCCATTTTTATCTCCTGATGTGTCCTACATAGCTATTGCTAACACAAAGTTCAGATGTCTTTGTATTTTATTCTCAAAAGTCTTTGCTAGCAGTCACAGTATTGAATTTGTATGTTCTGCTAAGGAAACACTTACAAAATAACAAAAAACCTGGATCTGCCCACAGTTGAGGAGAGGAGATATCAACCTGTCTCTCTGTTCAATGAATTTTCTGCTTTAAGAGTTAATAGTAGAAGTAGCTTTGAAAGAGGTGGAGCAGGTCCTGAGCAGCTGTTGCTAAGCTCCAAAGGTATCCAAGTGTGCTGCTTTTGTTTCTGGTAGCTTAATGCTGAGTGGGGACGGCTAGTGTGTGTCTAATGACTGGGCAGGATGCCACAGCCCTGGGCTGACCTGTGTGACTGTGAAGAGCGGTATCTGTAACAAGCCACGCACCGAACCAGCCAATTTTGAAGAGGATGTGTGCAAAGGATGCCTGGTGCTAAGACTTTGTTGCTGTTCCATGAGAGGAGTGCACAGAGCAATAGAGGATGGATGCAACCAGGYGTTGATCCTGGTCTCCTTATTCATTCTTGCATTATACCTTTGGAGGGTGTTTAAACCCATAGGGATAAAAGTCTCCAAAAACACCCTGTCCAGCTGAAATAGAAGCAAACTCCTTGTGTCCTCTTAAGAGAAGGTTCTCGTCTGCTACTGGCCTTTTCCCTCCTACTTTCAATCATGAGATTTTGGTCTTTTTCCTGGTGAGGTGTTTACTTTCTGGCAGATATCTGKTGAGTGCTGTGAAATGCAACAGTTCCTGAGTTCCCTTGGTTGTCTGTCAAACAGGTGTCAGGGAATCATGAATGTACTCACTGCTGCCTTTGCCAGCTCTCTGGTGAGCTGCTTGTCCCCCTGTGTGTGATGAGCAGGTTTTTAGTGGCAGTCAGAGATTGTGCTGACCATGTCCAGAACTGATGCACACAAGTATCACACATGCTTTGCACCCTCAGACTGCTCTAGAGGAGGTTTGTCCCCGTGTCAGTACTGCTAAATCCTCTAGATCTGGCAGAATCAATATAGAGAGGAGTTTGGATGATGCTATGTGTTGAAGTAGTATTTTAAATAACATTTTTAAAATTTATGATTAAGCATCTGTTCATAGAGTACTATAGGAAATAGAACCTGGTGGTGAAAGCATGAATCCAATGACCAGAACTCTTGGATCCCCTCTCACTTCTGCTGTTGACTTCCCTGTGTGACCTAAAATATCCTGTGTCTTAATTTACCCAGTTGTAGTTAGCGCAACTTAATATTTATTGTCTGTGAAACAATGGAGACCTTTAAATAAAAAGTTCTACCTGCAGTTCATTTTGCAGTCCTTTCTCATATCTGCAGACCCAGGAGTCTTCCTTCGCACGAAGGGAAGCTTCTGGGCTGGACTTCTGCTACAAAATCACTAGAGCATCCTGTCAGTCGTCTGTGTGTCTCAGATGTCAACAAAAAGTTACTGGAAGTATTAAACAAATATTCTGTATCGGGGAAGGTCAGCGGCCCCCACGTGAAATACATGGAAGGTAGAAGACTTTATCTTTTGGATTCTTTCTGTCTGTGGGCTGGGGCGCTGTTGCTGCCAAAACAAAATGACACATTTTAGAAGCGATGTTCTGCTAACAGAGGAGCTAGCTGCCAGCCAACTGATCTGCATGTTTGTGTGAGTGCCAGAGTGAATCATGCACACTCGATCATTTTATTTTTCCAGCCATGGCCAACAAATCTGTTCTTAAAAAAGAAAAAAGACGGAAGAGCCGTTAAGTCAATATTTACGCCTAGCAACCTTAACAGGGTTCTTCCAATATGGACTCTTTTGTTTCCAGTGGAAATCCATGGCAACATTCCCCGAAGACTTGGATGGGGTGGGGACAGAGCAGGGAAAGAGCTTACGGCTGAACACAGTACCAGGAGAGAGCAAGTCTGCAGTTAATCTGGGAGCCTCAGCCCAACAAATTCCTTCAGCCCCATCTCAGCAAAGTATTTAAGCATGTGCCTAATTTTAGACTGTAATTCATCCCAGTGAAATCAGTGAGTAGTTTGAACTCACCTTGCTTAACTCAGGCCTGTAAGGATACTGCAGAGAAGGGTGAAAGATGCCGTTAGGCGCCTGTGTTCAGTAGTACACCGGGAGGAGAATTCTCTTGGTCTTCAGTCAGTATCTAGATTATGCCCTGATGCACAAGGATTGTTATTTCTTGCAATTAATTGCATGCTGCTTGCATCTAGCTGGACACAGTGCAAAATGTTGCATTTCATCACAGCATCAGGTGAGAAACTGAGCTGCATCATTGGTAGGCTGCTCAGTGATTTCTCTCTTCTGCAACAGAAAGCATGTGCTGTGTTTTAGAATCAGGTAGAGGAAGAAAACTGGATCTCCTAGGTAGGACTGTCACACATCCCTTAACTGCCTGTGGGGAACTGTAGCACATGCTCACCCTTAGGTTGCACAAACTCTTTCTGACCTGAGATGGAAAGTAAAAGGTGTGGGGACTTTCAGATCCTGCTCAGGAAGCAACTGCTTTCTGTTTTTAAGCAGAAAGGTAAATTCAGTCCCTTCCATTGTTTGCTGTAGAATAGCGGAAATTTCTTCCACGTATGGTAATTGTGCAGGTGTGAACACGCTGAAAGATGAATCGGCTGTTAGACTGGTTCCTAAAGGCAGTAGGTGGTGTGAAAAGTTGGACTGCGGAGAAGCACCAGTTTGAGACTCTAGTTAAATAGAAAATAGCAACCTTGGAAGAGGCAGACAAAGCAAAATGTGCCTGATTTCTTCTGGGCCGCACTGCTAATCACAAGGAACTTTCTAGCTGGTGGTATGCTGCCGGTATAATACCTGCACCATCATACAGATCCGGTGCTGAGTCAAAACAAAGTCAGGGGAGGAAGAGTAAACTGCGTCCAGCTCTGCACCCAGGTGCACTGATAACTTAATAGCAGTGATGTGCACAAGTAGGTGTGCTTGAAACGAATACTCTTTAGCTAACAAATCGTACTCTGCATTAGCTAGTCTCCACTGAACAGGGGTTTTTCAAATCTCTTACAAACTGTTGAGTTATCTGCTCCTCTCACCTCCTCTTCTCCTCTGGGAGAGACACCATTAAATTCTTTATTACAAATCATAGCCATGCCTAATTGCAGACTGAAGCCATTTTTCCTGTGAAGCAACATGATCAAACTGTTTCTAAGCAGGTCAGCTGAAATTCTGCCAGCGCTTTCTGTTCCCTTTTCCTTAGAAGACCTGGGGACCGGTTATTTAGGCAGTGATTCATGCCCAGACGATTGCCATCTCCTCATATGCCCGCACCTATAGCCGGGAGCTGCTGCTGTAATAGGCAGAGGTGGGGAGGCAGCCTCCCGTGAAGTCTGGGAGGCTTCACCAGGACATGCTCATCGCAAAAACAAGTGAAAAACAGCAATGAAAAATCTTCCTAAAATGGATGGAAGTGTGGGCATTCTTGGTCTCCCATAAATCAGATGATGGTCAGAGGGGCTCAGCCCATCGCTCCAACCCAAGGGGTAGCACCATTCCTGATAGACACCATTTAAGGGGACACTCTTGATAGCAAATGTGGAAAAATCACCCCTTCCGTGTATTTTCAAAAGTTGTATTCTTTTGCTCCTTTTTGGTAGCCCATTGACAAGCTCTCCCTAAAACCTCTCTGTCCTGAGTTTCTCTCTGTAGGAGTTTATCTGCCTGATAACCTTCAGGAAGATGAATCCAAAGTTAGTTTTGAAACACGTTGCCTCCTATTAAACTCTTCTGTGTAATTGAACTTGGAATCAAAGGCTACATTAGTTCTGAGTAAAACTGGTCATGCAGAAGTTTAATGTGGCTTAACATAAATTCAGGCATTTAATTAATTCAGATTAACGTTCCTGCGTGACTTTGTGGGGCCAGGTCCTGCTATTCAAGCCACAGCTGACTCTCTGAGCTAAAAATTACCCCCCTTGAAGACCGGGGTAGTCACATATTCACCCAGTTTGGAGGCTCTGTAGGTGCCCACCAACACTCTCCTGCGGTAATTATTTAACCATTAAATGTCACGCTTTTGGAGTACAGGGCCTGTCTAATTGAGCAGAAGCGCTCAGATCCTGTCTTGATAAGCGTTAGCCTAAAAGCGGTGGTAAGTAGATTGTGTAGCTTGGTATACCAAGATGTATGGGATTGGGTTTAAGGGGTTAATAACTAATTTCCTCTTTGCTCCACAGCAGTAAGAGCTCTTTTCCTTTAAAGAAATGGATGGTTAGGCAAAAAAAAATTGGCATCTCTGCCTGTCAGGTAACATTATTTCTCTGAAGCTGTGCTTACCCTATAGACAAAACAAGCTTGCTGGCTTTTTTTTCCCTCCGTGAAGCGAGAAATGAAGAGACAGCTGGTTGTTGTATTAAGTAATCACTTTCAGAGGAAGCTTTTATGTAGATTTACTTGTTAAAACCTGGCTTGCTCATGCGGTTGCTGTTGCGCTGGGTTGACAGCAGGCTGACGCTCGCCCTCCCCGCACCGGCGTGGTTAAAGCACCGCTGAGTGCAAATGCAGGGCATCCCGCCGGCCGGCTCCTCGTCCGCGGACTCCCTCCGAAGGGCCCATGGACGGCGTGGGGGCACCGCGCGYGGGGGGACGGCTGCAGGCGAGCAGCGCGGCTCCGCCGGCACCCGCTGGCTCGGCCGGCAGAGACCTGGGCTGCCAAATGGAGGAAAGCAGGGGCGAGTGCTGGGGGTCGGCATTGGATGTATTCATGTCATTTATTCCTTATTGTATGCATTCCATTTAACTTACATGCTGTTCATTTAACTTATATTCTGTTCATTTATCTACCTGGTGCTAGCACACGCAAACATCAGGCATGCACCAAGAGCTTGTAGCACCTACACTAAATGCATTTTTGCTGTGGTTATAAGTCACTTGTGGTCCCCTTAATGATGTTGATGTTAGTGCTCGAAGAGTAGGGCCCTCCCAAGAACTTATCAGTGGACATCCCCCATGGATGGACTTCAGCGTTTCCCTTGTGCATCTTCTGGTCAGACCTGGGYGCCCCTCCAAGTACCCTGTTAGGAAATATTCCTGCTCACCAGGACTTTTGGGCTTCCCTTGGAGCCAGACTTACTGCTGGGCACCATCTCAGGGATTGCTGCTAGAGAGGCGGGTTAGGGATGGAAAGGAGCCAAATCTGAGAAACGCTGCAGGAGAGGGGGACATCTGGGCATGCCTCAAGGCTGGCATCTGCTTTAGACCACAGTATCATCTCCTGAATCAAGGAGATGCAGACTGGCTGAATTGCCCTTCTTCTGTTTCAGGCAAGAGTGAATCGGACCTTATATATATATATATGGCACAGGGCACAGGACACCTCTGCCTTGGCACTAGCATTTGGCTTCTTGTTAAGCAGCTCCATTTGCTGCAAATATTCATTACAAATATGTGAAACCTGAATCAGTGCTAACTCCATTTTTGATCGCTGACATGCTGGAAACTTTGCAGAGGAAAACATAGCCACCCAGGACTGCCTGGATCATATTTCATGCTAGATTAGATGTAAGCAGATGTAGGGAAGCAGATCAAAGCGTTTTAAAATTCCTAAAATACATTAAACGAGAAAGAAAAATCACGTCCGAAATAGTAAACACAAACAAAATTCCATATATCTGCTCTGGTTTTACAGTTTCATTTACATTCAGTGTGCTCGGTAATAGCTTTAGTGAGAGTGCGTGACATTTCTGGGTTTGAACCTGCCTTAATGCTATGTGTATGTAGACCATTGTGTTCCTTTAAATAGGTTATAGTGTGCTAAGTCATTTCAGCATGCTTGCTGGATGGCAATACAGCTGTCCTTCGTTCTGCGGAGTGATGGTTTATCAAATCTCCCTTACGTAACTGTTCTTCTTCAAGGCCAGCTCATACCCTGAACTCAACTAAGAAATGGCTTATCCTGGGAGGAGGAGGGGGGGTCAGAGGGGAGGAAAGCACATTGTAGCTCAGAGCTCCAGCTTGAAAAATAATCAATGTGTTATGGAAGAAACAGCTGCTTTCTGGAATAGTTGTTCCCAGATGCTTTTAAATCTGTGGAGTGGATTTTTCTGCCTCAGTTACAGTCTTCCTTCTGTGCCTAATGTGTGTTTTATGTGGGCCCAGTCCTGTGGATAGCTGAGGTCCTTTCGAAGGGTCTAGCTAAAGAATAAGAACGTTGCCTTATTTTCCTGTATTTATTACTCAGGAAGATGGTTATAATTGCATTTCAGTGATACTAGTATCCGACTGTATGTGCTGTTGTCTGTTAGCGAAGAGGAAAGAATTATTAAGATGCATAAAGACGTTTTAATAAGATCTGACAGCTTGATTAATGACTCAGCTTTTTATCTGGATGCATAAGGTCTGTCTCTGTTCCGCCCACAGGTTTAAAGCTAAAAGAGCTGTCTTATTTGCAACTGTGTGCCTTCAGCTTGAGATTACGTAGCTCACAGAAGTGAAGGTCAACCAGTCTTTATACGGGAGGACACACATCTGTGAGAAGAGCCCACCCACGGTGGACGTGGGGAGTTACAGGCTGCAACGCTGCTGTCTGAAGCAGCACTGCAACGTAGTGTTTGGAGGATGCAGCTTTTTGGGTAATAGCAGGGAAGGCATTTTTGCCAGTGCTTGAAGCCCAGATCTTCGAGGACGTTTCAGTGCCTAACAGCCACTGAAGGTCTAGGCCAAGGTGGCTTTGTTAGTCAAAATACTTTGTTTTTTTACCAAATTCATCATAGGTGATCTGGAATATTTTGTCCAAAAGGAAGTTTTCTTCCATGAAAGTCATTTCTTTATTTGGGAAAAGTATAAAAGGCTATTTAATGGTCTCATTTGCAAAGTGAAGGGGCCTTGTCAAAACACTTGTCAACATATTGCATTTTATCTGTCTCTTTTAACTTAATCCTGAGATATTGACTGAATGAATTCAATGTTTTATACTAAACGGTTTGGAGACAGTTGGCTTCTAACCACAAAATGACCATATTTTAATGGTGGGTAAATTATTTAGGCACACAGTCCAACCACCTGAATGCTTATTGCTTTATCTCACTTTTATACTATTAAAATCTGTGGCATTAATTCATATGACACTGCAGTGTCTGAGTGGTGAATTAGGCGTATAATTTGCAAAGCCCTGCATGAAGTAAAACAGGGAAACCGAAGGTAGGATTCAACTGGCCAGATGGAAATATCCTCAAGGGAAGCACCTGTGTCTGGTGCAAATCTTGCTTGCTGTGGAAATCATCAATATGCATTTCTCAGGGGATCACAAGGTATGGGAAGAAAATCAAAGTATTCCAGAAATGTCAGTTCAAGAGGGTAGAAACAGAAATCTTGTCAGAAATGACAGTTTCCACGAGCACTCTTTGTCCAAAGCAGTTCTTTGCTCTTAGCAGTGTGCTGAAGGGCTTTATGAATACACGTTGCCATATTTTAGCCCTACATTCTATCAAGTTAGGTCAGTAGCATTATCAGTGGATCAGTTTTTCTGATGTGTGACCCAAGTGTGGATTTAATTAATAAATTAATTATTATTTGGCCAACTATTTTTACAGCTACATATCAATCCAGTCTTATAGTGCTTTCTCATATAAAACTTTGTTTTCAGTAGGAGTATTGAAGAAAAAAACAGTTGGTAAAAAATCTGTGCGTACTGACTGTGTATTTCAACCAAGAAAGAAGTACAGGAGACTCATTTACTTTATGCCCTAGTGCTCAGTTTGACCAAGGAAATGGTGATGACATTTTTGTTATGAATTAAAAATTTAGTATTGATTTTTTTTGATCAAAAATTCAATTTTTTTTTATTGAGCCTTATATTCATTATGCATGGGCTTAACCGGAATAGATCGTTTTACTCTGGACTGAAAGTGGTCGTACGAGGGGGCTGTACATCTACAACTATAGGATTTTAAGCCTGTGAATTAAACCAGTTTTCAAAGTAAAGCCTAATATTTTCCTTAATGGCATCCATGCCTCTGTGTTTCTGGTTATCAGATATATTACCAGTTCTTAAACTTCTGTAAGTGCAGAAATTTATGGGTTTGTTTTAATACTATATTAGTATTAGTACTAATTAGTACTATTAGTACAATATTACTGTATTAGTAACTGGACTGTGAAATCATTTCCCAAAGGAAATGTGGCAGCTAGCTTTTACTTTGCCAGATATTTTATCAAATTAAAATTATGGAGGGACATTAAACAGGAACATTATTGCCTCCTTTACTTCCTCAGGAGCTGCTTTTTTCCAGGAGAGCAGACATGGGTGAATCAAACTTCTCAGAAACAGTCTGTTCCTTTTTGAAGGCATTTAAGAAAATACTCCAGCTGAATTCATTTCTTTTTCTTTAAAGTTCATTGGAAAACTTCAAAAAGGAACATTAGCAAGAAGTGTTAGCAAATAAATCAGGATTTGATAGCTGCCTAGCGAATGAGAAACGACTGATGTACGCCTCACGGCGAAGCGTGCAAGCTATGTGTATGCACACCAGCGCTGCCTCCTCCTGAGTTCAGTCCAAAACTTCTATATATAATCTGTTTGTTTCCCCCAAAACGGAATAACAGCCTGCTTCAGATATCTTCATACCTTTGTGATATCTGCTGTCTTGACTGACGCATCAGGGATTAAACCGCGACCGTTTTGGACTTAAAAATATGCGTCTTTACAGCTTCAGCTGAACAGCCAATCTCTCAGCTGGCAACTTGAGCAGACTCAGACCTTTGCGGACTGGGCACTGGGAGCAATGATTAACTCACGCTGACATAATTGTTTGAAAAATGCACATTAACATGGGATTGTTTTTCAGCCGTTTGAAAATTTTTTTTCCACCCACCAAAGCCAGAAGGGTCCATATGCAGCAGCCGTATTTGGCAGAAAACGTTTTGTCAATAAGTGACTCTCAAGAGCAAAGCAATCTCGTTACTCCCGTGTCTGCTGCAAGCTATGCAATTAGAATGGAAAACGGTGGCTGTTCACAGCTTTTCTCTTAAAAGGAATAATACGGGATGTCTATCTGAAAACACAGAGGAAAGGAGTTTATTTTTTAAATGCTTTATGTGAGTTGCAAATGAGTGACTGTGGCATGATCCGTAGAGGTATATAAATGGCCAATTCTTCCTTTACTAAAGATAAAACATTACTGTATAATAGTGATGTCTGTCTGCTTTCATATCTGCTACAAGTGGATGGTGGGAGGGAAGTTACAAACTGTTGTGAGGTTTTAATCTGTCCCTTCTCTGTTTTTGGGGCACGTGAGAAGATTTCCTTGGAGCAGAGCTGCTATGTCCTTAGCTGTGTTTATGTCTTGAAGGCATTGTCCTTGCCATATACGGTGCACAAAACACATCCAAACCATGTGGCGTTAGCATGGGTAAATGGGTGCTCCCAGTTAACAAACAGAAATGGGTAATATGATCTCATGCTATTCTGGTCAATAGGAAAATTCAGAGTCATTGAACTTGGTTACATGACTCTTCGAGGCTCCCTTGAGACTTTCAGCCCAAACCAAAAGTAGAAAGGAGCCCTAAGCTAGGCTTTCCCATCGGGGTTGCAGGGTTTTACCTTGTGCCGTCATGCAGTGTGCGTGCAGGACTTCACGCTTACCGTACGGCGTGCTTCCGTTTCCAGCGCCTCCAAACTTAAAATAGTAAAAGAGAGGGCCCGAGCCTGTAAAAGCAGATTTACTCTTCCAAAGTTAGTTATTCCACCTTCATGCGAACGTTACGTGGGCACAATGAAGCCAACGCAGACGTACAAAGAAGGCACGATTACGAGCTGGATCCTGCGCTTTCCTGCAGGGATAGTTCTCCCCTGTCTCTGGACGACAGCTGCTTTTCTTGGACTGGAACAGTAGATTTTTATGGTGTTACTGCTGACTTAGGCTGCCCTGGCTGAGCCCAGACTTCACCTGCAGAGGGAGAAGCTGACAGAGGCTGACCATACCCAATTCCTATCTCTGCATAGTCCCAGGGCTGTCAACAGAAATCCAAAAGACGGCTCCTGTGTGGGGATGGGGAATGTGGCCTGCAGCTTACGAAGCGGCATTTCTCCTTCTTGGTCTCACTATCAGCATTAAGTTGTCTGTCCTTCTAGCTCTTGAAAAGACCAGGGCAGAGTTCCCCACCACCCTTCGCAATGAAAAGCTGGGCCTGGCACACAGAGATTTTCTTGGTTCTGATTCACTATTGGGGCCCTGAATTGCTGACTTTGTTTAAAATTCCTTCTCTCATTAGGAGCATGTGTTTCTGATTTTCTTTCTTATGATGACATAGTTTGCACTCTTCCCCAAGAGCTGGGTTCATAATAGAACCAACTATATTTGGAATCACTCTGAATTACTCTTGAAATGGAAGGCTGATGTCAGTATTTCTGGCAGTTTTTCACTGTTTTTTTCCTGCAGTTGAGTATTAAATAACTATTCAAGCTGGGGACACCTATATCAATTTATTGTCATATAATTTGATTGATTGATTGGTTTTATTTTAGTGCTGTCCATGCTTGTAGTGTAGCTGGTATAGGTAAATGTATTAGCAGGCAAATTTGTCAAGGATTTAGTGAATAACAGAAAAGATATGTCCATGAGTGTAGAGTCTTTGCATCACTTTACATACAGGGAAATCTTATATAATTTAGAGACCTGATCGTGTACTGACTTTGTCATGTCCATGTCTCAGGTAGATTTAAGTGGCATTTTTTAAAAGCATTGACACAGGTAGATGGTATCTGAGTCACTGGCTCTCCCTTCATTAGCACTTAGGATCCCTCTCAGCACAGACCAAGACTTTCTATTCAGCTGAAGAAGGTGGGGTAGAAATTAGGCATATTCTAGAGCATCTCAAAATATATGGTTTATAGTCTCTTTAGTATAAGACTGTATTTTTAAACCTTCTGCATAAGGTAGGCTGTGGTATTTCAGCTGCTTATTATAAATAACTCCTGATAACTGGATTTGACTAGTTCCTAGTAGCTAGAAAGGTAGCGGGCTTGATTTGGACTGGTGGGGAGTCTGCTACTGGTCACGGGAACTGTGAAGGTGTTCCCCTATATGCCTTTAGAAAATCACCCTTGCTATTCATGTTTGCCTGGGTTTAACTTCCATTTATTGATTTTTTGTTATGCCTTTCGTAGATGAATTCAAAAATCTTGTGTTCCTTTTGTTTTCTCCCCATAAAGGTACTTGCTGTGTGTGATCAGGTCGTCCGTCTATTTTCAATGAACAGAATTGAATAGGGTTCTTCTTTATAGACACCCTCTGGCACTTGGAGAATATTTTGGTCATTTTTCATGCATACGCTGCTGTTGGAAGTGTTCTCGTGAAACATCATGAATTGTGGGAGATTGATGAGGAAAAAAAACGCATTTACCGAGCTGGCTAATCCAGGAAAGAACACTTGATTTGGCGATAATCCTTTGCTGGATTTTATCTTCGTTTATTAAGTAAGTCAGCTCTTCTGTGAGGTTAAGGTAACTGAGAGGAGATGTTGATTCACAAACTGGGAACTCTCGGTGGAGGGCTTTTGGTGCGGAGATCACATCCTTAACTGCCGTAGGCAATTATTATTATTAGTATTATAATTTTTTAGGAAAAAGAAAGACTGTAAGCCCAAGAGCTTATTCTTGAAATGGCTTTAAAATAGTGCTTTTCAACTGCTTGAATGTGTAGGTAGCTCATTTTTTCCCAGCGGCAGGGCCAGCTCCTGTGCAGGAGTTTGAAGCTCCCTGGCAGCAGAGATGCTTTTTTAGTTACTGTTCACAGGGGCTGCAAAGGAGCCCGCGAGTCCCTGCGGGTCTGCCCGTCACAGGCGGAAAACCTCCTTTCCGAAGCATGGATGAATGAAAAGGAACTTAAAAACGTGGCAGAGAAAGCAGAAGTTAACAGCTACAGGTTAAAATGAATAGAGCTGAGCCCTGTAGGGTCCCTCCAGTAGCAGCTGAAGAGTTAATAACTGGTACGGTTTTCAGGAAATCCCTGTATAGTACTCTCTTTTTCTAGTAAACGCCTGAGTCCACAGCTTTTTTAATCAATCACCCAGGAGCTCCCGTTACTCCTTGCTCTGTTCCTAAATTTTGACTGCTCTCAGAGGCAAAATCCAGGATGAATGGACGCGTGGTGTCACTGCGAGCATCTGGGTTGTCAGTCCTGGCTGTGATTTTCCTAAGAATCACGGTGAAGGACAGCTAGAAAGGGTGGATGAAGCGGTTTGTTCCTCACCAGCCTGGGGGATCGCAGGAGAAAACAGCACTTGTCTGAGCCTACTCCAGACTCAAGTTTTCATTCAAGGGTCCTGGGAGGTCCTTCTCTTCCCCTCCTGAGGCAAAACCATTAACCAATGCTGAGTTACGTAAAAATCAGCACTTGGTGCTGTTATCTAGAGCCAAAGGTATTTGTGGGAGAAAACAGTTAATTAAAAACTGCTTTGCAGTGCCGTGCTTCTCCTTGTATTAAAAATAAAATGGAGCATCTTGACTGGCTGGGTAGATGAGGGGAGAGCAGTGGATGTTGTCTACCTAGACTTCAGCAAGGCTTTTGACACTGTCTCCCATAGCATCCTCATAGACAAGCTCAGGAAGCGTGGGTTAGATGAGTGGACAGTGAGGTGGATTGAGACCTGGCTGAATGGCAGAGCTCAGAGAGTTGTGATCAGTGGCACAGAGTCTAGTTGGAGGCCTGTAGCTAGCGGTGTCCCCCAGGGGTCAGTACTGGGTCCAGTCTTGTTCAACTTCTTCATCAATGACCTGGATGAAGGAACAGAGTGCACCCTCAGCAAGTCTGCTGACGATACCAAACTGGGAGGAGTGGCTGATACGCCAGAGGGCTGTGCTGCCATTCAGAGAGACCTGGACAGGCTGGAGAGGTGGGCGGAGAGGAACCTCATGAAGTTCAACAAAGGCAAGTGCAGAGTCCTGCACCTGGGGAGGAATAACCCCAGGCACCAGTACAGGCTGGGGGTTGACCTGCTGGAAAGCAGCTCTGCGGAGAAGGACCTGGGAGTGCTGGTGGACACCAAGTTAAGCATGAGGCAGCAATGTGCCCTTGTGGCCAAGAAGGCCAATGGTATCCTGGGGTGCATCAGGAAGAGTGTTGCCAGCAGGTGGAGGGAGGTGATCCTCCCCCTCTACTCAGCCCTGGTGAGGCCCCATCTGGAGTACTGTGTCCAGTTCTGGGCTCCCCAGTACAAGAGGGATGTGGCACTACTGGAGCAAGTCCAGCGAAGGGCCACAAAGATGATTAGGGGACTGGAGCATCTCTCTTATGAGGAAAGGCTGAGAGAGCTGGGCCTGTTTAGCTTGGAGAAGAGAAGGCTGAGGGGGGGATCTTATCAACGTGTACAAGTATCTGAAGGGAGGGTGTCGAGAGGATGGGACCAGACTCTTTTCAGTGGTGCCGAGCGACAGGGCACGAGGCAATGGGCACAAACTGAAACACAGACACTTCCATCTGAACATGAGGAAAAACTTTTTCACTGTGAGGGTGACAGAGCACTGGAACAGGTTGCCCCGAGAGGTGGTGGAGTCTCCTTCTCTGGAGATATTCAAAACGCGCCTGGATGCAATCCTGTGCAACGTGCTCTAGGTGACCCTGCTTGAGCAGGGGGGTTGGACTAGATGATCTCCAGAGGTCCCTTCCAACCTCAGCGATTCTGTGATTCTGTGAACAGTTGGCCGTGCTGTTTTGTCAACAGTTTTCCTTGCACTTTCTTCTCTTTAATTTTGATAATGTTGAGGAGCTGTGCTGCTTATGAAGGACCTGCCCAGGGTCAGGTATGGTGGGACCAGAAGCTTTTCTGTAGCTCTGCCAGCAGGAACTGATTCCTTTATCCTGCAATGCAGCTAAAACGCTCCTCACTTGGGATCATTACACTTGTAGTATCCCGCCTTTCCCTAGCAGGCGTAACACACACATGTCTCTAAATAGCAAATATACTTAAGTATGACACATGGTCACTGGGATATTTTTATGATTGGTTAATCTAGGAGGAAAGGGGAGCAGAGGAGGTACGGGAACAAGAAGTCAGTCCAGATTCAAGAAAAACATTTCACCACTTGACACCTGGATATTGAAAGATGGCCCCAAACAGTTAATTCCTGCTGCATTTTTTTGTTCTCCTCACTTAGAATAGAAAAAAAAAACTCCTGCAAGAAGTGTTGTCAAATGCTAGGAACGTGAACTAGGACTGTGAACCCCCTTTCAGACTTGCAGTATGTTTGGATTTGCCTTTAGTGTTTTACAGGTGGTGGAATTTTACAGGTAGCCTCTAAAAGCTATAAGAAGCCAAGTGAAATTATGTACCAGATCATACTTGCACTTGAGGAAGCAGTTTCCAACTGTCATAGCAGGTACGTCACTGTGTTTGAGACACCAGGCTGGATTGTGGTCTTAGGCATGCCCGGAAAATCAATTGAAAATCCCCACGTTGACAAAAGCTTGAACCTCCAGCAGTGTTTGTTGCTCAAGTCGAACAAAATGAAACAGGAAAGTGCTGTTCACATGACAAAATCAAATCAGCAAGTGCTTAGGGTTGCAGAGGAATGGAGGAGTCAGGCACTCGTCCCGTAAATCAGCTGAGAGCACGGATGAAACCAGGTTAATTTTGCATGACGTGCCCCCTGTGGACAGGACGATCTGCTGCTCGAACCAGCCTTTCCCGTCGCACATTGCTTTGCCATGAGATGCCCACGAGGATCTGTGTCAACTTAAGGAAGCTTGATTTTTGTGTAAGTTGTCTCGTATGGAGCACACTGTGCACTGTGTATTACAAAATAGATTTGTCTGTAAACGGCGCTGACCTTTACTGGTGGTGCGGCCGGCTTGCAGAGAACACCCCGAGGAGACGTATTCCACGGGGCAGACAACACTGTGATTTCTGTAATTTGTACGTGGCATTTCTGACTTATGAAAGGCTAAGCCATTTCAGCACTGTTGCCTCCCACCGGATATCTTAACACCTTCATGCCCAGGCTTTGACAGGTAACGCTGCTAGAAACCAAGCTATTTCAGCAGGAACAGGTGTGTAGATGTAGTTCTCACATGAAGATCTCCAGTATTTTTGCTAGATCTTCCTTTCCTCTGGTTGATGTTAATGGACTTATTCTCACTAGTAACCTGTCTGCTACAAGCAGAAAGGCCATGGTGAAGACCAGTTGCTGCAATCTGTATTGTGGTATCGACCATATTATAAAACCATTTGTGTGTTAGGAGAGTGTTAGGAGTCATCTCTTTATGGTGGCCATTGGAGAACAGAGCATTTGCACAGAGCCACAGCCCCCAAGGGACACCCTTTTTCCATCATGGTTTATAGCTGCCTCTCGCCGTGGTCTTTTGGTGCCATAGTTGCACCAAAGTAGAAATAAGTCTGCATCGTCTCTGCCTTTGAGGCGGTGGCAGGGTTTTCTTTAGGGTCTGTGGGAAAAGCTTGTCTGAAGAAACAGGTCTTTCAGTTCGATGGTGGCAAGGACATGGGTATTTGCAGAAATTGTCGTTTGGATTGTGGTGGGGCATGAAGGCCCCTGTTCTGGACTAAAATTCTGCAGTAGCAATTGCTGTCGAAAAGTGAAACATAGCTTCACAAAGACACGTAATGTCTAATTAGTCCCTTCCTTTAGGGCGTTCCTTTAGGAAGCTCTTCCAGAGCGTTGGGTCAGCCGCTGACATGTTTTTTCTCCCTTATCCTTAGATCTATTAAATCTCTAGTGTCTGACAGCTTTTGCTGACATAGCTGAGTCCTGCAGAAAGGTGGATGCTCCCTGGGGTAGCATAAGCTTAACTTGACATAAGAGCTTTTTAGATCAGTACCAGAAGCTACGTTTGGATCTCTTCCAGCGGGGGGTACCAGCGCAGGCTGTAATATGCTGGTGTGGTACAGTACACGAATGTTTGATCGGCCCATGGTGAGAACGAAACCAAGCAGCGAGCTTTGTTTCTTCGTGAGCTCTTCAGTCAGAGATAGGCAAGGCCAGTTATGATCACCTGGACATAAGGAGGTCATCAGGTCTTTTTGTTTCCTTTCTGGGATTTGGAAAAGGTGTTTTTAATGACTGTTGCTGTTTGAATGCCCCAGCCCACCCAAGGTCCTGCTTTGCTCCAAGGCATTCGTGCAGTAGGATGCATCTCCTCAAAGAGTTAAGTGCTGCTGCCCGTCAGTTCTCTGAAACATTTCCCTCTCCTGGGGAATATGTTAAGCTCCCAATGATTCATGAACCCCATTGAAGGGAGGTGTTACATGCTGTGTTAAACTGTAAACAGTCTATTTATTTTTCCCTGGTGATTTTATTCAGGTACCCAGGTGTGGTTCCACACTAACTTGACGTGTACGGCGGGCCCTGAAGCAAAGCAGTCGTTTGCGTACATCTAAACAAACACATCCTCTAATTACTGTTTTAAAGGTGATCTCACATAGAAAGATGCAATAGCAAATAATTGTAAAGGGTGGGACACACGTCAAGCTGGCGTTGGAGTGAAAGGGAATGTCTTGAAGTTGTAACAACTTGTCTCTATACTTGGCATGCTGCTTCGCTTGCCCCAGTTTTATTAAGATCTTGGGTGTGATACTTCCTAGGAAAAAAGTGTTATCTTAGGAATCAGTGTCTGTCCAAACTGCAAGAAGGTCTTTTTCTTGTCTGTTCGTCTCTGCTTTATATTCCTGCTTTTATTATTTGCTTTCTTTCATGCATTTATTAATGGGTGAGCACTTGTAACGGCTGCTGGGGATTGAACAGAGCTCTCTTGTGGTAAAGACAGAAGATGCTGTAGCTTAAGTTAAAAGAATCGGTTTCTGCAGGAGTGGTTGTAATAGGCTCTTAACAACCGTAAGTAGCATACAGAGGGGGATCCAGAAAAGGCAGTCATCAGTGAGTTATGTCTCGAGGAATATGTAGGCATGAAAGGCAAAAGTCTCTTAGTAATTAAGACTGCAGTCGACTTTCATTATGAAGCCCAGCTTGTGATCCTCTCTTCTCCCCCTGGTCATGGCTTGCAAAATTTAATTGGCCTTGAAGATGACATATTTATTTTGAAATAGTCTGCTTTGATTTCTGTGGGCTGAAAAGGAGATTAATCCAATTCAGTTTTACTGATAGATCACTAGACAATTTATCCTTTGTTTAATGCTTCTGCATGATCTTCTAAAGTTGTCATTCCCTGCCTTTACTATCACTGACAATGATGCTGAGCAAGTTACAGGCCTTGGGCAACATCGTTTTCTGCTCTCCTGTATGCTGGATAACAATGGCAGCAGCTTTATTTTGTTTTATTTTATTTTATTTTATTGTTCCTTGTGTTGACTTGCAGCCATTAGAAGATCTCCCATACAATGTGTTGGAGGTGACGGCTATATAAATATTCAGTACTATTTATGAAACCTTGCTAAGAACTCCCCAAATGCTCTTTATGCTTTGACTTAAAAAAACCCTGAAATAATTTAAACAAAAATCAGCTACCTTATTAAATGAGATTGTCTTATCCCCTAGTTATTTGACTGGAGGTTTTTGCCCTATCATTTGTATTAAGTTTTCTGTCATTTCTGTTACACATATCAGGTAGAGCTCATGTAGACCCGCCTTTCTTCCACGATAGGAGGAAAGCAATGTGCCTGAAAAAAGCTACCCATTAGAAAATATCCCAACACACAGGATCTCTGCAGCCCATAGCTTGTTACATAGAGAGAATAAAGATTTGGTCAAGAGTCCCTGTCATCCATTCATTGCTCCATGTTTCAACAAGACATGTGTAACATTGCCATTGACTACAGCCCAAACATGTCATAACAATGTGTCTGCGAACGGGGCACATCTAGCCACCACTTGAGATAATACTCAGACAAGTACGCAGCAAAGAATACAGATAAATAAAGAGCAGAGAAAGGGGAAAAGGGCATTTGTAGCTGTGCTGCACTGTATGAATCAGTGCGGCTCACCACCAAAAACCTATTTAAATTTCAGAAAACAAACACTCGTTCAAACAATTTCCTCCCATTAGGATTCAGGCAGAGGCTTCTTCTTTCAGATTCTTCTGACATGGTTATTTATTCTTCATCTAAAAATATTTTGGTTTCATCAAAGTGAACTGTAGCATACTTCAGCTAGCAATAACTTGAAGTTACACAATGAAACATTGCAGCCTCTGTTTTGGCTATAAACAGTGACTTTAATGTATGCTCCCTTTTCTAAGTGGGATTGCTAGTGATATGTCAAGAATTGTATGCAGGCTGAGGGACATTGTTTATATGAATATCATGCACAGCTGAGTTTACATATTTGATACGATCCTGTCTGACTCCAAGGAGAAAAATGAATTTAAATTCTTAAAAGGAAAGTAATCAGGCCATGAAACAATGTCAGAGATAAGGTACTATTGGAGAATATGGTCTTGAATAAATGGGGGTGGAAGGAACTCATAGTGGAGAAATAGAGCCTTCCTTTGCTCTACATAGATTAGCAAAGTTTAGACTTCTCAAAACGAAACTGGGAACCAAAGGGGATCTACAGCTACAGATCTGAAGATCCTGGCTTTGGGAGGAGGAGAGACAGGCTGGATGAGTAGCAGAGCTTGTAAAGAAATCTCTATCAGAGACAGATGCTGGGAGCAAGGACTGCAGTGTAGCTTGGCTCCAGGAATGATGACCTTCTGGCTTGCTGCAGACCTTTCAGGAACTACATAATGAATTGGTTTAAAGAAGTTGTTTCCTATTATCAGTGGCCACAGGAAAAAGGTTGAGAGGTGCCCACCATGTGGACCTGCTGTGTTAAGGTGCCTGGAAAACAAGGAGCCTGCAAATTAGAGGCTTGGGGCAAGAGGGTTTGGCCAACACTGTTCCACCCAGAGAGATGGGAGAGGTGAAAGAAACACTTGGCAGAGTGCATAAGCTGGTGATGTGAATTTATTTCTTCTGAAATTGAGCAAGTTCCCACCCCTGAAATCTGCCTTTCAAGTAAATGAGACACCAGACTTTTTATTATTATGCCTGACCTTTAGTTAAACAAAAAATAAATGCTACTACAAGGAAATACTGGCTCACATTTAATTTATCTAATAGCACAACTTGCTTGTTTGGAGAATCAGGCTCTAAATCTGTTCCTAGTTACATTAGTTTTGCATTTGTTTAATTTCTTTGACTTCATCAAGGTTGTTTCTGAATTAAAATCTAACTGGATGTAATCAGCTATTAGCATGAGCAGCTTGCAGACAGTGCCTGTGGGATGTTGAAAGTTTTTTTTGCTGGTTGTCCAGAGCTTCTGGAAACTCAGTTGTAAGAAGCAATGGCGTATTCTCTGTTCAGAAGCCAGAAAATAGCTGTTGAACCATCTTATCAGGTTCACATGAGCCCTGGATCCCTAAAGTAATGGATATTGCTTACCATTAGCTGAGAGATGACACCTGGGAGGAATGGGAAGAATGGGAGCATGGGAGGAATCCTCTTTAGCAAGGAGTATATTGAATCATACTGAATGCTTTAAAGTTATTAATTAAAAAAAAAGTCTTACCCTTAAAAAATTATTTGATTTTCTAAAATGCTTAATGGTCCCTGTTTCAAGTATGGTCATCTGGAAATCACAGGTCTCTCTCTGCCTTAGAATTCTTGAATCATGACTAAAAATCAAGCTGTAGGTCACATTTCTCAGGACAGGGAGGTAGGAACTTCTGTGTCAATCCTGGCACATGATTTGAAGCTCAGTAAAAAAAAAATGGCCTGTTGATTTCATCTGGTGGCCTCACTCCCTGCTGTGGACAGACACTTCGTCCGTGACCTCAGTCAGCCTCTTTATAAAATGAGAAAAAGTAAATCCTGTTTAAAATGGTAATATGAGGATTAACATAGTCAAGGTGTCAGAGTGACCAGAGACAGTGTACACACATCTGTCCATTCTCTGGTTTTATACTGCAAACCGTCACCAACATGTTGGAGTAGCTAACACATCAGGTAGATTGGGAATTACTAGGTCTCTGCTAATCATAATGGAGACCTTGCTTTTGGGGTTATAAAATACAGCTCATACACTTATTTGCTTAATGTTTGGTACCTAATTTTAGACTTAAATGTTTGAAGGTTCTTTTTAATATTTTTGTGGGGTGAGCTGAGTAGATGAGAAAGTTGGGAGATGTTTTAGGATTGGAAAGGGTTAACAGTACTTCCCTGAGAGAGTCGTGGTCTGGATTTTTCTAACCACCTTTAGAAATGCTTCTCATAGCAGACATCCTCAGCAAAAATGTACACAAAAAAGCTCTGGAACCAGGGAAGCATCTCACGCAGCGGGTGGATTCGTCCTAGGAGACAGTTGACGGAGTTATTTTCAGCAGGCAAACTCCTTCCGTGGGGTTTCTGCCAGGGAGAGGAAGCTCTCAGAAGGAGCTATACTCAGCCTGCCGAGTCAGCATATCCTCAGCCTGCTCTGCTTATGCTGAGTTCCCAGCTGGCATATCCTGCTCGATGGGTGCTAAGAGAGAGATTTCAGCTCATTTGTAGGCCTGTAGTTCCCTCCCTTGGTGAGTTTTTCCACTTTCAAGGGCCATTTCTACTTAAAGCAACTGAAAGTTTAGTTCCTTTGGATCATTAGACATCTGTGTTCTTCCTCCCAAGGTGAATCTTTGGCCAAAAAGAGATGGAGGTTGTATATCTGCAGAGATCTCTGGCCAAATCTAACTTTCAAACTGTAGCACCATTATTTGGAAGGGAAAGGAAACACTGATGGCAATGGTATGGTGCAGATTCCAGAGAAGAGCAGGATGCTGCAATAACTGACACGTGTTTGGAACTCTTCCCTTCCCTTCATCTTAGCACACGTTCCTGCTGCATATTAAGTGATGTATCCAACATCTGTCACATCTGGCCTGTGCAAAAGAGGATTTTGATGGTAAGATTTTGTATGCTGTAGAAGGGACCATATGATTATGCTGGAAAGAGCAGGTTAAGGAAATGCATTTTGCAGGTGAGGTAGAAGGTCTCTGGTTGGCCTTAGTTCCTGTGCAAGTCCATCCAGAGATGGTCCCACAAGGAGTGGGGGCACTGAGCGTGGCCCTTTGCCCAGAGCCTTCCAGATGGCTGCGGCCATTAAATGCCTGCAGGAAAAAGAACTATTTAAATTTGAAATTTAAACTTGATACTGGTGTGAAGGGCAGGTTTGCTGTAAATTCTGTTTACAGTAGTCCTTTAAAAGTGACTAGTCCAGGGAGAAGCCCTGATTGCTCTTCTGAGCAGGTTCTCGCAACAGCACAAGTGGAAGCCCAAAGCATTTGAAACAGTACATGACGTGCCGTAATTACATGGCCAGACTAGAACAAGTAACAGCGTCGGAGCTCCCCTGCATGCGCTGGAGAGCCTAGCACAGGCCGGGAAAGAGCTTTCCACCTTGGGGTGCACGGGACTTCTAACACAGGTGAACCTGATGGGGAGGAGACAGCTGAAACCAGAGGAGAAAATAAGCGGTAAACCAAAACCAAGGCGAACAAAAGAGGAAGCACTTAGTAACAATTAGACTAATGCAAGATTAATTTTATAGTGTTTTATCCATTCATGCTGAGTGATTAAATGCTGTGAGATTTGAAGACTCTGATTATCTGCTCAGAAGTATATTTATGCCTGTCAAAAGCGATATGACATCTTGGAAACAGATCCTCACCTTCCCCATCTGTATCTGGTATGGAGATTGTAAATCATAATTCAACAGTCTGTATTAATCAGAACGATAACAGTGAATTGTGTCTGAATTAAGTGCATGCATGATTGATGCAACATTAATTGCTCAACAGATTTTGTACAGGGACTTATGACTATGTGTCTTTACCAATATTACAGACTTGGTTCCAGGTCCCTGAAACCTGTTGTACGCCTTGGGGAGTCTGCTTCTCCCTTGCCTCGCGCATTATCCCGTCCCTGGGACCAGCACTGGAGGGGCAATGTTCTCCTCAGGTGTGAGTGAGGACACAGAGTTTGGGCATCCTGTCATCTAACTTTTGATATCTGCAAGAGTAGAGGTTTGTATCTGAGCTAGCCCTCCTATATAGTCGGTGGGGAAAAACGGAAAACCTTTTAGGAAATGATTCCAGGTACCCTGAAAGCTCGTGCCAAGCAGCAAAGACTGAAGTAAGAAAAAGTGTGCATCCTTGGAGTAAAAATTGGTGTTCTTCCTGCCTGTCCCACTGGTCCCGCTTGGTTATATCTCTCAGAAATATATATAGACAGAAATATATACATTTCTTAGTCTCTGGGATATCTTCTAGGCTGGTTTCTCGACTACTGTTTGTGCCTCTTGACAGGCCTGTTGGTTAGAGTAAAGTTGCACATTTAAGCCCAAAGAGGACATATTCTGGTAACATGGATATATGAATTTTCTTTAATATCTCCAAAGTGTTTTTATAATGTTTGCTGATAGCAAGCCTGAGTATGTTTCCATGCTAACTCTAGCTCCCTTTGAAATGCTCCTAACTTCTGGAACAAATTCCATGAGCTTTGCAAGTTTTCATTTTTGGCCCTAGCTCAGAGGTGAATTTTTTTAAAGTGTGAGAACAGTTTTTCCAGTCGCAGTAGAGTTATGTGACTGGGCAGAAATGTACTTTTTTCCATATGCTTGGTGTGAAGGTCATCATTTCATAATGAAAAGGGGTAGAAGCTGGGAGGTTGCTGGAAAGTCAGAATGCGAGCATTTACTCAGCAGGTAGCTTCCTGCCTGTTACAGCCCTGCTGGGGAGGGCTCAGGACTGAAGGAAATATTTATTTGCATCAAACATGTTGTTATTTTAAAAATCTCATCACAACACAGAATAACATGGTAATGGAGTAATATACAAGTTAAAATATAATTTATGTGGATTTGGCAAAAAGAGACAAAAAGGATGTTTTAAACAGAAACAGATGTATCAGGATTTACAATAAGTTCTAGAATCCAAGTAATTCAGGGTTAAGCTTGAAGAGGCATTTCTCAGGACAGTGTGAAACATTCTGACAAAACGCATAATTGATACTGACCTGTGCAATTGTAGGCTTGAAGCTTAGGCACAAATTAGGAATTGTATAGGAACATCTTGTATTGCTTGTATTTCTGTTGCATCTGAATTGGGATGTTCTGTAAATTTTATTCCAAGTCTGGCTCTTGAGAGATCACCAGATCGTGGATGATAAGACCCAAGAGAATGTGTACATTCATCTAGAAATGAACTTCTAACCTCTTCAGTTTATTTGATGCTAATCACATCCCGAATTACTTTCCCAGCAGTTTTTAGTTATTGTGCTCTATGAAGCGCTAATATCCTTGCGATTCGTGGCAAGACATCTAATTTATTAAAGCCACATAAAGCTGAGGTAACGATTAAAAAAAAAGAGGCGGTTTTGGTGACTGTTTCGTGATGTGCAGTAAATTAATACATTGTCCCAATTAAGCAGGCAGTAGGCAGGAGTGAATGCTATAAGATCAGAGCCCTCCCTTGCAGCTCTTTATTCCTTGTCGGAGACACCAAGCATGGACTAATCTCGGCGCTGGCAAACGCCTTCCTCCCCAAATGTGCCTCCACCCAGCTCACGACTGCTGCACCCCTTGTGAAGCAAGACTGCTCATTTTGGGGGGTCCTCTAATGTTATTATCCTAGCAAGTACTGGTGGATGCACTGTGGAGAGAACCCAGTTTAGATGTATTAACTCAGTATTAGTTAGGGTGTACAACAGAGCTTTTGGCATAGCAGAGAGGGCGATGTCAGCCAAATACCTCATGTCCGTCAGCTCTAAGGCTGCATTTAGTACCGTTTATTTTAGCCTTCATCTAATACCTACCTTTCATTCCAAATACCTTGAATTAATTAGATGTATTGCTTAGGAAAAAATGAGTCACTGTTTGTGACTTGTATGTGTGACTTGGCTGCATAAAATATTAGAAATCTATAGCACCGTGGTTTATAACTCAGCTGGTTAGAAAACATTCTCTTGAATGCCAGGAAACAACTCATTTTTTTATAGCGATTTCTTCTTAGTCGAGTGAACAAAAGCAAGGAACTGACAAAGGTAGATGTGCTGTCATTATCCTTTGAAATACATTTGTGATGCCTTATTTTCAAACTATTTTCACTCCCATTTCTGCTTCATCATGACATGGAAAGAGTCAATGAGCAGTCATAAAACTTATAATTATGGAAAAATAACCCACATTTCATCACAATGCTGTTCTTTAGCCCTGCTGTCCATACAGTTAGACTTGCATTTATTTTACGTGAAGAATTTGTTGTCTCTTAACATTAATTACCATTTATGACATTAATAATCTGCTTGCTACTGTCCAAAGCGTTGCCATTGTTAACCTCCATGCTCTGGAGCAGAACAGAGCTGCAATGACATATTAAAAAAAAACATAAATTCCATTTGCAGTGACTATTTAGAGTTTAAAACCATGGAAATATTTCTGTCCTTAGTGCCTGTATCACCTTTAGCAATCATTCGCAGATGTATTTTTTATCTATATAAAGGTACCCAGAAGAATGTTTGAAAATGCTTTGATGCTTATTTACTGTGGGAAGTTAGTGTAGGTAGTTATCATAAGATACCTAATAATCTTTAAAAGTCTGGTTCTTGACTACTAAGTGGGTGTTCTTGAAAATTTTACTTCCATGCCATGGGCAAGAGAGGGAACTGCAGTTTGGCGAGCTCTTTATTGGACAGGTGGCTGCAGGGGTAGATGTGGCTCATGTTTTAAACTCCTCTGTTACCTCTGCAAAGGCACTTTGGGGACATTTGAATCCAGGTTTCTGTCTCCTAAAAATAGAAACCTATACACAGGGTCCCCGTACACCACACTAATACAAGTAGCAAGCCTAAATGAGCTTCAACACTATTTAATTTTTAATTAGAACCCCTTTTTCATATCCTGTGTAAAACTGAGGAGATTAACTTTTTTAGACCTATTCTCACCTGGTTAAAAACCAATTAGCTGTTATACACAAGCCAAATGCATCCTTATTAGCGGGAATTTATGCTAATTATACTGTTCTGGTGAAGTGACTTTTCCGCCACTTGCTGTGTCAGGTTCAGGTCTCTCTTGTGTGGACACTATGGTGATGTTGCCAAGATTTGAATCTGGCCAAGTGGGACTTCCAGCAGGTTTGCCTGATTAAAGATTTCAAGATTTGGCCCTGCTGAATCATACCAGGGTTAATTCGGTACTCAGTGGTCACCCTGGATTCACGCTGGTGCAGTGAGAAGAGACTCTGACCTGGAGTTTGGCTCTCCACCGTAAGTGAGGACAGTAGCTCCTAAGGATCACACAGCAGCGCAATGGTCCTCCGAGAGCAATCCCCCGCTCTGAAGAGCTTTCCCACTTACGCCGTTATGGTACAGTGTACATATGACTCACGCGAGGGCTATTGGCACTTCCCACGGGCAACTGGGGGAGCAGCCTTCTGTGTAGGAGTGTCCTAATGCAGCAATGATGAAATGTGGAAACTTGCCTAGTCCTGCAATTATCGGTCTGTCTTTCTCAATAAATAAAATGAATTGGCTTCCCAGTAACTTTAGGGGAAGGAGGGAGTTTTCTGGCAGGTAGCTGCTGCTGAGTTTGTCATGCGGCTTGTTGCTGTGGACCGAGCGTTTGAGTCAGATCACTGCACAGATGCCAGCTGGGAATTACATGGAAGTCCAGAGAAAGCTTTATTCTCCCACGTCCGAGACGTCTGGGCTTCGCCGCTCTCTGGGCCCACAGCTGTCAGGATGGAAAGGAGGGCAGGGTGCAAGTAAGTACAGCTGAAGCACAGTGGTCATCATGCACACGGATACGGATGATCAAGACTATTATTATTCCCCCTGCACCCATCTAGACTCCTACCACTTTCCTGAGAACGTTTGCAGTTCCCCACTGTAGGAGACAACCACAGCCGGGAAAACCTGAGAGTGTTGCCCTGTAGCCTGGCACCAGGTTACTGGGATGGGCTTTAATTATCACACACACACTCAAGCTGACAGGACTCAATAAAGACTTGTGATTTTCCAGGCTGCCCAGGAACACTACGTGATAGCCTGGTCTGCAAAGCCAAGTGTGCAAGGAACTCATTGAGTTCATGAGGAGGCAACAAGTTTATGCCCTGAATTTCGTTTGTGCTTGGTTCCCTGTTTGTTTTTCAGCTATGGTTGTGGAAAAAATGCAGTTTTAAGGCGTAAACCTCTTTGGATATGACTACAGAGCACAGCCGTTCTTCATGCTATGAGTCAAAGTGTCGTTTTGGTTGCGTCACTGTCTTCTGAGTACATAAATGATCCCCTTCATGTATCATCACTTGCAGTGGGAGGCAAAATAACACACATCTCCCACTAGGTCCAAAAGGAGCATGTCCCATCAAAATTTCAGAAGAGTTGATCTGGTTCTCCCTTACAGACTGCTCTATCCTGATACTTGTGTCCTGCTGTGACCCTTTCAAACTGGCAGCCCTCCAGCTGAGCTGTCCTCTCCCGGCCAGCCTCTGCTTCCCAGCCCAGGGATGGAGCCTCCCTCTCCTCCCATTTCCATGTTCTGCCAAGCACAGCGGTCAGCCCAGCAGCCTATGGGCACCGCTTTGGGTGAGAGCCGTGCTGCTGCCTGTTGCTCTGTGAGCACAGGACTTCACAGCAGGGCTTCATCCTTTCCCGTGTCACTTTGCATGGACAAGTGGTGGGTGGCTGAGAGGTGCCGTGGTGTCATTGTCCAGTGTCAGTATGGGTCTTCCTGACCCATATGCACTAGCTCTTAGGGTAACCCAATAACTAAAGATCCTGTACAACCCACAGCTTGGAGTCTCAATTCTGCCACATCTACTGGGTGATAGCAGGGCACATCAGTGTGTGTGTGCATCTTGTGAGAAGGAAGCAGATACTGTGCTCCTTTATAAGGTGCTTTGAGGACTTTGTGAAAGGAGTTGTGTATAATAGCTACATCTTATTTATTTCCCACATGGTGGAATGAACTGCTTAGTTTAATTATATCTTTCGTTCCCATGCTTGTCCAAATAGCTAGTTTTCCATGGTTTTGTGTAACTTCTCGATACAGGTGTGTGGGTGGTGTAACATTCACCCTTCATTAGTAAGCCTTCAAACCAGCGAAGGACATAACAGTAGACAGCAACATCCTTGTGTCTGTGTCAAATGGATGTTTCACGGATGGCAGAGCTTTCTTTTCAGAAGTGTAGTATCTGTTGTCAGGCTTCAGATGTAACTGAATATATGTGTACGTGCTACAGCCATCTAGGAGAAAGGGAGGCTAGGAAAGAATGTTATACCAGATATTCAGCTCTTCATCCACTGTAAATAATAAGAGTTTCTCATCTGGTGATCCAAGGTACCGGAATGGTTGCTCTGTTGACAGTCAGACACTCCACAGATTACTCTTGCAAAAGTGATAATCATACCGTTTAAGGTAATGTTTTTAAAGGTTTTTGCAAATTAAGCCTCCTTTTTTGTTCATCTGTCATTGTATGAAACCCCTTCAGTGCAGCCCACCTCAGCCCAGGAGTTGCTCACCACCTTTAATTGCCTGTAGCTGCTCAAGTCTTCCAGGCAAGAGAGTGGGAATTGGCTATAATTATTGGCTGCACATGTAAATCCACACTCCTCCACACTGGAAAAACAGAGCTGCTGCCAACAACTAAAGATGGTTCACTGGTTTTGGCTGAGATAAAACCACTACTTTTATCTTTTTTACCTTTAATGATTAATTCATCATTAATATTTGTTTTGATGTGTTTCAAATTAAACAATCTGGAGGTTTTGCTCAACCTTTACAAGCCTTTTTGAACCCTGCCAATTGTGAACTGCTGCTTGGAAAACATCTTTCTAATGGCTTGATCTACTTGTCATGAAAATCAGGGATATTTCTCACAGGGATGTTGTTCAAAATGGGGATATTTTTGTTGGCTTAAAGGGACTGCAGATCATATTCTAGGAATCCAAGCATTTTAGGTGGTTATTTGGTCCTAGTCTTCCTGTTAAGGCTGCTAGTTTTTGTAGTACAAGATGCAGAACCTCAGGCTCTTTGTCTTTAAAGACTACTGAGCAGCCTTTACATGAAAATGCTTGAGACAAGTGCTTATTTTCGTACCTAAAATAAGCAGTTGGACACAATGTTGGGACCTAGGTCCAGGTGTGCAATGTAGGAATCCCTTATTCTTATTATGGAGGTGCCTACATTCATTTGGTACCTTTTCTGGGGGATTATAATGTTACACCAGTGCCTAAGTGAATACCCGTGCATCTGCAGGTGATGTTTTGCCTTTGAGCTCTGTTGTGATCCAGATATGAGGCAGAACAGGACATAACCTTAGCCTGTGTCCCAGCGAGGCAAAGAGCCCATGGGCTTGCTCATAGCATGCTTAGTACACACAGCATGAAGTCTGTCACGACGGCTGGAGTCAGCTATTGTTTCAAAAACAGTCCTGGTCCTGCCATCAGCCTCCCTTTTGCACCAGACTTGATGGTTAGAGAGTGCCTCCAGCAGCAAAATGCACTGGCTTTGGGCCTCCTCATCCTGAGGAGGTTCAAATAGCTCTCTCTCAATTTCCAGGAGGGAACCAAGCCGTGTTTTAAGATGAGTAAGCAGGACCCCTTCCCAGGCTCCAGGCTGGGCTGCTGTGCACAGTGGGTCAAGAAGACATGGCACCATGTAGAGTACTGGTAAGGAAATCCCCCGGGTAGTCAAGAAGCCAGGCCAGTCTCTGCTCACGGGATCCTGTGAAACTAGAAATGAAGACAAGGATTACACTGTTAGGGAGTGTATCACATGGCAGGGCACAGATCAGGAATCGTGAGGTGTATGTGGATAGGTTTTGTCACAGCCAGAAAGCGTTACAGCTATTTAACTACACAGCTCAGGTTTCCAGTTGTGAAATGTCTCCAGCTTGACATTATCATGGTGATATCTCCTGGGAATACTTTAAGAACATGGTACATAAGGCTGGCATTTGAGATAGATGACATACCGTGCAGGGGAAGAAAGGCTATTGGAATTGTTTGGGCCTTGAAAAATTTCTGGATATTCACCCTTGAGAGCTTAGAATGACAGTATGTTGCAGAGATGATGGGTAGGCTCTGAAAGACGAGATGGAGAGAGGACAAGTGCTACAAGTATGCGCCAAGGGCTCCTGCCACCTCCTCATCCCTTCTACTCCTTGTGAGAAGTTTCCCAAAAGTTTTCCAAAGCAGCCAGGACTGTATGATCATGTTTCCTATATGTTCCAGTTAATCACACAGAGGAATGGAGATCTTAAAGATATTAATTTCCTGCAACTGTTGTGAGCAATCTGTGGTTTGGAGACCATGTGCGACCCCAAAGTTCAACTCTGTGGCCTTGCAGCCACAGAGACAACATACTTGATTTAGCTAATTGGACAAGCGGTTCAGCGTCTGAGCACTGAGGGTGAGGCAGCAGTCATCTGCCTTTGGATGAGAATTTGCTCCCCCAGTCGATAGGCCAAATAAAGCGAGATAGGTGAAGTAGGGGCAATAAAAGGTATTGCAGTGGAAGGAAATCAGGAGAAAGTCAATAATGCCGTTCGACCAGCCACATTTCAGTTGTTGCAGTGCAGCTGCAGTTTCATAAATATGAGTTCTCTTCCATTCTTAATGCAAAGGAATATTCAGTACTGAATCTAGTAAACCTCCTCCAGGTCTGTCTAATAAGAAAATTAAATATATAGCTTAAAAAAGAGCCATGTAAGTGCAGGTGACATCTGTCTGGTTTTGTTCACATTTCTCCTCTGTCTGTAGCTGACGTTTCTCTATGTTTCACATTATTTGCAGTTGTGTTTGTGAGTGAGAGAAAGGGGGACTGCTGAACTGAAAATGCTGGAGGGCAAAGTCCTCGCAGTATCGATACCACCTATCACCATTGCAATACCAAATACATGGTGGCTTAAGTGGGGACCGATGTGTTGGGTATGGAGTAACAGAAATTAATCTCAGTGGCTATTCAGTCTTCTGGCTTTCTTCTAAAGCTGCCTCTGAAGCTGTCCATTTCAAGCAGGGGTGGTTGATTTGGAGACATGAATCTGATAGCCTTTTATCTGCCCAGGGCTGCTGAACCCTCAGAGGATGCTAATCCAAGGGTACTCTCCCCAAGTGCAAAAACAAACAAAAATCTTTGTTTTCCTCTGAAACTGTACTGCAAGCAGCCCATCTCTGTGCAAATCCTGGCATTTTCTTCGGAAATGCTTGGGGCTACCTCTCATGGCTGCTTGAAATCATTACGTACAATGCCATCAGTTGGTGGACTATTTTCAGACTAAACAGTGGCGATATAAAATGCATTCCTGTTGGGAAGACTAAAATCATTAAGGAGAGGAAAGGACTTAATTTGGGATATAAAATCCCAGACAGTAGTCTGACGGGGTCTTTAAGTTCTGGTGGGGAATGAAACAAGCAGGTGTTTTCTACCATATGCCCTGTGGGAACAACACTTATGTGGCCGCTCACTGCATGTGCTTTTCCCTCATAACTCCTGCAGCTGGTTGATGATATCAACCAGATAGATACATCAGAGAGGGGGAATTCTGCATGATATTTAGTTCCTACAAAAAAATAGCCAATGAAATAGAGGAGAGAGACCTGTTTGAGGAGGGAACGGGTGCTATGAATTCACCTTTCCTACAGTACCAGAGAATCCACACATGAGAACCTGAAAAATATCTTCAACTGTGCAAAAAGCTTGGGTTGGAGCTTACATTTCTTCTTTTCACACCAGAAAGTCTGCACGGGAGGGAAACCTGGATGACGGGTTCATGCTGAACTCTGATCATGCAGATATCAGTGAGGTTATATGGGGAGCATCCATCTGCAAAACAGCCGCCCTGGAAGATGTTTGGGGACCACGGGATAAAAAAGGGAGGGGGCAAAGTCAGATATATGGTGCCTCCCATCATCCACATTAAGGTGGTTTTCAAAGGTCCAACTTATAAAGGTTGGAATGGCGATTAAAACGCTTCCCTTGGCCGATGGCTGTGTTCCTCAAACCGAGTAGCCCACATGCTGCTGGCAAAATACTCTGCAGAAGATTATGGGTGTATGTGGCAATAGCTGTACATTCGGTTGCACAGGCATTTGGTTGCACAAAGGATACAAATCTTTACTGACTCAGGTTTTGTTAGTTCTGGCTTTCGCAAAATTGCATGTGCTTTCTTGTGGCATTTGATCCGTGATGTGTGCTGTTCATGGAGGTGCAGCGTTAAATGTCATGCCTTGAAAATGTACCGCTCTGGCTGGAAAAGAGCTGTTATGTCAGGAACCTGCCCTACTTAAACGGCTCTCTTGTTTGCCCAAGGTTTTTTGTATAGTGTTCTTCTAAATGATCCTAGTTTTCAGTGCAGAAGCGTGTTAAATGTGATAGATGTTAATATAAGTGATTCAATCATAGTTTATACTATGCCTTTGCAGCTAGGATTCTTAGCGTGTTTTCCTGGCAGCCCGGCAGCCAAAGCAACAGCAGAAGCTAGGTCCTCTGCTTTCATCCATCCGGAGTGCTGCCCCTCTAATTAATGATCTGGAGCAATATGCAACCAGTTTTCTTTCAGCTGCTTGGCCTCTGGGACGGTCTGGAGCTGGCAGAGATGTACGGGATGCTCAGTCATTACAGGATTTAGTTTCCCTTCTTGTACATCAACTTCCATATTCTAATCCTTGCTTCTCAATAGCAACCTCCAGCCAGAGCCCACGGAGCACTTATTGATTTTGTTGCAGACGCTGAAGTGAGTTTCGTCCATTAGGGCTAGTTCTGATCCTGTGGGACTTCTGCCCTTCTGGTGTCAGGTCAGTAACCTGTGGTGGCTCTGTGCCAGGCGGTGGCAAGGGTGGATTTTAGCGTCATTAAAGCACCATGCCATGCGCTTATCTCTGCTCATCGTTCCTCAGCACACCCAGTCCTGTGTCTGTCACGCAGTGCCAAGGGCCACTCCTGTTCAAGCCGGGTCTTGTTTCAGGGGCAGGTTTCAGCTTCTTTCAAGGAACAAGTCCTGCTTTTCTGTGTTTTGGCAGCACTGAATGCTTTAGCGTTCGGGGAGATCTGACAACTCATTAATGATGCTTTTGTGAACTGACCCTACAGCAAGCAAAGGGAACTGGTTTGTGCTTAGTGCACTGTAGCACGTTTCGGAGCAGATCAAAACCTCTCCCGGCAGCCCTTGTTTGCACAGCTGCCACGCTCAGGAAAGTTAACGCAGAGTCTTTGGTTGCCTGGTTCAATTTGCCCCTCTACATCTTGGCTGGCAATTTGATCATTAACTTATATATGTTAAAGTATTGCTCAAGTGCAACGTTTTCTCCACGCACTTGTTTTGCTGATACCTCTGCAAAAGCACATGAGCAGAATCATGGACCTGACAGGCCAGAAGGAAAGTCCTGCAATTTTGCCTGGTTACCTCTGCACTGAGCCTTGCTGCAGGATTAATCACTCCTCATGTTTTATTTCTCCTGAAATTTCCCTGATTCCTGCTTCCAGATGTGTTTCCCTCTCCTTTGTCCCTGGATTCCAGCATCTTGTGGACCTTGCTGGGGAAGAGTCCTGAGTTAATTTGTTAAAGTATGAGTCTCTCTTTTATTTCTAGATGTCTTCTTTCTATCTAATGGCCTCAGAATAACCCTGAAAAAGAACTTTGCAGCAATTGTCAGAGAAGGCACCTTCCCATCATTTCACAGACAGGGGATTTGTGGGAACACGGTGGCGTACAGGAAAATCGCAGGATTTGTCAGTGAGGAGAGAGGGCATCTGGGCAAACGGCAAGCGTGAGAAAGGGCAGGTTAAAAGGATCCTAAAGCACGTTTCCTTAGCTGGATGTTTCCTTGTTGGCAACAATCTATGTAATCTAATTTGCTTTAACCAAGCCTGGTTCTTGACGTTTGGATTTGGGGCATTTTTTCCTTTTTTTCCTTTTCGGTAACAATTCATGCTGAGAATTTGAGTCCTTCTAATCTAAGATGTTGCCACCACCATCACTATGTGCGGTGCCATCCCTCTCTGCGGTACGGTATAATGTGGCACCATCACACAGTGCAAAAACAACGATAAGTCGCTTTGCTCAGAGTTAATCCCGGGCTGGTTTGTTATCTCTAGCAGCCGACGGGATGCGGAGCAGATGTGTGATGGCCTGGGACTGCCGCAGATTGCAGCGGTGGGGAGTGAGACATGCCGGGAGGAGAATTGTTCGGAGAGGGAGGACCGCGGGAAGAAAAAGGCTACGGAGAAGTGGGATTAAGATGCCCTCACCCTGGGGAGAAGGAGAGGGATGGGAACAACACAGCTTGTGGATTAGAGTAATACCGCGGGGCTTGGGAGCGCTGGCGTCTAGGCCTCCTCTTCTCATGTGGTCACAGAAAAACCTTTTAGCTTCCCCGCGCGCCGGTTCCCCCTCTGTAAAAGGAGAGCGGCACCTTAAAAAAAAATTAAATCCCAGCGGGTCTTGAGGAGACGAGAGAGGCTGGCGTTTCTGCGAGCAGAGATCAGCAGTGGGTACGCACACGTGTTTTGAAGTTTAGCAGCCTGAATCCCCTGAACCTTTGAGAGTCGCCCTGTGCGGAGCTAATTAAGCTGTTTCCAAATCCCGGCTGATCCGTGGCCATCAAGGACCTGCGACTGCGCAGGGCTTTGCTCAGCGCTTGATTTGCTGTGATGCCCACTCGCGCGAATGCCATCAAGGAGGCACAACGCGCGTTGGCCCGTTCCTCGCGCGGCCGGAGAGCCGGCCATTCGCTGCCTCCCGTTGAACTTCTTCTCGACACCAGCCCCGGTGTCCGTGACACACCACATCGCCTAAACCCTGGGGTATTTTTCTGATCAGCGTTGTTCAGCCATAGGAGGGTTCAATGGTTTCTGTAGCGGAGCTTTGGGCAATTGCTCTTGCAGGTTTTAAAGTAAAGAAAAGCGTGCGTGGATTTCTGCAAATTGAGGAGAATTGCAGGGGAATAACCGGCGGTGATTGCTGCTGACTGCAGTGACCTCTGCTGGACAGCACAGGCCTGATTTATTTAAGCTTTATCGACAAAACCTGCAACTTGATCTAAACCGTAGGTTTCCACCCAAGCTGTTTCCATTGATCTTTTTTTTTTAATTTTGAATTGCTTTTTCCTTTAAATAGCTTATCATTCGAGATTCCACGTGAGCAATACGGAAACGCTGTGCGGGCCAAAAGGCTTGACTTCCAGAAATGAGATGTGCATTTGGGCAGGGCTRATAACCGTGGGGCAATGCCAAGGTGAAAGCCCTTCTCATCTTCAGGAGCCTGGAGCAAAGCAGAAAAAACGTCCCCTGCCCACAGCAGCGAGCGTGGTGCTCCCCGGCGGCTGGGCTGGCCAGGGCGACTGCCGGGTCTCTGCTGCGCRCAGGCAGCTCCTCCAAAGGGGACCCTCCATCCCTGGTGGAGGTTGGCTCCCTTTATACTTGGGGGTTTTAAATGCAAACAAGGCATGCTTCCAGCGTGACAGCGAGGGTGAGATGAGGCTGGTCACTCATGTGATGAGTTACTGCCTCCTCCGTCGTTTCGCTGGGAGAAGGGAGGCTCGGGGGTGCTCCTGCTCTGTTATAATCCTGTGAGTCTGGGAGCGAGACGGGGCTTTTCATTTAGTCTCCAAATCTCACTTTAAAAACGTGAAAAAAACATCAAGGATAAAGCAAAAAGGAGATATTTAGGAATCTGTTCCTCTTCTTGCCTGCCGTAATTTACTTTTTCCTTCCTTTTGCCTTGCTGTGCGTGTGCAATTCAAACTCTTTGGCTGTCTTCTTGCCCTGTTGCAATTTATTCTCCCTGTCTTCACCCGTCTGCCTYTCCTTCTTCATTTTGAACTCTTTTTTCCCCTCTTTCTGTGTCTTTCCCTGCTGAATCCCCTGTGAGCACCTTCTGCTGCTGATTTCCAGGAGTGGCAGATCAGCAGCAACAGAGAGGACCCAAGAGGGGTCGAACTAACCCCTTACTCCCTCTTTCAGTTAAAAGCAGAGTGAGTTTATCTGCTTGCAGAGCGCACGGCAGCACGGTGTCCATTAGGTTTGCAAAGCTGTGAGCGGCTGAGAAACACAAGAGCTGAGATGTGGTTTGAACAGCTGGCTTGTTGTGCCTGTTAATTAACGGCCAAAGAAGTAGTGTGTTTTTAACCACCTCCTAAAATGTTTGAGGAGCACCGAGATTGTCTAATTGAATGTCTCTGTAAATTGAAGTAACCCAAAATGCATCACAACAGGTAGGAAAACCGTGTGTTGGTGTTATAGGAGTCTATGGCCTGTTGACGGTTTTTGGCCACGACACCAGGGACTTCCTTGTTAGTGCAATTCCTCATTTTAAAACACCAACCCCTCCTCTGTTATGGTCACTGACACCTTCCTTCCAGCTCTGCTGACTCTTTCATTCGGCAGGTGGCTCTCGGAGACACTAGAAGAGGGCACAGATTCATCAGCTCCATGTCTGGTGGTGGCAATCAGAAAGGGGAGAGGTCTTGTGGCAACTCTCAATGTGCAACACTGCATGTCTCGTATGCTCTTTTCTAGCCTTTGCTCCCATGGCTGTTTGTGGGTGACCCACCAGTTGCCCCCATGTACAACAGTGAGGTCTTGTTAGTGGCTGTCTCAGAAGGTAATGTGTTAGGTTGCTTTGGAGAACCAGTGAGGTTCTCAAAAATATGAATGCAAAGCATTAATATGCACATGATAAAAAAGTACTGTAGACTAGGTTGGAGGCTTTAAACAGGTATTACTATGGCAGATGTAAAAAGATTGTTTTTGTTAAAACTACCTTCTTGTCATGATGGTATGAGATACATGAATGATAGTGTGTATGTTTGTGTATGTAAAGGGGTATGGAGAAATACATCTAATAATTTCCATTAGAAAGTGAGTATTTTCTTGAAATGGCATTTGGGATACTAAAGTAACTCCAGTTAACTAAATCAAGACAAAACTGTCCGTGCCCTAACTATGACCCTTAAGGGACCAGACACTGGAAGTACATGACAGAACTACAGCTTCCAAACCTAGTGCTATATAAAGACAAGTGGGTGGTCTATTCCTATTGTCAGTGTTAAGAACTTGATTTGTGATGCAGTCTACCCGGAAATTTTACTAAAATACCATGGAATTTTCCAGATATTTATGAGCGCTAAGAGCCTGCTCGTGTGCGTTGCTCTGACTTCCTGTAGCCTATTATATTCCAGGTCACTTACTGTTGATGTTAAATTTCCTGTGTGTTAAGGTCCTTATACAAATGCAGCTTTCGATGAGTGATTAAGGGCCTAAATTCAGGTCAGTCGTAATCTTTCCACTGAATTCAGAGGGAATCAGGTTAGCCTGCATTCTTACAGGAAAGATGCTGCCGGGYGCAGAGGACCTTCCACTTTCCATATCTTCACAGGGAGGTTAGGGTCCTTACAACTGCCAACTATGAGGTCCTCACGTGCAATTAAACATCTTAATTAGCTTGAACCTTGAAACTTGTAGAGAGTTTGGCATTTGCTGATAAATGCACTGTGTTTTCTTTCTGAACGGGTCCATATGTTCTTTAATCAGCAGTCTCTACTTGGTGTCTCCTGCATCTTTCTTGCTCTTGAAACAATTGGCTATAATTGGTGTAATTCATCCTCTGCCCCTTGGAGTGGTACTGGTCGTCCCTATAAGGTTTGCACAAGTTAAATGTGTGCTTCAGAAATGGCTCGTAACTGTTTAAGCAGCAAATCTGGAGAGGCATTGCTCTGAGTAGGTAATAGGATGCATGTTTATACAGATGGTTCTTCTCTTAAAAATCATCTTCTCTCTACCACCGTGCTSTGCATCCATCACACCCTTACACCCTGTTTTGCTCCTGCCCTAGAACTCAAACATCTTCATCTGTCTGACACAGGACCTGTAGACTGCTAATGCCCCAAATATGTAATCATTAAACATTTTGGCCTCAGAGCAGGTTGAAGGAATTTTTTTTGCTAGCAATCACAGTGTTCTGGATTACTCATGACTGCTTACTTCAGTCAAGATAGTATTTTATGGTGTTGAATAAAAGCACTGACAAGTAGTGTCTAACCAAAAAAAAGCTTTCTGTTTTGCAGCCACTTGAAAAAAATCACCATTTCATCTTTTACTTACCTTGCTTGTTCTTTTTCAGGATCAAGCATGAAAACATAGTTGCCCTGGAAGACATATATGAGAGTCCGAACCATTTATATCTGGTCATGCAATTGTAAGTACTGAAGCTAATTAAGCTTTATTGTCAAAATTGTCAACTGTTCTTGTTCTGGTTTTGTTCTTTAACCAAAAAGATAGGCTGCATGAGAGGTATTTGTCCTCTTTGCTGCAGTCTGCAAAATCCCTGGCRGGTGGGTAGGATGAGGCTTCCAGTGTGGTGGGCCAGATTGCCATATGCTTTGTGAAATTTGGGACTGATGTGTTGTGTGAATAGTCTCAAAAATTTAATCAGAGTTAAAGAGATTTATGTAAAGGGATCAAAACTGGCCCTATCTGTATGGAAGTGCCACAGCTCACTTTTCTGTGATGCAACAAATGTTAGATTTTTTTCTCCCTCTCTCTTTCACTCTCCTTTTTCAATCTGTCTGACATAAAAGACAGAAAATCCACCCATAAAGTGAAATCTGGCAAATATCTGGTCTGTACTAAGAGGGAGATGATCCAAGGTGGTATGTGCAGTGGTGGTGAATTGACAAGAAAGTTTCGTGCGCAAGGCTGGCAGCAGAGTCAAATAGARTTTAACCTTTTATCCTTTTATGAGTATCCCTTTTGCACAACCACAGCCYTTCTTCCCCCTTTCTCCCCTCCGAGCCCGCCAGGGAAGAGCGGGGTGCTGTCACATGTGGGATGCGGGATGTGCTCTGGGTGACCTGACACTCTCATCGCATCGCTGAAAGGTCACCTAGCAGGACGGATGGAAGTGCCAGGCGAGTGCTCATCCTGCTTTTCTTCCTTTTTGAAATCAATTAGCAAACGTGAGTTGAAGATAACATTTCCTCTTACCTTCTCTGTTCTCTCCCTCTTTCAATGACGAGATCACCTGGACCAAGAGCAGAGCAGATAGGCAGGGCAGAGGGATCAAACACAGCTGTGAAAAGCAGAGGTGCCATAGGGCAGCCTCGAGCATCTGTTACAGGCAACTCTGAATTAAAATCCCGCAGGAAGCCCGAACTCTTGGGTGACTGCACAAGTCCCTGGTTTGCTGGTAGCATCCAGGCATAGAAGTGGCATTAGTAGCTGTCCTGCTGGGAGTCTGGGAAGAACAGTGCCCTGCACATCTTTCATCTGTTTTTGTAGTCCTAAATTTCTGCCCGAAGTGCTGCAAAAGAACTTAAACAGGAGTGTCAGGGTTGTACAAATTCAAAAAAAACCAGGTGAATTGTATGAAGTATCAATTTCGTGACCAACTGATTTACAAATACCTACTTTTGTTTAACCTCTTCAGAAAAAAAAAATCAAGATTATTCCTATTTATTATTAGCTTGTTTAATGTGGAATAATCTTAGCTTTCTAAATTTCTCATGTCCAGCTCACTGGATTATCTGATATGTGGGTCTGCCATCATAGATGCTGCTGAATATTTATCAGTATAAATTTCTACTTGCTCACAATTCAACACTTTCTAGCAAATTATCCTTTCTGTTATAGTTGTTTTTGTACACCCAGCCAGTTGATTTTTTAAGAATCAAGCATTTAGCTGTTATAAATGGACGCAGCTTCACTGAAGCCCACAGTGGTGAGAAGCCCCAGCAAAGGCAGTTGCTGTGAACCCGTGTGCAGGTGGGGATGCAGCTCTGAGTGCTTATGGGGCAGACCAAGATGTCATGCTTACCCGTGCATTGAACTGAACCTGCTGCTGAGCAGGATCGATCCTTTTTATCATTCCCATTAAAAGAGACAGGAAAATTCCTCAGAAGGTATGGGGTCATTTTATTAGACCACGGGCGCACAAATGCGATGAGGCTGCAGAACTGTAACGAATTACCGCCCACCCAGGGAGTTGGCATGACAAACTCGATGTGTGTGCACACTCTTAATCTGCCTCAGCTACGGTGCAAAACACATGAGCTTAAGCTTATTTTCTTAAAGTAATTTGATGGCTTGCCAAGCCCACCTCATTGCTGCAAATCAGACAAGGCCACGTGGTCCTTTGCGTAGGGTGTGCCAGGGAATAATCTTTCCCCTGCGATCTCTTGGAAGAGCATCAAATTATCCCAAGGAAGGGAGGAGACGGCCAGGTGCTCACCCTGGTGACCATGAACTTTGCACCAAGGGTGGTGCAACCTCTGCACTGCCTTTGCCTTCTGAGTTTGCATCAACGGTTTGGAGTCGGGTCTGCAACTCTGCAAAGTTGAGAAGACTCAAAATTGATTCGGCACATCTCGTTGTTTCCATCTGTGAGAATAAGCTCTAGTTTCCTAGGTAACGTCAACTTGTTGCTACAATAGCTCACGAGCGCTGCGCGGTGTGAGGTATCTTATTTGTTTACATCGCTGCCCTATTTATTATTAGATTCCTTGTGGGTTTTTAGCTTCTGATTTTTGTGTGTTCTCTCTCTTCTCAAGAGTAACCTGCATTTAAAAGTGGGATTTGATATGAATTAGAAGTGCTTATGATCAAGCATGGTCCAGGAAATAGCATTTAGATAAAAAGAACAAGAGGTAATATTTGGGCCCTTCGTGAAAATAAAGATTGGCATCATGGGCACAGCAAATCTCAGATTTGTTTGCCATTCTCCTTTGACTCATCGCTTGCTAAATGGGTATTAACTAATGTTTGCCAAAGGACATCTTTTGTTGCATGGGCAGCATTTTCACTGTCAGCTGTTAGAACACTCCTTGCAATTTCGTTGAAAATCTGTGTTGTAATCCCTGGGCATCTCACAGCTCAGTGTGCGTAAGGCTTTTGGAAGTACCCCAACCCTCCCTGTGTTGCCCTTGGGTACATCTGCTTTTGCTTTTGCATGCTTATTAGCAGGCCAACTTAAAGGATAAATATTGCATCTTAGTTTGGTCTGTCAAAGATATGGGCAAGCACAGGTGACAGTGTCTATCTAGGAGTTTTAGGAGGGGAAGCTGAGGAGGTGGTTGTTCATATCTACTTGACAATTTTTTCCTGCAAGTCCCTCTGGGAGCTCTTCCCAGGGTTATGAAGCTGCTGGTGAAACCTGGCATGTTCATGTGCAAATGTGACCTCTTGCTTTGGTTTTAGCCCCTTATTTTTATGTACATTTTATGAGTGATCATAAAACTGTTCAAACTAGCACAATCCTCTTGATTGAAGATAGAATCACAGAATCACAGAATCACAGAATSGYTGAGGTTGGAAGGGACCTCTGGAGATCATCTAGTCCAACCTCCCTGCTCAAGCAGGGTCACCTAGAGCACGTTGCACAGGATCGTGTCCAGGTGGCTTTTGAATATCTCCAGAGAAGGAGACTCCACAACCTCTCTGGGCAACCTGTTCAGTGCTCTGTCACCCTCACAGTGAAGAAGTTTTTCCTCATGTTCAGATGGAAGTGTCTGTGTTTCAGTTTGTGCCCGTTGCCTCTTGTCCTGTCACTGGGCACCACTGAGAAGAGTCTGGTCCCATCCTCTCGACACCCTCCCTTCAGATACTTGTACACATTGATAAGATCTCCTCTCAGCCTTCTCTTCTCCAGGCTAAACAGGCCAAGCTCTCTCAGCCTTTCCTCATAAGAGAGATGTTCCAGTCCCCTAATCATCCTTGTAGCCCTTCGCTGGACTTGCTCCAGTAGTGCCACATCCCTCTTGTACTGGGGAGCCCAGAACTAGACGCAGTACTCCAGATGTGACCTCACCAGGGCTGAGAAGAGGGAGTAGAGTATAGACCAAAAGTCCAGTTTGGAGATCTCYAAATTTGACAATTCAGAATTGCATGTGCTGTCTCAAAGCATCARCCCGTTTCTTAGAAATGCTGGGCCATTTTATCTTCATTTATTTTTTCCAAAATATAGGCTATGTCAACACAGTGATTTTAAGTTTGGCAAGGTTATGCACAACTCCAAGCAGCCAAGCTTTCATACGAGGTGGAGTTACCAGCTCAGCTGCAAAGCAAAATATGGATGTAGGATAGTTACTGCCTCTCCTAGGGTGATTCAGCTAAAATTTTACAGACGCTGTAGAAAAGCACCGTAGAGCACTTAGGTTGAATTTTATCATATTTCCATTATGATGTTGTGCTTTCAAGCCAAGAAACCCACTGCTCCGTTCCTAATGTTGATTTCATGCCGTAACATTAAGATCTGCACAGCCAGTTACCTGCTGAGAATGAAGACAAACATTAAAATACTCAGAAGGTTTCATTCCTTTTGGATGCTGAGTGAGATTTCCCCAGAGGAAGGCAGGGGAAAATAAAGTACTTTCAGAAATGAAAGTTTTATTGAGCTATGTCTTGGTATAATAGTAGACTTTGCTAGTAAATAGAGAATTTTTGGTTGCTGATGTTCTGTGCAGCAGCTTGGGGCCACATTAGTAGGATTCACCATACCCTCCCTCTCTTCCAAGCTATCTGCGTTACTTCATTTTGTCGGTATGGGGAAATACCCTGATAACCTGCTGTGGTTAGTATTGCCGGATACTAATATTTCACTGGTATAAGCTGTATCTTTGGATACTGATGACTCTTCTTCTGCATGCTGGAAAATCATTCTTAAAAATGGATTTTCATAAGCATGTATTTTCTAAGTAGTACAGGACCATTTAGAAATGCTGTTTCCGCATATGCTGGCTGTACAGGGCAGAACGGATTCTCAAAGTTAGACTCTTACTTCACCCATATTGTTCACCTGCATCGAAGCATGAAGCGGCAAAGTCTGATCTCCTGTAGATTTGTGCCTAAATGGTGTTAGTCCCAGACCCATGCATACATTCCCCTACACTCCTCCATGCATCTGCTGAGACGCGTTGCTCACTCACTGCTTTGGAGCTGTGTGCTTTGCCTCTCAGAGCGGATATGGGGCCAAGTAAAAAATCAGTGAAAGCATTAATTGCATTGTTCTCCTTTATTCAGCCACTAGGTTTTGTTAAACATGTAGGAACTTTATATCCTTGATATCACTACTCTTCTGTCAGCTTTGGTTGAAGTTAGCCCGAGGTGTCAGAAGTTACTTGGGACTGACAAACAGGGATGGACAGTCAGTGTGACCATGTGTGCCTCACTTCCTTTGGAAAACAGGCTAAAAATAGGTCTAAAAGACACCTCCAAAGATTATGGGATTCATCTGCCTGTCCCAGGGCAGGATGTGCTGCCTGTCTCACCCCATCAGCCATAGCAGATGTCTTTCCAACCTGTTCCTAAAAATCTCCAGCGACTGAGATTTCATACGCTCCCCAGCAGGCCACACCAGTGCTTCATGTCCTTGTTGGTAGACAGCACTTCCTAATAACTAAACCTTCCAGGCTGCAATTTAAACCTGCTGTCTTGGAAGTCTTCTCATTTCTCTAATTCCTCCTGAAGGTAACGAATCTGTTCAAAGAGATAAAGGTTACCAGCTCAGGCCCGGTAAAGCACGTGCCTAGGTAAGTAATGATCTGACTTAAACACCCTCCTCCAAGTTTCTCTGCGCATTTTTTTTCTGTTGGAAATAGCGCCATGTCCAGTGAAATACCCTCTTTGATTAACATCAGGGGCTTTAAGAGCGTGGTCCGGTGAAGAGCTGCAGGGTTGCAGCCAAGTTTTGACACCATTCAAAAGTGTGCAGGGGTGTTCAGTAGGACTGGAGCCTTTGAGCTGTGAAGAAAGGAAGGTGTATGAGCCAGGGCCTGGTCCTGAGATCTTCAGCATCTGCTCAAAAGAGAGTGAAAGACCTCACACCGATCTAGTATAGATTTCCAGCTCTTTGGGGGGCTCTGCTGCCAAGAGCGGATCTGATCCTCTCTGTAGGAGAGCTGTTTTACCCAGATCCTGTCAGTTTGTGTTTCTCATTCTCCAAGGAAACTGGAGTTTCTCCCCTGGATGAGGTCATTTGAGGCTTCGACATCTCTGCTCAGAGCAAGCACCCTTTCTTTGAGGGTTAGCCGACCTTGAAATGGTTCTCTCTACCTTTCCAAGAAAAACAGACGTATGTGCCCTTCCCCAGAGAAAACATGGCAGGGATCTGGAACAGCAAAACTGAGCCTAATACCCTGACCTTTGGGGGTTTTCCAGTTTGGCATCTTAACTATACTTAATTATTGGGATTTACATCACAGCAAAGCCGAGATGACGGGGGCTCCTTCCTGTTGGGTGTACGACTCACGCACAAAGAGGAGATCCCTGCCCATAAAACTTACAGGCTCTGATTTTTCACTGCCATGTTAATATAATGTTATAAGGGCTTGGGCGAGCAACTGAAACAGGCACGTACCTGCCTGCAGTAAAATCTACGGAAGTTTTTGTTGTTATTGGAAGCTCTACCAACTGCCATTCTGCCTTTCACCTGTATATTCTGAATATAGGTGAACAAGAGGTACAAAGCAAAGCACTAAGCAGTGATTAAGTGCTGAATTCCTTCTGTTTTCTGAACGCCCGGTGCATGAGTGCGCTCCAAGAGCAGCGGAGCGTGGACTGCATTTGAAAGTGACATTTAAATTAAAATATTCAGCCTCCAAGAAAAACAACAAACAATTGAGGGAAGTGCCTCGTTTGCCAGTTTCCTTAAGAAGTCTAGCAAGGACACACTATGTTATGAAACAGCAACACGCCCGCCAAGCAGCTATCACATCAGGCTGCTAATTAAAGCAAAACACAGATCTGCTGCAGCACATTTCTTATACGAGATGTATTCATATACTTGTTTTCCATGCCTGTGAAGCGTTATGCAAAACACAGAAGGAAATATCCCACCATTCACAACAGGATTTATGTGAACAATTAAAGCAAGTTGAATTCTTTTAACAGCAGAAAATACTTATTTCCACGCATCCAAGAGAAGCTCATCGACATGGCCTTTTTCTGTGAATGGCATGTATATTTTCATTATTACTAATAGTATTAATGGTAACAGAAAGAACAACACTAAGTATGGGCAACATGGAAGCTGATGACTCCAAGCCGGGGCATTTGGTAGTCGGTTCATCCACAGTACAGGACAGGTCAGCTGCACCTCAGTAGGCTCTGCTCTTTATTTCAAACACTCCTGACTCTGACAAGGCATCTCAAGAGGGCCAAGCAGAATTAGTGCCTGGCACCCATCGAAAGTACATTGAGTCTTCGTTGAGAGCCTTGGATCCCATGCTTCCAGCACCTCAGCATGCTGCGTGGAAAAAAGATGTGTGATAGATTTACACAGCAGTCTGTGCTCTTCAGGTTTGTTGGCAAGGGCACTTCGCCACAAGGACAGGGGAAGGCCTGCTTCCAATTTCTGGTCAAGCAAATATTCATGAATTTCGTGTTAATCAGTCACTGGATAAATTGTGCACTTTTTTTCAGAGCAGGTGCAGTCTTAACATTTCAGGCAAAATGAAGCAGCTTTAAGTTAAGCATCCTTGACACCCTTTCTCTCATCACAGCTCATTGCAAAGACCCCAGTGCTTGCTAGGAAGACTGGTGTATCTCAGTCTCTCCCGGGCAGAGGAAGGAAATTGAATGCTTTTCTCTTACTTCCTAGCTGAGGGAGCTAGGCAACCTGCTACCATTTCTTAGAGGCCAAGTCTGTTAAGTGTGCTCTGAAATAGCATATGTAAAGGACAGGCAAGGATCCTTGCTGGGCTTCCAACCAAACTGCTCATCACCAGGAAGGCTGATGCACCTCTAAACATGCCAAGAAAGGGACTACCAGGGGCCAAGGGACCTTTGCTTGGACATGGGCTCCAGCTGAGCAGAGACGTAGAGGATCTGGTTAGGCAAGACTTCATTTCCTCCCAGCTCGTGCAAATGGAGCATCAGTGAATTGTGAAAAGCAACCTTTGGAAGTCTGCAGTGAAATGAGAAATGGCTCTAGCTATGTCCCATGGTTGAAAGAAGGCTTTTGCTGCTTCTAGAGACAAGAGTAGGTTTGGAGTTTTTTGAACTGGGGGGAGGTTGCTATACAAGGCACAGCTCTCCAGGGACGGATCCAGCTGGTGAATGTGGAAAATGAAGTGGGACAGCAGCAACAAGGATGAGAATGTGTAGCACGACTAGGAGCATCAGACACTGATGTGGGAGAAGTGCTCAGAAAAATGACTCCTGGGTGTGTCATAGCCTTTGATGTGGACATATTGCAGAAGTGGGCCCAAACTGCAAAGCTGGGATGTTAGACCTTGAAATCTCCCTCATCGTTTGGGCATGCAAGCAATACAGGTTTGGGTTTCAACCTGTATCAACCCGTATTAATGCAGTTGGAGTATGGTCTATCAGTATAGCTTAAAAAATGGGTATTGTTAAAAAACCTTTGCCTTATCAAAGTCTTTAAAGGCATATTGATTGAGCAACACAGCTGAAATCCCATCTTGAGGTAGCCCTCTTAATGGGCTAAGGGAGTTAATCTCACTGTAGCTTGGTATTTCCCTCTAGAGCTTTGTCAGCCACTGACGAGATAATAAACTGATCCCTGGCATCACGCCCCTGGGAAACAGGGAGTAGTTATTAATCCAGGATCAGTTTCATGTGCTTTTGTTTTGGCAAGAAAAATTATTTCATCATTTAAATTATGCTGGTAAGTGCTCAATATGAAGGGGTGTCTCTCCTTTTCCTTGCCACTGGTTGAGGGCTTTTAAGCAGACTAGGAGAGATTAAAGTCAGGGCAGGAATCAGGGCATGGGCAGATATTTTGGTAACAGTTTAATAGACCACAGAGTGATCTCCAAGATGACTTTTAGACACCTATCATTGTGTGGATTGTGTATGATCCCAAATGTGTGGTATGTACTCATCAGATAGCCCCAGCTGCTTTTAGCTCTTTGGTCTTGCTTGCATCTAGCTCTGCCAGGACCGCTCTGAGGGCAGGAGCGCCAAACTCCTTTTGCCCCCAATAGCTGTCAGGCAAGTTGCCTGGAGGAGCCTCTTCAGCGGGAGCAGTTTAAGTTGAGAAGGTCCGAGGTGATGCTCCCAAGTGCCTATCCAGCTGAAATGACATATAGGGCCAAATTCATCCATGGACTGTAGCAGACATTGCTGTATTATGGAGCTCTCTCAGGCTCTCTCCCCCATGTTGCTCATCATTGTGGGTCTCAGTCCTTGTGTGACCCTAAGGACTTGTCTTCAGTGTCATATCTTAACCCTGAGCACCAGCATGTGCTGCTTTGAACCTTAACAGTGTCAGTGCTGCACTTTTTGTAGCTCCTACTCCCCGTGTCCCCTCCAAACACAGCACCTTCTCCTGGAAAAGGCACTGAACAATGGCCGAATTGCTTTCTTCTCCTGTTTAGTGTCTAAGGACTTCAGCCCTTGCTAGGAGCAGGCCATTTTAGAGTCCAGGTACATCAGTCCAGCCTTTCTACAGGGATACAAGAATTGTGAGGGTCTTCCTCATCTTGGGGCATATAAAGGACTTTCTCATGATGGTTTACAAAACTAGGCAGTCACCTTCAAGAGGCATGGACAAATGTCAACATCTGTGCTGCTAAGCCTGCACTCATTATCATCAGCTTAGTCTGAAGTGTCCCATATGGACTATGACATAGTATCAAGGCAACACTGTGAAATTTTGGATTTTGAGTCAAGGAGCTATGCTAGATCTGATGGGGATTGATCTTCTTCTCTGTAGCCTTGAAAAATAAAGAGATAATGGAGAAACATTTCCACATTTTCATTGAACAGACAGTATTATAATGATGTTTGCTTTTACAGAAATGTTAACAGTTTAGATGAAAATGGATTTTTTCTTTCGGGTATCTACTGTTGCAAAGCTGCTGTTGTCAATAAGGAAAACAAGAGGTTTGACCAAAACTCCAAATAAACCTTGTTCTAACATATTATTCATAAAAATTAAAGAAGGATTTGGAGGGCTCATAAATCAGATAAACATAGGTGATTATTTTACTGTACTGATAGGAATGAAACCTGCATCCAGAGAACAGCCAAACAGGGGCACCTCAAACCTTCATTGAGATAATATCCAGCCTCCATCAAGGGCCAGTACCAAATYTGTAATGCAAGAGAATGTGATTTGATTTTTATTTTTACTGCAATACCAACATTTTGACAGAATCGCCTTGAATTTCTCTCTCTAGCCCACCAGTAGTTCCCGTGCCAAGCTCCCAATTAGAGCTCCCTGTCGTAGCTGGTACGGGGGTGTATGTGCTGGTATTGTACAGCTTGGTCACTGCTTGGAAGCAGGAGTGTGATTCATGGGGCAGCAATATATATCTGCCAGCAATCCTATATAATATCACAGCTTCCCTAAGAGCAGGAATGAGACCTTCCTCCTCGAACAGCAGGCACCTGGCTATTTAGAGCCCTAGCAATTTTCGCTCCGTTTTGTTGGCTTTGGCTAATCATCTCATTCCTTTTCATGCCTTGCCCACAAGTTACATTGCTGGTTACTCAATGTTCATGTAGGAGCTGAATTAGTCTTCTGCATTTAGTTCTGCTTCTCTCTGTACCTGGCAATTTGCACGGTGGTACACTTACTGCCTGCACTAAAATCAATTAAATAGCTAGCATTCGCTTCAGGAGGAAGTGGCTTTGCAGCAAGATGGATAATAAATGTTAAATCCATATATGCCACAGTGTGAGAATTCATTATGATATGGTAGGATCCCTCTGGGGCTCTACATAGAAGCATTTTGATTAAGTAGTTACACTCATTTAAGCAGAAAAGGACTTTCAAAACAACCTGGAAGGCTTTAAAGTGAAATAATGTGGCACTGAAGCAAAATACAAAATTAAAGTTGGTATTCACAAGTCCATTCTTTTACATGGTGACACCTTTATTAAAAGTTGTTTTTCCCTCTGAGTTTCCTTCTGGCGGAAGGTTGTAAAGCCAGTGACTAAGAGGACAGTAGCAGGCTCACAAGCATTACTTGTTGGGATGTACCAGAAGACATCTACATGGTTTTGTGGCAAAAAAATATGCTCCATTTTCCAAGCATACTCATATCTCAGTTCCAATCTCTGTTCTGGTTATTACTGTCAGGTATGTTGTTCTGTTAAAGAGTCTGCAAGTGAGTTCAGAATTGTGTTACGCTAACTTGCAGTTATATTTTTATTATATTATCAAGAGGCTCTGCGTAAAACTTCAGAAAAAGAAGCCATTAAGCAAGATGATGATGAAGCATGGCCCTACTATACAAAAGCATCTTATATTCATGTTGAAAGAAAAGATTCCTTGCTTTACATTTTGTCTAGAACCTGTCCCAAAGGCTCTACATAGGGCAGAATATTTCTAAAGCCAGGGAGATTCATCTACTTTTCTGTGGCGGGTTTTGGGCCAGGTTTATGTAAAACCTAGAATTTTTAATGGAAATACAGGTTCCTGTTTAAAATTCTGTTTTGATTTCCTTTTGTAGTGCTGTGGTTACCTCTTCTTACAGAAGCTATTTTTATAGAACTGCAGAAGTTTTTGTCATAGTTTTCTGCTTTAAACATTGTCCCTGGAAAATTACACCATGGAAAAAAAATCCAGATTTTTCTTTTCTAAAACAGTGGTTAGGTCTGCTTTGGCCAAACTTTTACTTCTTTAAGTCTTTTATAATAAAAGAAAATATTGCTGATGATAAAGGCTTTCTTTGATGCATTTATAGAACGTGCTCATTTGTTCTGATTCATGCCACATGGTTATATTTTGCCCTGTAAAGGCTATTCTTTCTAAACTGGAGGAAAAGTGTGTTCAGAGATGCAAATCCTTATGCCCTTTTTTCCCTCTTCACTGAGACAAAATTCTCATTTGTGGCTGTATGGCTTAGCTGTAAAAACATTTCTGTATCAGAGGACTGAAAATACGGCAGAGGAGTTTGGTGTTTATTTGGTCTGATTATTCTGTTAGTTAGTAGCATTTAACCACCCTGTAATTCTAATTTTTTTTTTGCCCCTGATTGATGATACTCTAAGGAACACTGACATTCTTGGACGAGAGGCAGCAGAGTCTTTGAATGTCCATTTGTCCCTGTGGAAAGAAGATAGCTTTTCCAAGGATTAAATACCTATGTAAGCGTAGAGAGAGGCAGTGTTCCTAAAAACTGCTGTTTGAGTTCTTACAGTAAGAACCAGTTAGCAAATTAAAATTAATTCAGCTCTTCATCGCTGGCTTGGGGTTTTTGCCATTAAAGCTCTGCCATGAGTCTCGGGCAGCTCAAGGCAAAGGGTTCTTCCTTTGGCGGGCGGTGGAGCTAAGCACCAGTCCTGGCACCAGTCCTGCCATATTGCAAAATGTTAACTGGTGATACTGCACAGCAGAAGTGGAAATATGATTAAGGGAATGCTTATTGCATCGCAGACCAGGGGCTTTTCCATCAATTAATGCTTGTTTTCCTGTAAGCATTGGACAGAACTGCTCTGACAAAGTGCTTTGGACATTTTGCCTCTTGGGTTAGGACACTCTCTGCCAGAAACTTCTAAATCTGTTTTTTTTCTCGGGGAGTTTCACAGCTAGATTTGCTATTTAAAGGGTTCGCTTCATGTTCATGCTTTCTTGCCTAGTTTTAAGGGTAGCTAGGGAGATGCAGGTAAGACTTCTGTCACTCAAGACTGGACAATCCTTTAGACTACGCCAGGTGAAATGAAATATACTTCTAAAAGCAAGTTTGATGAGGAGAGACATTTTATCATGCATATTTATAGCACCCATTTCTCCCAGGAGCTTAGCAAGGTATTAGCTGGCACCTTTCTCATTGCTGTTGAAATGTGGCCGCTTTCGGGAGACCCACAGCAGCTCTTAGAGGCAGCATCTGGGAACGTTTTGGGGAGAAAACATTGCTGTGCTGTGTTGGAGCATTTTATAATGGAGCTGGAGAGAGGAGTGCCACCTGCTGCCTGCAACAGCCAGGGATACGGGCTCAGGGCAGCAGCGCTGGTGGCTGAGCTGATAGAGGTGCTTCGGAGCAGTCGCTCCTTTAATCCTGGACCCACCTGAGCTGAATTAACTCAAGAAATTTGCTGATGTATTCTTGAGTGTGTATGTTCAAAAGTGTAACGGAAAAGGCAATTGTTGGCACAACAGCACAGGCAGGAAAGGAAGGAGGGAAAGAAAAAATGAGTAGAACTGATGTAGCCATTCCCTGTGGATATAGCTGAAGGTCCCAGCATCAGAGCTGCTATCCTGCCTGAATTTCCTTTTCCTTGGAGCACGCTGTTACATGGCATTAAGTGATGATAATTTTATAAGCTACCACCCAGGTCTCCTGTACCGTGTGTGCTCTCAGCCTGCTCTGTTTGAAGTTATCGTCACGCAAGCACTTCTTGTACAAGATGTTTTTCTCCAGGTTTCCCTTAGTCACGCAGATGGTCTTACTGGTCTCCAAAGCTGCAGCAGCATCGCATGCCAGAGACATCCTGGGAGAGGAATATCTTGCAGTGATGCTCGTTCCATATTCTGCTGCAGGTCACATAAAGCTGGTCTGTACATTATAATCTGTTGGAGGCCCACGGTGGAGGAACATTTTACTGTTTGATTCCCTTTCCTTTTGCTTGACACCCTCTGACATTTTTGGCATGGGTTTTCTGTAATTTTGCAACACTTAGCAAGGCAAGCGGCATAATGGTGTGCCACTAACATCATGAAGGACTGGTGCAAACACCCTTGCACGGTCAGGGAGTCAGGAAGGACTGGCTGGCTCTGAATTTCAGGCTGCCGTGCCATGCCCTGTCACTGCAGCCCGCAGCCCTGCGTGCGCGCACGGCCACAGTGCGAGTGACAGAAGAAACAGCTCCCATCTCAAAAGATGAGGAGGCAAAAGCAGACACCAAACCATATGGTACAAAGAGTAGAAGTAGACACAGTATCTCAGCGGTAGGTGCTCATTAGACTGTCTCCGATGTGCTGGGAAGGCTGAGTGTATCCTGCTGCAGGAATTACAGTGTTCTGCTGTAGGCTAGAAAATACAGCAGTGGCGAGTGGGCAAGGGACAGGTTTCTTTACGAAAAAATATTCTGGCCTGTTAACCAGCTATGTGTAACGAGAACTAGAGGCTGCTCGTCTCCAGAGGCTTGCAAGCATGTTTTTGTGGTTGGGGCACACAGGTCCGAAAATCGCGATATCTGGCTTCTTTACTCTGTCACTGATTTACGCCGTGGTCTCAGATCATTTTCTCCTATCATTTCCCTTCCTCCAGAAAGAGAATACTTTCCTAATTAATTCTGGTTAAGATTAACTGGTTTGTTTCTCAAGTCAGGGCTACTCTTTGTGGAGTACGTTATTAAAAGAAATACGAGTATTGGACTCTGGCCTCCGGTGTTGATCTGCCAGGGGAGTGCTGTAGTCGAACTGAGAATGAGTAAAAGTGAATGCGCTTGTTTGCCGTGACTATTTTGAAAAAGATATTCAGCTATGTATCGATTCCCTCTGTTCCTTCCCTAGGTACCCCTGTGTAGTAGCTTTATCCCTCCGTCCCATCAGTGTCTGTTGGGCAATCTTCATCCAATATAATACAAGCTACCCCCTGTGGCTCACAGTATAATGTTGTGGCCACCATCATAGCACAGATTTATTTATCCATGTAGCATAGATATATGGAAATATCAAACAGCAGAGTTATGGCATCCAAAGTTAAGTATCCACTTAAATGAAGTGAGGATTTCACCTCCTGTGTGCAGTATAGAGACGGATGCAGCCAGATGCATCAAATCAGCGGCTGAAGGTAACAAAAACAGGCATCAATTCTTATTCGGTAAGCGAGGGCTGAAACACAGGCTGGATAAAACCTGAACAGCAGTCTCCAGAATTTGAATATCCATTTCTTTATGCTGTGGATAGGTGGGGTGAGTGACTTGGGAATTCTCAGTGTTCCCAGGTCCCCTGCAGGGCGAAAAGCAAGGGAAGAGGTGCAGGTGCCCCTTTCTCTTGTTCACATGCAAAGAACTGTGTTCAGTGAGCTCAAAGTCTACAACTTTTTTAAGTTCTTATTTACATAGTGCCCAAAGGGCACTGCCTGCAGTGACAGTGCCCCAGGACGCATAAGAATAACAAGTAAGATAACTAGTACTCAGCTCTGTGTCTCTTGTACTTAATGGCCTTAATAGACAATGAACAGGCAAAGAGGCCGTCAGATGCTTAATGGACTTAACAGGCAATAAACACACCAAGAGGCTTGCAGAAGAGCATCCCGGGGGCATGAGAGCCTTTGACTTGATATACAAACCGTCAGACCCCGCTGACCCTGCGGGGGAAGTTGCCTGAGGTCAGGCTGGCTAGGTGTGTTTGGGCATCTTATTCCCACTCATTGAGGGTGAATACGAAAGACCTTCTTGACCACATCTATACTAGTAAATAAAAAAGTCTGTATCGTGTGCTATTCACTGAATTGGGTGCAGGCACCAGCTAGGAGGAGCGTAGCTGGCTCAGGCCGAAACTGTGCTGAGGAGCGTGCTTGCAATGTAAGTGCGGGCAACTGCGGGAAGTGCCCTGGTCCTCTTTAGTTTACGATATAGCCATAACCTCAGGGCCTCTGCTCCCCGTTTGTGAAATGAAAATAAAGGTCCTTTCTGCCACGTATGGGGTCTGCGAGGATGAGCCTATTAAACACTGATTTTTTGAGCTAGCTGTATCTGTTTAGGTATAAATTGCCTCAGACATATAGAATAGTGTGCTAGCGCCGAGGAGTTGAAAGTACAAGTATTGGCAAAAGGAGACTGCTTAAAGGCTCGTTTGGTTTGATTTCAAAGGATTTTTCAAAATAACTATTCTGCCCCCTCACTGCAAAAAAAAGCGAAGTGTCATGAAACAGCCATTCAAAAAAGAAAAGCAATGCAGTTAAAAGAGCTGGTTACCCCTGCTTTGGCTTTTCAGATTTCAGAGAGGGGCACATCAGTTCATCCATTAAGCGTTGCTGGTCTGGCGTTTGTGCTACTACCCTGCAGCAAAAACAACTGCAGCAAGAGCTTCTTTTTGACACCCTTTTTCTCAGAGCTTTCTGGCTCTGACACAGTTCAAACTTCAGGCTGCCCACAATCCGACCATTGACGTGAACATCGGGTTTTTAGAAGTAGCTGCAGTAGAAGAGTTATATTCTGCTACCTAATTCCCATCTAGGGATGTCCATCGTTCCTTAGCAGGAGACATCTGCATGGTGCTGAGGTCTCCTCCAACTGCAGGCCAAGGAGAGCAAGAAATGGGAGAGGGAATGGGAACTAATGGCAGGAGAACGGACCCTCTGTATTCAAGCCACTCTCCATGTACTCTCAGTCATGCATGCGCCACACGGCTGTTAGCGCAAAATTTATTTTCTTGCTGAACGTTAATGTTTTTTGCCTGCACCCTCTTGGTAGTAAATTATATTCATGGCCTCCGGGTCCTAGTGCTATTGAATAGTTATTTGCAAGTCAAAAGAAACCTACTGTTTTTATTCTGGCTGAACTTTGAATACATAAAATAGTCTCTCTTCAGACTGAACATGCAAGTGCCCTTTAGAATGTGAATATTAACATTCTTTTCAGAAAACATATTTTATTTCCAACCAGTTCTTCTTATGTGACAGCCCACCTTAGAGAATTAAGCATTATTTACATTTCTCAGAGAAATTCCTAAAATAAAAAGTGTCCTACTTTGCTTCTTATTGAATTCTCACTGGGTAGGTAGCATCAGATTGCAGTGCAGTTCTGTCTTGTACAATTAACCTTTGAAGAAAAAAATCCCCAAACATTTGCTTTGTAAAACTCATTGGACCGGAAAGATGGAAAGCAGAAACAATTGCTTGTAAGGTTTTACTTCTGCAGTATGTTCAGATTTTTATTTGAAAATCATAAACAGTTGTCATTTTCTGATAAACATGGATAATAAAATGTATAATAGAAATGTCCTATTTTAGACACAAAGAAGCAACCTTTACCCAGCACCAGCAGCTAAATTTGACATAATGAGTCTTGTCCAAAGTACATTCATCTGTTACTTCCCTTATTGTAATCAAGCATTTGGACTCCGGCTGTGCCACAGTATCTACCTGTTCTTTGACGTATATGACATTTACCAGATTTTCCTGGTGAGCCCACTCTCCTAATTGCTCGTCCATGTGTCTTGGTGCACTTTGTCATAGCTCCACCAGGCAGAATGGGCACACTAAGGGGGAATGGTGTCAGTCCGCTCGGGGAGCTCCTGTTTTCTGCACATAAAGCTCAAAAGGAGTGTTTTTTGAAGATTGAGTTCTTGCATTTGATTCACTCTTCTTCATGAGCTGAAAATAGTGTGTATTGTTCTCATAATCCCTTAGCAACTTGAAAACTGCTGTACATTGAATGCTTTTTAATCTTTACCTACAGCAAGAAAAATAGGCTAGCTCAGTTCTTCCTGCAGTTACTTAGCTAATGCTGATCAACCAAGATTTTGATGGCTTTGTTTTTTTGGCACTTTTCTAAATATTTCATTTCTCATTTCAGTGAGTCCTTTACAAATCTAAGCCATGGTGAATAGCTTTGCTTCTGCTGGGCGCATAATTGAATCAGAGCAACATATGTAAAAATATAACTGTCCAGGAAAAAAAGACCAACTCCCACAATCTTACTAATCATAGTTTATCAAGATTCATAGTACCCTGGATATGTTTTTTGCAGAGAAGTTGTTAATAGCCATGTCATGGGACAGAAGTAAATGAAGAATGGCCATGTTGACAGGTAATGGGGCAACTGTAACTCAAATGTATTGGCATAGTTGTGGAATAGATGCAAGACAGAAACCACAGAGTCACCAGACTTAACAGCTGTACCCTAAGCATATTTGGAGGACTATGAATCCCAGTTTTGGCTGTTCTGAGGACTAAAACTCATGCGTTTTAAGCTGTGCTTGCTTTGTTTCCTCTGAAATCTGCTCCTTCTCAATTGGGTAACAAGCAATTTGGTAAATGGCTTTTTGTTTAAGTGTGGTTGGAAAGAATGGCTGAAAGCCCTGGGTAGATAGCTTCAGTCTGAGACTGATCGCTTTGCTATTTCCTCTGTGGTTTGAAGGCTGTAGTACGTCATGAAAGATCGTCTCCCAAATGGCCAGCACAAGTGACCACACACGCTGTGCGATTCAGAGGGAGCACCATGTATACGCCTGTATAATGGCAGATTTTGCTCTCAAAAACTAGAGAATGCTTGTTCTGTGCGGCTGTGCTGTAGCTATGGTAATGTAGTGCTTGATACCAGTTTGGTGGGAGGGAGTTACAGTTGTATCCTGACCCCCGATAGTCCCAGTGATTTCTGGTCCAATCTCACTCCTGAGCTCAATTGCATTGACCAAAAGCTTATGTCTCCCATCAAAACTGAGCTAAGCAATGGATTGATGAAAATTAACAACCATCTAATCAGTTGGGAGCATTAGGTAATCTCATTCCACCTTCAGTAATGAATGTCCGCTTCCTCCTTTTTCTGTACAAACCAAATATCTTGAACAGGTCTTCAGGGACTGTGGAGGGACTTGAAGCAAGACAGAGGAGAAACAGGACTGCTGCTCTGCTGCTGATTGAGTGCTGAGTTTCCAGAAACACTAGTGGGATGAATATGTGGGCAAACAGCATAGATTTGCTTATTATGCCCAGCCAAGGATTAGGTATCAGCTCTGATACTCCCTATGAGTTTCCCCAGCCCTGTTCTTCTACCCAGTGGTGTGCAGAGACCGAGCATGTCCATGCTTACTTCTGGGGGCACAATGCGCTGTCGCTGACGTCAGCCAGAATTTTTCTGCTGACTTTGATAGGATCAGTGCCGTAGGCAACAGATAAGGGTTTGCCTCTGCATAGAGTTATAATAACCAAAACAATTCCAGCATTGCATGGGACATAAAGTGATTGTGATAGGCGAGGGAAGTCAAACAAATTTTGGCAAACATAATCCTCAGATAAAATACCTAGATAAAATCCGTACAGGGCAGGAGTGTCTTGACCTATGCAGGCCAAGACTGATATTCACAGCAAAGGGTTCTTCGCAGCCCTTCTGGCTACATCTGTTTTGCTAAAAAAAGAGGGTAAGGGGCTAGTTAATGGCCACTGGGCCAAGTGATTAGGACAGGCTTGCATCTACCCTGCTTGTGACTAGCCTGCTCTGCATCTTGGCTACAGCCACATGACTTAGCACTTGGCCCTTGATCTCCTCTAGGCCCCGAATGGTGCCATGATGCTATCATTATTTTGTATGGTTTTTCTCAGTTCAGAGTGTCTCAAAGGGTGTAGAGGACTGTGTTGCCGTCCACCAAAATGACTCTTTTATAGCTTGAAACTGAGGGGGGGTGTTGCATGATGTGGGGACTAGCATGGGAAGATGGGAGGTTTTTGAGGATGTGAAGCCTGCTGGAAGAGTGTCAAAGCCCTGTGCAGGGTGGAGAGAGCCAGACGTCAGTCTGGGAGAGGTTGCTGGGGTGAGCTGTCCCCAGACTGCTTCAGGACTTTGTTCTGCAGAGATCTGGTTGCAGCAGTCCAAAACAGAGCCAGGCTGGCAGCTAATGGTGGACCTCAGGCTTAAGTGAGTGTTTAACCTCATTCTCTGGCCTTCGTTTAGTTGGCATTGTAGACACGTCCTATGTCTTCCTCCCTAACTACTGTCCAGCACAACGAGAATCCCAGATCCTGAAATTGGATCTCCACGATCAGATCCTCAAGCGACTCCACGACCTCTCCGAAACGTCCAGCTCTTTGGCAGTATACGTGTTTCCCATCCCAGCCAATTTCAGGATCGGGGTCTTAGGACTGCCTTCGGGTGTCTCCGAGCTGGGACTGGGATGGTTGCTACCCCGCGCGGCGCGGAGAGGCCCTTGCCGATCCCAAGTTAACTGCAGCAGCTGGTGGGTGGGAGGGAGCGCTGAGGCAGCATCCTGTGCTTCCCCTGGAGCACGAAGAGCCACGCCGCGGGGAGCGAGGCGAGCAGGGACGCCTCGGGAGCGAGCTGCCATGGAGCTGCCTCTCATCGCTGCTCACAGGCCTACACAGGGCTGAGTCAGAGCTGGCGGGAAAGGCGAGACACGCAAGTAGGTCTCTGGGGAAAGTCCACGCCAGAACTGGCTGTGGAACGGTTTGCAGGGAAAACAGAGCCAGCAGGACCCCTGCCCGGTGTGAGGGCTGTAATCCCAAAGGGCTGCGCCCGCGGCGGAGGCAGCGGCGGTGTCACAGGGCGGGCGAGCGTGAGGAAGACTATCCTTTGCTCTCCGCTCCCTGGGTGACTACGGGGGCTGGCCACGTGTGAGGCCGTTGTCCCGCCTTGGTGGCGGCCTTGTGTGGGGCCCCATCCTGCCCACCCCAAACTCTGAGGCCTCTGGGGAACAGGAACTACTTGGAAATGGGCAAGAAGGTCTGCTTTTCAGTTCAGCGCGAGCAGGCTGTGTACGCCCTCCTGGGTTGCTTTCCGCCCTCATGGTGGGTAGCGCTCGCTGCCCGTGCTGGCGCAAGGCCTTCGAGGATGGGTGCATGGCAGGCTGTCTCCCGCCCCTGGGAACCGGGCTCTCCTAGGTGGGCTTGGCTGTTGTGAGGCTCAGCCTTCGGCTTGGGCTGAGCCACCACGTTTGAGCTACTGAGGGCAAACAAGCAAGACTGGCAGAGCTCCTTTTACCTGAAGCGCTAGGCGTTTCGGCTTGGCTTGGGGTGAGGCTGCAAGCCCCAGGAGAGCATCTGAGATCCAAGAGACCTCACCTAAGAAACCTCTACAGGTGGATGGCCAAGTGAGGGTCCTCTGATAAATCTTTGCTTATGAAGGACTGAGGGGACCACCTCGTTCTTCAGAAACAAGACGATTGCTGTGGGAGCTTCTGCTTACCAAAGAGGAGTTGCTGTGCAGTTACCCCATGTTTCTGGAAAGGAGAAACCGTGGCTGAGATGAGGCTGAAACCCCACCGCTCTGGTGGACAAGTCTCCCCTCCTCTGTCCCACCATCACCKCCCACCCTCGTGGCGTGGGCACAGCGGCACTCACACTGCTGTTTCAGCACACACCAACACACAAACTCTGTTCTCAGAAATAACGCTTACGAAATGTTCTCCAGGAGCTACTTAATACATTTTGTATTGTTCTTGGTTTGGATGTGCAAAAGCTAAGCAGGGTGAGCTTTGTAATCAAGCTCATGTTCGGCAGTAATCCAGCGAAGAATTAGCAAAGGCTTCAAAGTTAAATTAGTCGAGATAACAAGTCAAGCCATGAATTTTAGTTCAGCAGCATGCCAAAATATCTCAAAATGTCTCTTATGATTTATTTCATTGTTTCTTATAATTTGAGTAGTAGGAAAATGATTAAAAATATGACTGCACCCTCCTGTTTCTCTTTGGTTCACTGTCTAAAAATTCAAGTTGTTTAAAAAGGTATTTATATTCATACGTTTAGGCTTCTGCAGACATTTATTTTACTATACAGTTTGAAAGTGCTTCAGTTGAGCAATTAAGGGCTAAAATAAATCTTCACACAAAAAAGGAATATTTGCATATGTTACTTAAGGCATCCATTTTGAGCTGATTTCCAAGAGTGAAATGCGGGTCTTTCTGTTCCTTCCCCACATCTTTCCTAATAATTTTTGAAACATTGACTGATTTGAGGTGTGTTTGATGGAGGAGTAGGGTTCTCGGAGATAAGTAGGTCCCTGTGCGTTTTGTTAAAATACCTCCCTGATAGAGAGAGCGCCTATAAGTGCCTTCAACAGAAGGAAATGCATATTCTTCTGAATTTTAAGAACAGTAGCATGTGCTCCATAAACAGCTCAGCATTTCCCGGTGGCTGAAATACAGAGGTAGGTGTTTCCTTTTCTATGTCTAGGATGGTTATTTTGAGGGCTTGACAGGGGAATGTGGAGTTTCATGCATCACCCACGATGTTTGAAGAAGCATTAGGATATTGAGACTCTCTGTGACAAGAACTACAGGAATGATCTAAGAGACTGGCAGAAATACCTGGGAAGAGCTTAAAAGAACTAAAGAGGTTAGTTTGACCAAGTGATGATTAATAAGRAATATGTTATGCACAGTGGTGTCTGATGGGTGCAAACTATAAGGAGAGAAAAATTGGCTGGTGTTGGAAAAGTGTGACAGGCCTTTTCTGATTGCTCGCTCTGAGAGCAGGCATGAAAAAAAGGCCAAAGATCGGTTCCTGTAGCCTGTCACAGCAAGTACAGCTCTTCAAACCTTTCTCCTTCTGGAGAAGGACGTCAGCAGGCACCAAGGCTAGGATAAACTATGGTCTGGAAGGACATTTAGGTTAATAGCTTATGTGCGCATTTGGGACTTTACTCAAAAGCGCTGAAGTCACTGTGAGTTTTTCCATATGCTCAGTGAGCTGTGATTCAGGCTCTTGCTAAGGTGGGGAGAAGCATGCATCCGTTTTTCAGGGAAAAGCAAATACCGTCTGCAAAAGCTTCTGTTCAGCAAGAAATTCCAAAGAAAACTTTGGAGAAAATCTCTTCTGTGACATTAAGTTATGGTAATTTTAACATATTCCTTTGAATTTTAAAATAGAGTTACCATGTGCTCTGTAAACAGCTCAGCGTTTCCCAGCGACAAAGAGAGAGAGGTGTTTGTGATTTTGGTACTAGCGATGGGGTTTCCATACACCCTCGGAGCGAAGGAGGAGAAGGAGATCCTGACATGGTTTGTGTTGCAGCAGCAGCAGTAATGCAAGCGGCAGCTCACTAAGGAAGAGCAGGAGAATTTCTGCAGGGTCCTTCTTAGCACAAGACCCTAGGAGACAGCCACCCACCAGAGGGGAGATGAAGCAGAGGTTTCTGTTATTTTACTGATTTTGAGACATCTTTAATGCTAGCCTCCATGAGGGCAGCAACGGTATGAAAGAACAAAAAAATGAGAGAAAAGGAAAATTTTCTGAAGAGTATCAGGATGCATTTTCCTAATACTGCTATCTCCTGGCTGGTGAAATTATCCTCTGAATGAAATATGAACAGATCTATCACTCAAAGCTGAACAGGGCATAGAAGTAGGGAGCAATCCTGCAACGTTATAGGAAACAGGGAAGAGACTGATGGACTAAACACAGTATTTTTTTTCCCTGCTTCTGGCTTCTACAATTTCAAATTGCATGTAACGCAAAATCAGAACAAAAACTACCCAACATGGTAGATGCAGCAAGTATGGTCACATGTGGTCAGTAAAGGGCCATATAATGAACTTCCTCCTGAGATTTTGTAGAGAAGATTTTATATTTTAGTGGTTGAAGACTGGGCTCAGATTGATTCTTCTCTGAAAAGAGTGAGAATTTCTGGGTAATATTTATCTTCAGGTTTTACCGCATTTCATGAATGGCTTTGTTTTGTTTTCTTTTTCTAAATAGAAACATTTGTGTTGTAAAAGAAAATTATTTTGACATCTAGTCTGAATAAATAAATTGCCTTTGTGCAAATATGAATATTAACTTAAGAAAAAAGACATTAAAAAGCCTCTTGAAGTTATTATATCAATCTTAAACTTAATAAGCTGTAAGAGAATGCATTCTAGATTTTATATTAACTTCTTTCATCCTTGAAAGCCTGAGAGCCATTTTTCCTTGCACTTCGGTTTCCGTCTCATTGCTTTATTAATAATTAAACAACTGAAAAATAAAAGATCTGTTATTTCTCATGTAACGTTAATCCATAGATTTCTAATTAACCAGCCTGCAAGTGTGGAGAAGCAGTTCCTCCAGCAACTGTTGCTCCTCGCAGCAGATCTTACTCACAGGAATAAAGTTAAATTAGTCTTTTGTGTCAGAGCAGAGATGGGAGACTGGCTGAGATTCTGCTTAGTGCAGAAGCTGGGTCTAAACCCGTGGCATTGGAGCATCTCCTGGCTTCCCAGGTCCCAGTGCACACCCTGGATGCAGCCTGGCTCCCAGGAGATGTGTCCTGTCCTGCGCTGTTGGAAAAGCTGAGCGCGTGCAGGAGGAAGGATCCAGCCATGCTCCCAGTCTGGCTGTGGGGGCCGGGATCTGGGCTGCTCTGTGGGGCACTGGGACAGGAGGTCGGGAATAGCATGGATGTGGGGCTCTGGCCTTGGAGGGCTCCCAAGCCTTGGAGCTCTGTAGACGAGACAAACAGCAGAGGACATGGAAGCATTTGGAGGGGGAAAAAATACTTCAGGTCACAGAAGGGGCCCGTGGTGGCGTCAAAAATGGAACGCACAGGTTTTGGAAACCTAGTTGTGCCTGTTTCCAGGACTGGGCTGTCTTAGCAACTATTTTCTAACACTTCAGAAATCTCCTGTGATTTGTGGGCAGAGAAGTTGTTGGAGGTGTATTTCGTCTCATGATCTTGCAAACGCTTGTTGGTGTAACCTTACCCACACAAAGAATCCCCTCTGCAGGGATTTGAGGATCAGGTTCTCAAATTATAGCTCCAGATGCTCCAAGTGCTTCTGACTCAAATGATCCTAGTTCATGGAAAATAACCCTAGAAACTCTTTCCAGATTGATAAATATGCTCTTTCAGAGTCATTTTTTTAATATTTTCTGGCAAATAACTGAAAAGACAGCTGTGTATGTAGGGTAAAGCTACAAACGGTCTTCAAAGATCTTGAACTCTGTCGGCTAGAGTGATCCTGAGGCTCCTCCTGTGGGGATTGCGGAGAAATACAAATGATTAAAATACTGGAAGCAAGTTGAAAGAATGGCTGAGAAGCAGGAGGAGGAATACTGGTTAAGGATTAAAGCCTTGGGAATGAATCACATAATGTCAGTGCCAAAAGTATAAAATAAAAACAGTATCTGCGCTTCCCTAGCTACAAAACTTCAGAAGTTGCTGCTCTGTTTCAGGGTAACTTCCCTCCTCCGTGTTGTTCATCGCAGCATCTCTAGGGCCTGTTGGCAGCGGTGGCATCTCTAGGGGCTAATGGGCAGCTTCCAGGATGAAAGTGTGATCCTGAGTGGGTTTTTATTAGGCAAGCAAGCCACAGCAGGCCAATGTTGCCTTCCAAAAAGCCACACACAGTCTCTCTGCTGAGGTTCAAGTGTAATTCCTGTCACCTTCTCCGGGAACGACACGCGCTCTGTCTTCCCGACAAGAACATACTGTGTTGTCACCAGCTTTCCCAGCTCTTAGTTAGCACTTCCCCCTGGTCCAAGGGCAGCTTTGCACAGTTCTCAGTGAGACCTGCACAATCAAGCTCTGCAAAATTGGCTTTTCTCCCCAGAAACTCCATATTGCATGTTTGCTCTGCAGCCGCCATATATTTTTAATGCGGAAGAATTGGTTTGATGGGGAGCAAGAAATAGGTGTTATTTTTAAAAGCGACACTGGGTTAGGAGCCATTTTCTCACCAGGGCTCCCCAAGTGCCGATGGGAAGGGAAGTAGCTCTGCACAGACAAAAAACCCAAGCACATTGATTTGTCTGTTGGATAAAGCCCATAATGACAGTGATACCCTGTTCCACCTGTGGATTGCTACAATGGGTTTTCTCATGAGAGTGCAATTAAAACCTGCTGTAGCCTAGCAAAATGTCTCAGGAGCTTTTTTGCTTCATGGACTCACACAGCCAGTGTAAGCCCTGCTGGGGATCAAGCTGTGATGGTAGAGATGGGATTGAACAAGTACATCACATCTGAACCTGCCTGTACTTCTGTTGGGAAAGTTCAGATCCAGGAATAAAAATGTGCAAAAGCCCATCTGCACAGAGATGCAGGTAAGGACCAAATGCAAAGAGGGACTTGAATATCTACAGTTAGACTTATCTGGAATATAAGCATCAAAATCCAAAGCTGCTATTGTGAAGACTTTCCCTTGGCTGCCACAAACTCTGAGGGTCTTAAGAGCTTCACAAGTTGCCTGTCATTATTTGTTCCGTTCTCTATACGGTAATGAGCAACTCAGCACTAGCCAAATTATCAAGTCCTTCCTCTGCTAAGCCCCYGAGGAGCTGGGCTTGGCAGACGGTCTCAGGGCACATGCAGCCAGCTTGATCAGGTTCAACAGCAAACGGAGCTGCAGCTTCTGCTCTTTGTAAAACTCTGCATCAGGAGACAGTGCCAGGACTGTTACCTCCATCCTTTTCCATAGGAAAAGGAGTTGGGGCCTTGCTTCCCTCCTGAAAAAAATGTCAGGAGAGTGCCCTAACCAGCAGTGAGGGGAGATGACGTTGCCTTCTCCTCTGAACCTGCACTGCTCTGCAGAAAACGCTGCCGCGAGCATGAGGTTGGCTGTAAGCTTTGGAAAATGATATGAGCGTGTGACTTCCTGGGACTCACCTGAGGGGACAGGAGCTGGATTTGGCCCCTGCTGCTCCGACTGTTCACGCCTTCTGTGTGAAACTGTTGTTGGATAAAACACAGAAAGAGTCCCAAAAAGAGTCCCATGGTCCAACCCCCTTGGAAAGAAGGTGCCCTAATGTCCAGATTCTGCATGTTTCCTTTCCATCTCCGCTTTTTTCTTTTTTTCTTTTGTGTTCTGAATTTCCAAAGCCATGGATGTAATTCTCTTTCAAAATGTATAAAGTCATGGGGAAAAATAGTGAAATGGCTTGCGAAGCAAAGCAAATCAATTCCATAGAAATGCGACACACATTTCCGTATTACTTTATTTTTTCCATCGAAAAGAGGATTTTTGTGAAAGGTTTTTGTTTTGTGGCAATACCTTTATTCCACTTCATTGGTAAATGCTCTAAAAATACATATACAGCGGTTCAAAAAATCCGAGAGTAAATGCCTCATTCATGCTTTTTGGACAATTCATATTTACAAAGTAATGGCAAAAAGCTCCAAAATTCTGAAATACCTACATTTTGTTTTCACGCAGCATATGGTGCTTCAATCCTTTGCATTTATTCTCTGGGCTGGCCAATTTAGTTCAGCATGAGTACTGGCAGCGGAAGTCAAGAACCCAAGAGACGAATTTTAATTAGAAGGCAATCAAACCACCAGATGGCTCCCTGATGTTTTAAATAACCACTTGGGTGAAATAAATTGACTTTTCTTGAAAACATTACCAGAGTAAATTTTAAACAGTGCCCCAAAGCTGAAACATAAAGTAGTTTTGCATAGTTGTGAGAATAATTTGTAGACTCTGAGGTATACATGGGAGTGTTTTATTTGTTTAATAAAAGGCATTAACGACTGAAACATTGGTTCCTTTCGCAGTGTGCCTCATGAGCTGTTCTCAGTAGGGCTTTTGTTTAAAAATATTTTTAATGCTTGGGTTTAGTTGCACTGAAGTAAAAAACAAGCAAGAAATGAATTAATTCTTCCTGATTTTCAGTTTCAGTGTTGTGAGAGTATTTGGTATTCAGACGCATAGCACAGTACAGAAGAGGGGACGTAAGATAAACTCTGAGCATCGTCAGTGCCCTAAATCAGGGGAGCTGGGAAGGAGCACAGCGAGGCCTTGGTGATCCCTGAAAGGGAGGCAGCATGTCAGAGAGGAGGCTCAGGAGCTCTGCAGACGTCCAACTTACAGAAATCTATTGTTTGTATTTTTTCTGGATTGATTCAATCCTCTTTTACCTGCAGCTTGAGTTCTTTGCAAATTATCTGTGTGATTGCATCCTCCTCCCATGTCCCATCTGCTACTTGAGGGCCAGATTCAAAGCCCATTTGTAGTCCAGGGAGAAGATGCCTGTGGACTGCAATGACTCAGACTGTAGTAGCTCACAGCTCTTTTCAGTAACAATACAGTATCAAAATCTACTTTTTTGCCTTGGGTAGATGGTTCCTGGGCCACTGTAGACCACRTGCTGGGAGAGCTTCATCCTCCAACCCAAGGACTGTTGCCCGCAGGGGTTGGACCTGGTATTAAGGGAGGGACTATCCAAAAGCACAAGTGACTGTTGGACAGTGGGTTCAGCTGCCATACGTCCCTCTGCATTTTTAAATGGTTTCTGTGCCTATAAATAATGACAATGGCAAAAATCGTGAGTATTGTTGAGCAATCTGTCTCCAGATAATGAGCCCGTCCTCATGCTCTAAACCACTCCACCAGGACGCCGGCATCATCAGTGCAGTACACGCACGCACGTGTTACTTCTGCTGGGTAACCACTGTCCTGCAAGGAAGCTGAGCCTTGGAAATTGTAATAGTGCAGCCTGGTTGCCCCTCAGAAGAGGTCTTCAGCCAGCCCTGGAGGTCCCATCCCTGGGGTGAGCTTGGGGCAGTTCAAGCCTCAGCGTTCAGAGGGCGATGTTGGACGCGGGAGCTTGAGGCAGCATGTTGCAGCACATTACAGCACAACAGCAACAGCTAGAAAAAAACTAGACCATAAAAATATYGTCTCCATTTTCCCAATAAATAGTTTATTTTAATCGAGTATTATACAAAGGTGCTTTTAACATACTGAAATGGACAGACACAAAAAGCACTTTAACAAGGGGGTTTCAGCCTGGTGTTTAACAGTTACAAGGGGGGAAAAACATTTGGCATTTCTGTTTTTCTAACCTCCTGAGAACACACCAGAAAGATTCCTCTTAATTGAACCCTTAAACTTTTAATGCAGTCCCTGGACTGATATGCATTTGCCATATGTTTTACTTAGCCGTTAAATGGTTGACTAAGGCCTTTACTTGGCCTGTTAAACTGAATTGATGACATTTTAATATTGCACAGGGAATACCACAGCCAAATAGAAAACAGACATCTGTGGTGCTGCAGTGCTGAGATCGATCGATCCTGGCACTGGGCTGAGGAGCAGGACCAGGGAGCTGAGCTGTAGCAACTAAAGCAGCATAAATAACGTGGCAAGAGCAGAGGAGCATTTTCATCAGTGGCTTTGAGTGTTCCTACCTAGTTATAACTCGTTATTTAAATGCTGTCTAAAAGCACTTTATAAGTCATCTGTCTGAAATGTGTTTTCCATACTGTTCTTTAACAAATGGCTAAAGTGAATAGCTTCTTCCATCGCATAAATACACCTGGTTTGCCTGCTGCAGAGACAGACTTGCTTTCTCTTTGCAAGACCTAACTTGGCTTGGGAATTTTTCAGTTAGTTATGGAAGATATGGAATAAGAGAACCATCTACTAAAAGCATGGCAGTATTAACATATTTCTTAAAGGGAGGTGTTTGGGTTCCTACAAAGGTTAAGGGAACAATTGACATCGGTTTTAAGGGACCCTTTATTGCTCTATGACGTTCTCATCAATAAAGCAGTAACAGAGCTCCCCTTCCCTGAGTGAATCTTGAGTTACGTTCTGAGAAGTGGAACATTTTCAGAAGGAGGTATGGAAAACACTGTGTGGTTTAGGACATTTTCCAAGAGTTGAAGATACTGGCTTGGAGCCCTTCTTCCAGCTGGAGCAGGGAGTTGAATTTGTGCCCCCCATCCTGGGAGCTTTGCTGTTCCCTGCACTGCTAGCAGAGCAGCAAGTTCGGCAACGTTGACCTGTTGGCAGTGGAGGTACCTGGGTTATCCGAACTGCAGATTAGATCGTAGGTGCCTAATTCCCTCTCGAGGCACCCAAGTCCCTTTTTAGATTCATCCTTTGATGACTTGCCCAAGATATGTGGCAGAGCAAAGGTTAAACCCTGGTCTCCTGAGTTGAGGCTTTTGCCTTGCCCGTGCTTTCATGTGTGCCGGGGAGTGCGATGGTCCTACACTTCTCGCACCTCCCTGCCCACAGTCACGATATGACTTAAGAAGAAAAATTGTGGGGGTTGTACAGTGGCACTTGCTTTGTGAGTATCAGATGTAATCACTGCAGCAATAATATTTGTTTCTTTGCCAGCTCTAGTGCTAGCGAGACCTCRTTTGGAGTGTGTGCTTTTGTTAACAGGCAGTTGGACAATCAGCTGAGCAGTCAGACCAGCTGGCTGTGGATATTTAACCTCTTAGCACTTTTTTTTGGTCCCTAGTAACAGTTTACTGACTTGAATGCAGTGGCTTAGAGAGACTCCATGCCTCCCTCACAGTGCAATGGACTGAGTGCACTTATTTTCAATAGTTTGCTCTTTTTTCAACCTCAGAATTGCTCTTCTGCAGATAACGAGTTGCACAGACATTTACGCTTTAACATTCACGCATCAGTATGCAGGCTCCAAGGTGCCGGGCTGCAACCGCTTGGCAGAAGCTCAGATCCTGCAAAAGCTCTCTTGCGTTGTATGCAGATACAAGGCACAGACTCTTTAAAAACAAAAATAGCAGCATTCTTTTTCTAAGTACAGTGGGCTTCTGGTCCCATGATGGTCAGATCTTGCCTGTGCTGGAGAGTGACTAGAGTAGCTGCTATAGATAAGTTCCCTGTAGATATGCTCTGTGCCAGAACAGAAGTCACTTTACTGCAGACCAGTTGCTCTGCTTTAGGCGTTGCCCTGCTCCGTTGCTGTGTCCTGGTTCAGAGCCTTAGGGTCATTCCTGGTCGCACTGGCTGCAGCCTCGATTCCTTGTCAGGTCCAACATTAACTCCAGTTGAGTGAAATCCTTTGCTGCTAGAAGTCAGTTTAACACCACTGACATGCATGGACCTGCCCCACTCAGGATTTGTCCCATGACTGGTCAGATGCTCATGCCAAATGCGTGATGCTCCATCTTTGTGCAGGGCTTGCGAGCTCTGCAATCGAAGTCTCTCTTTTCGTTTTTGCCTGCAAGTTTTGCAGTGTGCTCTGAGTGTCATATTAGCAAAAAGAAGTGAGTATCTGGCCATTTCCTCAACTCCCCAGCATTCATAGTGCATGTAAACCACGCAGCCCAGGAGCACAGTGAGACTTATGTTTGCTAGATTATTGTTTGACTTTGATCTTATCATTAGTTTTGGTTTGGCACCAGTTGGTAGGAGGAGCTTTCGATTTTAATTTTCACAAAACCGTATTTMTAATACATGCAAAAGAGGCTGAGGAGCCAGGATGGATGCTTAAAAGCATTTGCTGTGGAATGTAAAAGGAAGATAAAAACTTTATTCTTTTAAGTCACAGCTGAATCCCTGCGTTTTATGAAACGATGAGTCTGTATGATCATACCAGCAGGAATGCCAAGGGTCCTGTGAGATCCTGCGCTGCCCGAATTAAGTACGCTGCAAATGAAGGGCAGCTCCCAGAGTTGCCTATGAAATGTACTGCGCTGTTGCAGGGGGAGTTCAGGCCAGCTGGGTAGCAGCAGTTCCCTTACCCGCGTCCTTGCCCRACTGCATTCCCAAGGTGACCTCGCGGAGGTGGGATGACGTCCCAGACCCTGTTTGCTGGCTCGCGCCTCTTCCACRGCCAGCCTGCCTGGCCGAGCGCTCCTGGGCTCGCCTCCTCCTTGGGCCTTCTCCTAACGCAGCGAGGCTGAGCGCGGAGGGGCAGTTCGACGGCTGCAGTCGGAAGCCGGCGGCRTTTTACAGCTTGTATTTTTGTTACTGCTCAGGGCTCGCTCATGAATGGGATTTTATAGGGCAGCTTAAGTATGAAATATGAAACGCAGGGGGATTGTGTCCTTCATGGYACCCAAGGGGAGGAAGGATTGTGCACAGGGCAGAGATGCACATCGCCCCAGCAAATCGGGGGAGGCAGCAAGTTTTCTTTGAGGCTCCAGGACAGGCTGATGCTTTGGGGAGCGTAAGTTTAATTAGTTGTTGTGTGTAAGTTTAATTAGTTGTTGTATCAGTTATGGCTTTGCTTTTTCCAACATCAGCATTTAGAGTCTGTTACTAGCTCACCTTTTGAAAGGTATTAGGGAAAGACACAGTGACGGTAACACAAACTCCTAAAACTTTGAACATGAACTCTGTGTATCCTGGAAGGCATTGATTTGCTCTCCTGTCTTGAAAATAAAATTATTGTGGACCTACTTGTGTTGATTAACAAGACTTAACTTGTTGTGTTGACAACAAAGATTTAACTGGAGATTTTTGTTTTTCGTGGAAGACAGCTGTGTAATGTGTTAGAATGGATGACAGCGTTGGAGCGATAATATATGAACAGATATTTAAAATCACTCCCAAGGCCATGGGACAGTCCCAGTAAAAACTAGCATGTCTGGCAGGTGGCCAACCTGGATTCTTGAGACACAGGAGCAAATAGCTACCTTTCTTTAAAAATAACACACACAGAAAATCTTCCCTCTTAGCTGGAGCCCTCATTATTAGYGTGAACATGTGTCTGTTTTCGTCTGCGTGATTAGATTCTTGGAAAATCGCCTCCATGATGAATTGATGATTTCCATTACAAACATCTCAATGGCCTGCACTAAATCAGCCACCAGTAAGGCTGTAATTGAAGAATTACTAAAATAAGCCTGGGGGCACATTTGGTGTATGTAGGACGTTGTGGAACCTCTCTCTTTTGTGCACAATGCTCCTGCTTTATCTTTCAACAAATAGTTTCCCTCCAGGAGGGGAATTTTATTCTTTCAAAAGGCAGTGAATTCTGCTGTTGCACAGAATAAAAACAGTAAATCTGTTGATCAAACATGTGGCTGTGGTTTACAGACCTGGTTTAGGTCTGTAGTGCCAGGCAGCCAACACAGGCTATTGGCAGCGCCGTCCTTTCTGCCCTTTTCGTGCCCAGCTGGTTTCACTCTGTTGTTTCCCAACATTTTTGGAGGTTGTCCTTTCCACTGGCCAGTTTTGCCTTGTGCTTTGTTGGCTACTGGCAACACCTTGTTCCTCATCATGCGGGGACGCCGTGGTCAAAGACTCATCTAGAAAGTCTTCCCAGGGTAGTTAACTAAGAGCAGAAATCMCAGCAGCTTGGTCTTGGTGGGTCATACACCCGACCTGGTTTTATTTGGAGAATGTCAAGAATTAGGACCAGATGCTTCTTTCTTTTCTTTCTTTTTTTTTTTTTTTTTTGAGAAAATGTCTCTTCTGTGCATTATAAATGTTCCCTTGGGGCCGTGGGAGAATATCTGTGCTGCCCACCYTCCAGCCAAACAAAAATAAACCTGCTGGTCCTCCTGGCCCCTGCCGTGCCTTATCTGTRCAAAGAGCACAGCTTGGGAATTAGCTGTTGCTAATGGGAGCGGGCAGCTGGTGTTTCCCAGGATGGCAGCCAGGTCCTACCTAAGCCTGAAGTGTTACTGGTGAGCRCCGTTGCTAGCCTGTCAGCAGCACGCAAGCAATATCATGAATCACATCCGCGGGGTGCGGCAGGAGGTGCTGGCAGAGGAGTGCCCGAGGGCAGCCGTTGTCCTGGTCCTGGGGGATGTAACCTGGATGATAAGAAGCAAGAAGAGCCTGGGAAGGGATGCAAGCAGCACAGCRTCTCCGGAGGGTGGTGAATTGCCAGCTGGTAGGGGAGAAARTGACACAAGCTAAATGACGGGGCAGGACACRCTGACAGCATAGGATAGCCATAGGRCAGAGCAGGACCTATAGACCTTTCAGCCTTGCTACTCTATCAGCCAGTTCCTAATGCTCATCCCAGCTCCTAGACCTYGTCCCTGGTGGTTGAGAAGGATCCYTGCAGAGACTTTCCTCACTGAGCACCTTACAGAGAAAAAAAAAGCAATCAGTATCTACAAAGATGGTCCCCTGCACAGAACTGAAGAAAAATGGATGATTTGAAAGATAAAATTGATAGGATAGGTGAGAAGAAAGTCCGCAGATGAGACACTTTGAGGTGTTCTAGGCATCATGGATTGCAGTGGGGTCAGAGCAGTGAGATTTAGACCAGCGTGTTTGCCRCAAACTGCTTTTAAAAGCTTTGATGTGCTTGTGTATGCAGCTTGTCCTTGCTCAATGTGACCTGTGTCCACTATCCCCTGTTTGGTGACAACTGGGCAAGAGATTAATCAACAGGCATATGATCCTGAGGTTTCCGGATTCAATTCCTGTTTCTCCTGGTTCTTTCAATGACATTGCAAATGAGCTTGCAGCTCCAGCAGAAACTGAATTTACTGGCTAAAGATATAGTATTGCTCTGAACAGTCACATAAATTTTATTTAGCTGAGGCTGTATCTGAGCTATAAGAATTCAGTTTGGTGTCTCTCTGCACCGCTCAAAATGGGAGAGATTCATTTTCCACTGTGAGAAATGGGGATGTTTTGACTGAACAGTGGTGATATTAATATCATGGAAAGATCATGAGATCTAATAAGAAGGAGGACTGAATGAATGGTGTTCAGAAGAGACAGCGGGAATTGGAGACTCTGTATTCTATTAGATTATATCTGATTCAATATTGAAATACAGATACTTGGTAATGGTCCATATCCTGTCCAGGAATGGCCAAATCATTATTGGTGCATATGTAGTGACGATACTTATGTGGTAATTTAAATTTCCAAATGGAGGACCAGAAATGTGCCTCTGTACATATGCACTCAGCTTCTAGGAGGCACTTCACAGAGGCTATGAAAGTTGCTGTTGAGTGTCATTTTTTGGAGAAAGACATCAGACAGAAACGGGAAGAATGGTGTTACCCCAAATCTAAACAGAGTAATGTTGCCTTAATGTGGCTAAAGAGTCTGCAGTCAGTGTTGAAAGGGATCCCATGACAGGACACTGAAAATTATCATTGGAAGGAAAGTCAGTGTAATTAGTTGGTGCATGTTAATTAACCACTGGACAAAACAGAGCAAGGGATTACTGAAATCTTCAAAGTCAAGGTTGGATACTCTGATAAATGATAGTCTTTTGTTCGGCCAGGAAGCATGGATCTGAGGCAGAAATTGTATGGTCTTTGCTCTGTCTGAGGTCAGATTAGATTATCATAATTGCTTTAAAATCTATGAGTCTGTCATATTTGATTTTAAGTGAGTGAATCAAAAGACTCCTTAATGTAGATATGCACATTCAGGGTAGAGTTGAGTGAATAATTCAATAATTAATTTGATGAGCAGAAACATAAGAACACGAGCACTGTTTCTTTGGGTCAGACCAGAGTCATCTATCCCAGGATTGCACCTCAGGTGGTAAAATCTAAATCTGTTTCCTGCTAATTATATTAGACCCCCCATGTTTGGTGTGAAATAGATCCTTATCTTTCCTTTTTACATCATCCAAACCTTCCATGATTTTGTAGAGCTCTATCGTATCTCCTCTCATCCCTTTTTTCAAGCTGATGAGACCTTGTAAATTTAATCTCTCTTTTCATAGAGATGCTCTCTGCTCCAGCTTGTTTTCCTTCCCTGCACTTTCCCAAGTTTGACTACACTTTTTCGTGATGGGGTGACCAAAAAATCTTCAGGGCTTTTTTTCCATAAATGTCATATAGGTGGGATTTGTCAAAACAAACACCTAGRTGGACATTTCTGTCCCTCACATCCTGGACTGTGCCCTCAGCAGCATCGCACCCCAGAAATGCCTCCTGCCATGTGTGTTGGCTGAAGGAGCCAAGGGCGATAGCTCACACAGAGGTGCTTGTACTGTAGAGTTGCAAGATTGGATGAGATGAACTGTGTCAAAACGTTGAAGGCATTGGTGTGTCATGGGTTTTTATAGCAGCAAATGATTTTGTCCTTTGCATTCAGTTTTCTTCCAGACATCCTTCTTGCTTTCTCGTGGCCACAGAGAATTTGGGGGAACCTTTCTTGATAGCTCCAAGATTTCTGTCCTGATTGTAATAGATACTATACTTCTTAAAATTGTGTATGTGCRGTAGAATAGTTTTCTTACTATTATTTTAGTTACTTGCAGATTTCTTAAGAAATGCTTCATTATAAGGAACTAAAATGTTGTGGTTTTTTTATCAATTCTCTGTGCCAGTTTCTTCACACTTCTTTTTCAAAAGTTGCAGAACACATTTAGTGAAGTTTTATATATATATATTGTTGTAACAACTTGATAAAACAAGATACCTTCGTCATTTAGTTGTGCTTGTCAGTTTGGTTTTGATACTTAGTTTCCTATTATTTCTGCCCACTGCTTGAACAACTTAATTTTTGTAACAACATATCTTGACCAGTTAACACCATTTCTTTCTTTGCTTCAAAATAAATTTTCCCCTATTGGTTTAGTCCAGAACAGAGAAACTACTCAAAGTCTGTAGAAACGCTAAAAAGAAAAAGATATGTGAGATACAAGTGATACAAGGGCTTCAGAGCTCTTCCTGCACTGAGGTGTCACTTAATATTATCTTAATTTTGGCTGGTTTTACAAAGACTTCTGCCTGCAAACTTACTCATGAGAAAACACKTGGAAATCCAACTCAGAAAAAAGAATAAACATGCAAAGGCAAATTTCTATTATTGTTGTTCAAGTAAAAGCTGGGTTGTTTAAGCTCCAGCTGAGGGTGACTTTACTATATTTTTCTCTGTTCCTTTTTGATATCAGGACAATTCTTATTACTGTCTTCATTTTATATTTCATAATTGTTTACCATACATTGGGTAATTTACAGCATCCTTTTTCAGTTACATCAGTTTCCATTATTTTTAGTTCTGTTCTTCCTAGTTAATGTTGGCAGGACATTGAGGTTGGTTTCCACTGGAAAACAAGTCAAAAGGAAAACAGAACCCAACCTATTCCTGCTGAAATCTGACCTACTTTTAAACTGCTGTCAGGTGAGGAATCTCCTCCAGATTTTAACTATCCATTTATTTTATGGAGAGCTTGAAGAATATGACAGCAGTTAGGAAATACGTTGTTCCAGCCCTGAGACGCTGGAAAACATATTTTGTATGGTGGTTTGTCTACAGAGCTCTGGTCTTCTGTTTTGCAGAAGCAAAGTGAGAAAGAGTGAGACAACAAAGTCACACACACACACACACACACACACACATATACATATATATATACCTATATGTATTTATGCAATTAGAAAGAGTGATTGTGCTTGGACTGACTTACTGACATTCCGCCTTAGAAAATGAATAAAGCAGAAAGTAATCGCTTCTTTAAAACTAAACTTTTGAATGATTTAATACATCCTGTGCATATTCCAATGAAATTTAAAAAAAATACTGTTTTTTTCACAGTGAAACCCATGGTGAATCCACTGTGATGTAAGGATTCACATGTGGTAGACTGATGACAACAAACCGTTGACCGACACATAGGGCACGGGTTAAAGCCACCATCGCTGAGCTTCGGTTTTTGCCTTTTCGTTTCAGGCGAAACATGGTGTGCACTAGAGGTGTGGAGGTTTGCTGCAGGACCAGGTTGCACTGGAGGTTTATCAGTGCAGAGATCTGCCTCCTAAATAACGATAGCAGCCCTGCCCAGAGTTTTATTATCACTGTTAGGTCCCAGGTCTCCTCCAGGCACTGCTGCCAGTGGGGGAACCAGAGTAGATGTAGACGAGTGTCCTGCTGGTATCTGAAGGACTGTCAGAAGCTGTCAGTCAGTAAGGTTTAGTCACAAGAGATGTAGGGACGGAAATCCTTTGTCATTTGGTTGTTACTGATGCTGTCATGCTTTCTCCTGCTGCTGGAACTGGGGGAAATTTGGAATACAACTCTGCATATTTGAATATTGCATAAAATTTTGAATAAGACTAGATAGCATAGACCTCAAAAAATCATAAACCTCAAAAGAGCTCTGCAGTAGGGATTCTGTGAAGAAAAATGTTGTCTCCAAAGATTTTAACTGCCAAACTGCATCACATCCCAACAGAGCAAGTGTGAACCAAGGTTTCCAGAGACCTACGGTCTTGTCCCAGTGGAAACATAAGTCTGTTCTCCAAAGCCCAACCTCACTACAGCTGCTCGGCAAATGTCATATAAACCTTTTCATGCAGGGAAAAAACTGTTTTGTTTTGCTCAGTTTGGTTCTGAGAGATGACCAGATCATTTTTGCCCAAAGTTTCCAAAAAAAAAAAAAATCTCAGGGTGGGGGCAGCCCTCTGCCACTGCCCTCTACCATCATTTCCAAATGAATGCTGATGGCACCACTGGAAACGACAAGACACTGGGTCTTACACAAAAAAGTGCAGGGAAAATTTACTGGTAAGTGTTGCTACAGGCAAGTATGGCTGTGCGGTTGGTACGGCCACTGTCACAGTGGTGGTGAAAGGCCGAGGGACCATCAGCCCCCGGAATAAATCACGGAGCAAGTGTTGCTTTGAGCAGTGCTATCAAAGGAGAAGGCGCTAACAGTCCTCTCTCTCTACCACATACACACACCTATATTTTAGAAAAATGAGCCCAAAGTAATCCTGCACCCTTCCTTTGGTGGCCTAGGAGCACGTATTTATGATTTTAAGGTTAGTGATTTAAGGCTACCATAACAAGGAAAGTCCATGCCTCATTCAAGCTGAATATTTTATGATGTGCTGGAAATGAGAAGGCCAGTGCAATTTTCTGAGATGTATACTGAATAAGGCAGGTCTCTGTAGTATTTTTACAGTAATATATGGCCCTCCCCGATTAACATCTTAAATTATTGGCACAAGGAGAATTTTAATCACCTACTTATATTTGGAGGAGGTCAGGCTGAATGATCATAATGTTCCTTTTTGGGTCTAAAATCCATTAATCTGTTTACTCATTTTCTTCTTGTGTGTTATGTAGTTTGAACAATGAGATGAGGGTAGCCAATTTCTCTTTCCTTTCAAATCGTGAACTGGTCGGGTTCATTTTCTAGTTCTCATGCATTTTCACAATGCAGAGGAAGTTTAAAGCCAAACAGAAACCCCCTCCATTAAAAACAAAATAAATGTAAAAAATGGAAATATTTGTATTAATAAGAATTCCTTCATTAGAGAAAATGAATACGCAAAGCCTGAACTTCCAAGGAACAGTCCCTTCGGTCTTTCTTATCTCACCTCACACTTCCAGCTTCGTGCCCCGGGGGGCTGCGGTACGTGCTTCGGCTGGTGTATCAGACCCGTTCAGTACATCAGTTCGTCCTAGTTGAGATACACGGACTTGACCCCGTGTCCATTGAAATCAGTGTGTTTGTTTCTCATCAACTTAGAAGATTCAGCGTTTCACATTATAGTGAAAGGGAACATAGAGATTTAATATTTTAGGGATGGCTCCATTAGCTGAGCTCCTTMAGCGCTGGGGGAACCTCCATCCTTGTGCTGTTGATTTAGTTGGTTTTTTGGGGCTGCCCTCGTCCTGGGTTTTGGGTGCCTCTTGGGTAACATTGCCTCATCCCTTCTAGCAGGGTTGGGCCACTGTATTCGTCATGACATTGCCCCCCGCTGGACAACAGTCTCAGTTCTAGAGCCTCCACCTTGACACTAGTTGAAAAACATGCACATCTCTACATGCCACAAGCACGTCAGCAAACCATTGGCAGAGGTTGTTTCCAGGGTTTAGCTACCAGTAGGACAGGCACTTCCACAGCTCRTTTACTTGACCAGCCTTTTAAACCACAGTGAACTGTGACTGCAGATAGCTAATGCCAGTGTTGCTCTTGCCATCGGCAGAGCTAAAARCCTTCTAAAACGGAGGCTCAGGGCAATGGGATATGGGAGGAAACGGCAAACATTTCACTTCTGATCAGTAAGCTGCTCACAGCTATTGAGTAATACTCATATTTTACCTGTTTCCTATATTGACCTGGGATCCCACCTGCTCCAGATTTCTGAAATCAGCCCACTTTCCTTTAGGCATCCCTAATCTGCAGGTTTAAACAGTGCTAACAAGTGCCTAGGGACATCACCACTTTTCTGCATGGCTTCTTTTAACACACCCTGATGATGCTTTGATGACTTGTCCCTCTGTTGGGTCACGGCTTGGAATTGCAGTCAAGCATCAGGCAAACTTCTCAGCCTGGGCAGTTTCCTACAGTTGTGGAGGGAACTGCTTGTAAACTGAATAGCTTTGCATAAATCCACCGCTGATGAGTTCATCAGCAAGACTTTTGATAAAAAGCAATTAAACTGTCAAGTGGTAAACAATCCAGAGCAGTCCTGGCCTGCACTCCAAAAGATACAGAAAGGAAAAAATCAACATGTTGCCAAATGGCAAAGAAGTCAAAAGCGGTATGTCAAAGCATGTTATTTTTCAAGCTCCTAAAAAAAGCTCTTTTTTGCTTCATGCGGAAAGGTTCCTACTCTTAATAGCAATGGGGGATGCATGGGAGAATGAATGAGAGGATTTATCTGTACACCCAGATGGTACCAACAACAGAGGGGAAGGGAAGGAATACACTGCTTGAGAAACAAGTTCGTTTCACTTCATTTTTCTTTATCTCTAACAGGAGTTGTTTTTCTTTTTGTTGGTCAGTTTGGCTTTTTCCCAGTGAACTTGATGGTGAGATGAGTTAACCTAAAGTGAAGRTCTAATACTAAAGCAGAAATATCTCATCTGTCCCTAACTTATATCTGTAAATTAGGAATTACAGAAATCTAGAAATTCTGTAGTGACAAGCCCTGAAACTAGCCCTTGAATAGAACCTGTCTGTGGACTGCAAGGAGGCCGTAATTGTCCTGTAATTCAGYGGTTCCACCTCAGTCTGCCCTCCTGGGGTTTGTGTTTCCTTTTAAGTAAAAAAGGGGTTCCCCGAGCCGCAGCACTCACCCTCCTCCCTCCCCGTGCACTGAGCTGGCTCTTCTGGCTCCAATGCTGCRGTCGAGACCAGCTTTAGACAAACGGGCAACATCTCTGCTGTGAGTTAAGAGCTCAAATACTCTCCTGCAGCTGGGCATGGTGACAGCTTGCTCCTGGTACAACACTGCCTCATGCCAGCTGGCACTGTCCTTGGGCACTATATGGGGAGAGCATTCCCAATGACAGTATGGTTGAGTTGACCCTATTTGGGAAGGGAAGAGCCAGGTGGACACAAGCTTCTCTGTCCTGGCGCAAATCATTACCAAAGTAGATATCGCTCAGATGCTGTGTTGCAGAACATCCTCAGGAGCTGAACCCCAGCTGTGAAACTTGCCTGCAGAAGTGGGACCTTATAGGTGAGCTAGTGCGAACATTTAATGTAAATCCCATATACCATAACATATATACAATAACATACACAATAAAGTGGGTCCCTCAGCTCTCTGCGTCTCCCGCACTCTGAATCAGCAAGTGGCTGCAGACTAGCAGCTGCTCCTCCTGACTCCTTGGATTAAGCAGCTGGTTTGCAATGCATCATGCAAAAGGCTGAAAATATATTGTGTGTGCTGAAAGAAAATTGTAAACAGATTTAGTCTGGGTACGGTAGATACACAGGAGTAAATTTGACTAAAAAAAGCTTGTGGTTAAGGACTGAGGTATAGGGGGAGGGGGAGGGAGTTGGGAGGGAAGGAAAGTTTGTCATTTTAATAAAAAAACATGTATGGAGTTATACTCTCTGGGAACGTGGAAGGAGAGAGTCCTTGTGCAGGAAAGCACATGATGTAAATCAGTACCTACTAAAGCATCTCTTGAATATAACCAGAGGAACTATGTGAAATTGTAGAACAGCACGCACTAAGATTTCATGGGGAAATGTGCTGTATTCAGTCATGCTAATTACTACGTGGGCTCAATTTTCAGTGCAATCAATCCACGGGAAACAAAAGGGCCACAGGGGAAATAGGAAAAGACAGATCTGGCTAATACAAGCCAGATTCAATAAAACTGTATCTACCTTCTGCAAGCCACGAAATGGATTCTCTGCTCTTCCTTGGTGAGGCCCATGGAGTGGCACTGAATATTGTAGCAATCATAGATCTAAGAGGGACTTGCAACAACGCTCGCTGCTATGCTTCCCTGCCCAGTCTGCACCGCCACTGTGTATATCTAATGCATAATAATATATATCTATGTGACTAGGTTTTCTGCATAGCTTTACGAGTGTCATCTTAGAGCAGGCTTCAGTGTGATGGAGCTCCTGCAAAGGCAGCCTTGGCCTCTTCCCATCGGAGCAGAGTCCCGGGCTCTCCGCTTCACTGGGACATGAGGAGCTTTTCCTCAACCTACCAGCACAACTACGTGGACAAGTCTTACTGGGTGCTGCCAACAGTGGGCGTCAAGCCCGGAGCCACTGGTGTGGCCAGGGGTGTTGAGCTTTGCTCAGAGCTGATGTAAGCTTGGGTCACCCAGCTGAACCTCACAGAAGGTTTAACTTGAGTCCCACTGGAAATGGTGAGATGTTTTATATTCAACTACTGTGACATTTGGATTGGGCCGTGGGTGAACTTCACCTTCACTGCATAATTTCAGTTTAACGCCAGTATTTTAGCAGACCATTCAGCTTGTTTGCCTAGCACTTTATGGGTGGATTATCCAGTTTAGTTTTTTTCTTCCCAGATTTCTTCGCAGTTTCTAAGTTGAATGTGTTCATTTTTGGTGGCAGCCTTCTCTTCCATGCAGGCTCCAAACTTTCCTAGGAAGTGACTTCATGGCATTATTCAAGCTGATTATTGCTTGCAGTGACTGCAACTGAATTACCTAGTGTTCGTAGAATGGCAAGCTCCAAGTCCATATGTATTTAATGACTGTAATCATTTATTATTTTCCCTTTATTGGGTTTGTTTTTAAAAAAAGTTTTACTGTGCTATTTATGATATGCTAAGTGGTGGAACTTGCTGAAAAAACATATCGCATTCATTTTATTTTTTAATAGGTTTTGCTTGTTAAAATGGAAATCTTTTATTTACCCTAGTAGGGCAGTTTTTTGCTGACAGTTTTATTATTTCAGTTACTCAGAAATTTCTTTCCTCTTTTGTTTCCCCAAATAGCCCTACAGGGATTTTTAATGTGTCCATTTTTTATTTAAGATTGGGTTCAGAACATGTTACTTCTAGCAGGGCAGAGGAAAAGCATAATATAGCAGACATTAAATAGTGGGATGTCAAGGTTTTATTTTCCTCTATGAGTTGTGGAATCCTTTCCCTATCTGTGTCATCTGGTAGTTAATTGAGCTCATAATCTGTGCTCCCTCATTAATAACTGTCTTCTCTCAGTGTGAGTCAGAGCYCGTGCTCAAGTAAGGACTCATATGAGTTTGTGGCTGTTAGCATATGAACATATATGCCAGGGTAATGTGGGGGAACTCTGGACATATTTAAAACTGCCCTTCCCCAACGTGAGATGCCAAGTCCTTCAAAGAACTAGTAGCAGCAATTACCGTCTGCATTTCACGCACAGATGGGGAAAGGGGAAGGAGACCATTCCTACAGGACAAATCCCAAGCCTTGGTCAGCTCAGCAAAGCCTGACCCCAAAGTGCTGACAGTAGTAGGGGACCTTAGAAACCCCAGTGGGCCAGCTGCCAGCGGGCAATGACAGACCTAATTTGCCTGTACAAGTAGGGTGGAAGAGCATGTAAACCGGTGTCTGCTCCGCCTGGCTCTTACTGGTGTAGAGAGCTGTGGTTTCTGCTGGTTCTAGTGAGTCTTTGACCACTGATGTGGAATGGATTTTTTTGTTTTTCCAATATAGAGCAAACATCTCTGGTTTTGTCTTCTTACTTCTTTACTTTCCTCCTTGCTACTCTTCTGGTCTCTGAGGTAGACACAGCCTTTCTCCCCCCACCCAATTCTGACTGGTCCTGGGACTATGAGAAAACTCAAGTTCAAATGCCTGTTGAGGCAGCCAGAGAGCCCCTGGGGCTCTCGGTGGACATATGCTCAGACTGCATGGGGCTAGTAAATGTCCATGTCCATCCTGTGGAGAGCTATAAAGCAAGTCTTCACACTTGTGTGTCCYGTCGTGTTTTCCAGGGTGTCCGGGGGAGAGCTTTTTGACCGCATAGTTGAGAAGGGTTTCTACACTGAGAAGGACGCGAGCACCCTGATACGCCAGGTCCTGGACGCCGTGTACTACCTGCACAGGATGGGCATCGTGCACAGGGATCTCAAGGTACGACCGCTGCTTCCCTTGCTCCTCCACGCGGTGACAGTGGGGGTGCCTAGTTATGGGAATCTGAATCCTGTAGATCCGGCCTTCCTTGGGACTAGCTGTTTCAGCAAGGATTTATCACAAGAAGGATGTTTTGAAGGCACTTTCCTTTGTGATTTATTTTACTGAGGACTTTTGCAAGCAACACTGTTATGATTGGGGGAATTTAGCAAATACGATGCAAGGAAAAAGGTCCCACCTGAAGACATGAAACATTACATTATGACAAGCAACTTTTCTCAGCCAGGATATAAGTTTTTATTGCTGTAAAGTGTCTTGCAGATTTGCAGTGCTATATTTACTTTTACTTAATAGTAATTACTTAATAATAATAAATCGTGTGGGAAGGTTGAATCATTTCCTATTTTGCCATTTGGTCCAGTGCATTTTTGGACACTTTCTACAGCAAGGATTCTTTTAACAAACGTTGTGTGCTAGTGTGATTTTTAGATAACTGTTCTTTTAGCTGTACTGAGTTATCACGTCAACAGTTTTCCACTTTTCTGGGGAAAAAAACCCTGCATTGTTTCCTCCTTGTATCTTAAACTGTCATTAAGATAAGCAGACAGGCCTGAATTTCATAATATACACAACTAAACCTCCCCGTCTTTAGGTATCTTAAATAATAAATTAGCAGAAAGCATTAGAAAAAAGTACAAATGTCAAAAGAAAAGTGTGAGTTCAGTTCCTGAACTCATTAATCCTACCAAAAGTTAGTGACAGAAATTAAGAATTCAGTGAATAAAATGACACCTTTGGTTTTGGTTTGGAGGGATGCTCCAAACAAGAGTTGCCTTGAATTGTCCTCAAGTAACAGTTTGTTGTGAGAGTCACAAGCCACAAGTAAATTTGCTTTTTTGCCTTTAAAAGTAATTTTGTATAAAATGCATTTTTAATTATTTGTATTTTTAATGCGGTCTAGTATTGAACTGCATGTTTGCATTTTTTGGCAAATTCTTTTAGCAATGGTTGTGGTGACTGGAATGTGACCTCACTGTTTTGTCTTAACTTTGATGAAAAATTGGAGTGATGAGAGATACTATTTATTTTCTTTTTATCTCCTCCAAAATTAGTGCTGATATAAAATCCTTGTTGGAGGAAAGCAATAAATTACAGGGTTGTTCCAATATGTGAAACAAAACTGAGCCCATTACAAGTGTAACCGTCAGCTCTACAATTTTTTAAGATGGAGCAATGCCTATTAGCGACCCTTTGGGGCAAGCAGACATGGCTTCGTTTTGCTAAAGCCTCAATGCAGTCGTTTCCTTCTGCCATTCTTCGAGTCCAAATCTGAATTTTTTTGCTGTACGGGGACGTTTTCCACGGGATTGTGCCCTTTTTCCACACCTGACTGCTGTAAGCGACTTGCCTCAATCCTGGACCCCTCTAAAAATGACTACAGTTGGGTGATCTTTGCTTGGAAAGAAGCCCAAGTAGACTAGTAGAAAGTAGAAATACAAAAAAAAGTATGGGTTAGGCACATTTTTAGGGCAAAACTTTGAATCTGCTGAAGGGCAGGATACGCTGATGTCTGTAAATCACTATTTCTCCTCAGCATTTCACAGTTTAGTTCTAAAAGTCCCAAATAATGGGTTTTCTGTAAGGAGACACTGATTAGTCTTCTGTCTCCTGCAGTCTTCACATGCAGCCTGCATTTCCCATTCCTTTCCTGCTCTTATTCTGCCTTATATAAAAATATTGTCTTATTTCCTATAATTCCACACCACTTCAGTGTGGAAGGAGTTGTCTAGTATTTTAACTTGACCAGCTTTCTCCCATATGCAATTTGTAGGAAATAAATTTAGGCTTTTTTTCTGCCACAGTAGATCTAGGAAGGCAGTCCAAGGCACTACATTGTCTGAACTATCTTTATGCTTTAAAGGAATGCTGTAGCTCTCATTTTAAAACTATTTAATCTTACTAAAATTTCCCACAATAAAATCTGAAATCTGGCGATTGGGAGGTGGATTAATCTGCCAAATACTTTAAGAGTTTATTTAAGGACATGCTGAATTTAGATCAAACAAGCCTCCTTCTCCAGCAGGGTTCTGGGGGACAGACTAGCTCTTCTTCTCTTTCTTTCTTTTTGTCTGAAAGTGTGTGTCAGTATTATATCTGTTGTTAAAAYGACTCATAAATTACGGAGCTTGAGACTCTCCTGCTGTGAGTTTCTGTTAGCACAAACATACCACGATGGCAAAAATAAGGGGATGATAAGGCTCTTTATGATCTCAAAACATCAGGATAAGTGCAAGATTTGAACTGTAACTCCCCAAAATGAAACTAGGGGARAGAATCCACTCTATAAATATACAACCTTTGAAATATCTTTAACAATTAATGATTGTAATTATGTATTCTTCAGACACCACATTAATACTTGCTGCAGTTAGGAAAAGCAGATTCCTATTCCAGGACTGTGGTCTGAGTAACACAGCAGAAGACAACGACAGACAGCAGCAGATAAAGCCCAGTGAAGTCCAGTGTTTACAAAATTATTGAGCGGCTTGAGCAACGCTACTTGATACAGAGACGTCTAGTTAATGCTTTTGAATTAACCAGATCACTTAATAAAATGTGGCGTTGTTCTTATTTTAGTCTAGTTTAAACGGGTGAGTTTCTTGGCACTGCTAAACGTGAGTAAATGCGGGACGTGAGATGAGTCAGTAGAAATCATTAGGAAAGCTTGTCTTTCCCGTAACACTGACTCTACCAAAGCGGATCAATACCAGAGGTAGTGCAGCACGAGGAGTTTCTCCTTAGCTCTGTAATCTTGAAATGCTGCCAGAGTTTTGAAGCTGGTAGAGTTTCAATCTGTTGTAGGCAGCGGGGAGGGAGAGAAGAGAGAAATCTGCAGTGCAAGGCTCAGGGGATGGCAGGAGCTAGGAAGAGGGCTGTGGCCGGCCAGTAAGGAGTGGGGAAGGGRTGGGAAATTGTGTAAGAGTGTTAGTGGAAGTTCATTCCTGTTTTGTTATAATTAATCCAAAGCAGTGCTAGTGTGCAGGGCTAAGAATGATCTTAACCAGGGCAAAATGGGAGGGTGAGAAAACGTATGGAGTCATTTCGGGGGAAAATTGGAATGAAGCCATCAAGTGAAATTTAGGACCTAGCTGTAAATCACGAGGCATAATGTATATGTGTCCTGATGTACATTAGTGAAAATCAGGGGTACCTCCACCAAAGGGAGTCAGTGGCATAAAACTGATTCATGTGGTGCCTGAAACAGTGTCAGCATTATAAAGACCACTTAAAGCACTGGACTTATGAGGTGTTGTGAGAAGATACATAAGTAGTACAACTCTGTAAAGTGTTTTAGCTACAACTCCAGGTGGAAAGGGAACCTCCGAGTAGCATGGAGAGGAGGTCGCTCCCCTGTTGCTTCTTCACCCCAGTGCAGAAGGTTATCGTGAGGGCCCCCGTGGTGTGCTACGAGTGGTGGCCTTGGGACCTCACAGCTCTCGTGTCAAATGTGCCTCTCCAACTTGTTTCCTCCCCCCAAAACCCCAGGCCTCTGCAAACACTGAAATCCAGGCCCTAGCCCACCCAACAGCAATGGCTGTGTGTTGCTCTGCTTGGGTCTTGGGCTCACCATGAGCAGGGTGGAAATACCTGATGGAAAAATGCATAAACAGCTGAAGGAAACCTAAAAATGAGTCCAGTGTCCTCAGCTGTGCTACAAGGGAAGGTGCCAGCTCTGGTGTTAGCCAGTACCCCTGACTGCAGTAGGATTGCTCCTCCTTCATAATCCAAGCCTGGATTTGACCCAAGGAATTTAATGATGTTGCAAAACCCCAGCTGTCTCATATCATTTCTTGGAAACCCACGGCTGGAACACATAATAGATTGGTAGACAAATTGTGCTGAATTTGGGTAGACATTTCTACCAGCTTCTGGGCAAAAAGTCTCTTCGAGGGTTATGTTGAAATGTTGGTTATCCATCACTTTTACATGCAAAGAGCCCAAGGTCTGGGTTGTGCCATGGTGCAAACAGAGCTGCCCCGATTTCTGCGGGGCTCTCAGGGGCAGGAGATGCTGAAGCCTTCGCAAGCTGAGATGTTAAGCAGGGGAACAGCCCTACGAAGTGTGCTCTCGCAGCATCTAGCAAGAGTTTTACCATATAGCGGTAGCATATTCGAAATATATGTATTGAGAATTAGCAARTAATTTAGCAGATTGATATCCGGAGGTTGATTGGGCTCTCAAAACAGGCTGACATCAGTGTAAATTCACAGGGCTTTGTGGTGTGACTCTTGTTTTTGCTCAGCATAAACAAGTCACTGTTGTCAGTACTGCAGCATTTTTTCCTAATCAGCTCTAGCTAAAGCATCCTTGCTGTGACTCTGTTGACTTTAAAGGCATTTCCTCTCTCGTAATATTTATTTCCAATGGAGAAGATATAAAAATTCTCTAACACCTACTAGTTCTCTTTTTCTTTTTTTTTTAACTACTGCTTAACCCCAAATGCAGCTTTATAAAAAGTTTTGAGTACACTACCTGGATTTGCCATATTTCCTTGCCTTCTAATGAATCAGTCTGTCTTATTGCTATGAAGTGATGGTATGTTGGACACTCCTCAGGAATAAGGGACAAGCTTTAGTTAGGGGAATGGAATGATATTAATGTGTGACATATCTGAGGATTATATTAAACACAAAGCATCAGCCAACAAATGTTACTGCACTTCCATACTCAAAACCCATTATGCTTTTTCTTCCTTCTAGCCTGAGAACCTGCTTTACTACAGCCAGGATGAAGAATCAAAAATCATGATCAGTGATTTTGGATTGTCAAAGATGGAGGGTAAAGGAGACGTCATGTCCACAGCCTGTGGGACTCCTGGATATGTTGGTAAGCAGTTTGGTTATACTAGCCATCTGCTGTTCCCTGCTGCAGCATAAAAGCAGAGTGAAAACAAAGGCAGTAAAAGGAATGATACTTGTTTTCTAGTGTCTCTACATAGTACACATAAGATTTTACAGATGTTAGTTAGAACTAGGGGTTTGAGGAGTTTATGATGTTGTCTTGTGTGCTTCTCCTTTAGGTCCCAATCCTGCAATTCCTGCCCTTCGCTGGAACTTTGCCAGCTCAGGGATTGTGGGATTAAGCTTGATGATTTTATTYCTTTGCAAAATGAATTTTCTCAAAGACTGTGCCTACGGTTAAATTAGAAGCATGGGAAGAATATGCAAATGCATCTATTCTGCAAGTATCTATAAAACCAAGATGTTTTACCTAATGTAGGATATTATTTTAATCATAAAGGACAGTATTTCTGAGATTCCCCTGACAGAAGACAGTAAAATGAAAGAGCTACATTCATTCTCCAGCAATCCTCTGTTAGAACCACATTAAGTTACTGACTCCTAGAATATAATTATGTAAAGGCTCTTTAGATCCTCAAGTCCTCCATGCCAGTAGCAAATTGCTTCCTGCCACATATTGCCTGATATTTTGCCTGTCTCAGTAGTGATTGTGCAAGGATGCTGATTTGCACAGCATTTGTCAGCATCCTTTTAAAAAAAATAAACCAACTGAATGCAAGAAGTGTATGGAAGATGATTACAAGGTCTGTTTGAGCAAACACTATTTAGAAGGCTCACTTCATATTTCATGAGACATCCAGCAAGCCTGTGCCTGTTCTGATACCTAGATAGCCAGGTTAGAGAGTAAAATTAATTTCTGGGGTATCTGCGATTAAATCCATAAAACCGAAATGACAGTGGCTGCTCCAGGGATACATTTGTCTCAGATCTTGCTRCGAGGAAGGAGCCAATGTTTTCTAGTGGTCAGAGAAAGGATACTGCTCGTGCCTTACTTAGGGTGCCACTTGAGATGAGGCTTTCCGCAGAAAGTTACACTGACAACAAATGTGTTTTATCTCCATCTTCATTTCCTTTTCTTCTCCCTCCCCTTGGTCAGATATTCTTGGATTAATTGTGGAGAGGCTGATGGCAAGGATGGAGAAAACTTGTTATAGAAATGCATGTGGGCAATTTAATGACCGTGGGCACAGCTCTTTCTGCTTTGCAGCTGCCAAGTCGCCCGTGTTTTCACGCCTCTGTTGTTATCAGGGTATAAGAACATGAACAGATGATGCAATTATGACACAGAGATCCAGATTCATCCCAGGAATACCTTTTTCAGTGCATTATCTTCACACTGCACAGACACACTTTGTCCTGATAACCTTAGAGAAAGGCACAGATTTCTTTGGTTTCCCATCATGAAGCCATCGTAGCCTATTATTTTAAGAAATATGAGTCAGGCTGCACTCCGTACAGCCTGAATAGCTGTTTTGTGTCATCAAACCAGACTGGAAATCTTCTTCCAAAGCCCTAGCAGGAGTGGAGCTTAGCCAGCAATTTTCATAATTTTTACTGTCATTAGCTCTTCTTTCCTCAATTAACATGTTTTTTTCAGTTCTTAAATGTCCACTGACCAAAATAAGTCTGCAAGATGTATGGAAGTGAAGATTATGTTTACTGAACTGCTGATGAAAATGAGGGAGTGTGACTCTGCTTTGGCACAGAGTGATCTCATATGGCTGCTCAGTGTTGCTATTTACACAAGAAAACTCAGTATTTTGGAAAGGAAGCTCTCTGAGCATGTGACAAAAGCTGTAGTACTTGGAGAGATATCTTGAGAGTTCTCATCACTCAGGGTGATGTTGATAGTGAAGACACAAGTTCCTCCAGTCCCTTCATTACCTTACTGAATACAGGATTTTCTCATTACAGTTCAGGAGGTCATGGCAGCTTTTTTGTGAATTGCTGACTGGAGTTTTTCCCCTCTCTCAGAAAGAAAACTTCTTTAGATATTCGTTTTATTTCTTTTCCTTTTCATGGGAGACGGCTCCTCTTCAGTACTGCTTTTTTACATAATTGGTTGCCCAGACAACATTCTCCAAGCAAGAACATTTTTGTTGTCTCTCGTGATGATCATGCCCACAAATAGGCCTCCGTTAGTGTTATACCTGATTGCACATCTTCTGCATACATGGGCTGCAATTTGTCCACAACAAAAAGCTTTCGTGCCTTGCAGCGTCACTAGAATTTTCAGCGCTTGCCTAATGCCCCCAAATAAATGTAGCAGTCCTTCCCCCTAATGGCACAAAATGGGTATGTATCCTAGTCTGAGTCCAGGGAGACGTGCCACAGTGCTGGCCTGTGAAGTTCCCTTTCTACCCCTCTTTTTGATTGTTTTTTCCAGCTGTTTTCCTAGCGTCGAAGTAACGTTCAAGGACCTGTAACTTGCAACATAGTTTCTGGCACTTTTCTTTAAAGGTACATGGAACATCCCATTTTCTAAGATTTAATGAGAAATTAATTATTTTTGTCAGCTTTGTTTGGAAATTCCTGAAAAAGTCTTAAGCCCATATCACAAGCCAAAGGCACCAGGGCTTGGTTAAGAAGCCATTAACATCTACTACTATTCATACATCATTATCTCCAGAAACCAAACAAGCAGGATCCCATTTTGCAAAGTGCTATACAAACTTGTGACTTTGTACCAGATCTGTGACTTTAACTCAGGTCTGCTACCCTTAGTATTTTCAAACATGCTAGGCACCGTGCCATTTCGATCTCATTTCCCCGATTAGGAACTGTCCTTCTTACTTGCTTACTACTCTTATCTATCTCTGTTTCTTATGGAGGAGTCTAGATGATGAGCTGGGACTAGGTGGCCAGCTTTTAGATGGCATCTAAGATAGGTGAGATGAACCAGTTTGTATGGTTCATCTAATTGGAAATTGGATGTGTGAATTAGCTTGCATAGAGCCCACCCTAACTTCTAGACTAGAGAAGTGATGTTTTCAAAAGCCCCTGAGTGATCTGTGTGATTATGGGTAAGATCTGTATAAGGCATTAGTGATTTGCCATTTTAAACATCACAACTTTGGGCTGCTGGGCTTCAGACCATTTATAGGAGCTTGATTTTGGTGGAGGAAGTGTTCAGAACTGCCTGAAAATGAGTCTTCCCTGAGGTGTGTCAAGTTGGGCACTAAGCAGGATTGCAGTCACTCGGCATGTTTCTCCAAAGTGATTTTGGCTGCTTGAGAATTAGGTCTCGCCTGCTGACTTTCCATGAGAGTTGGTCCCTCAAGAACTTTGCTTACTTCTGCAGGTGGAACTTAGACTAACAAGATGCTTAGGAGCTTTGGAAACTTTGGAAAAAATGTTAAAAGTCTTTCTCAGGCAATCTGATTCTTTTTGCGGAAATGCTGAATTATGAACTGTGTTTGTGGCTTGTAATTCACTTAATCCTCTGAGATTTTAAATTCTTGCTCTGAGGCCCAACTCAACTTTAAGAAATTTTTTTGTTACATTTTCCTGTAGTAAGGATTGGGTTGTACCCTGGATGTGTGGTTGATCCCTCTACAGACTACCTCGCTTATCATTTTTATTCTCTGTAATGCCTTTATAAAAGGTCATTTCACACCTTTCATCTCTGCCAGAAATCCAGTAGAAATTCCAGATTATATCAAAACCATGCAGTTTTCTTAGCCCTGCGCAGGACCAAAGCATTAAAATAAACAATAGATTTCCATGTTTACTTTTGACTTACTTGGTATCCTTTGAGTCAAAGGTTTGAAACTACTCAGTAATCTTTTGGAATATCCTTATTAGCAAAAAGCAACCCCAGGAGTTGTTTAGGCAGTAACATGAGTAATGAAGTAAAAATAAAGCATGGGAATTGCGCTTGTCRGGGTTTGCTCAGGCACAGGCTGGTTACAGTGCAATGGTTCCACGCTCAGCTTCATTGCTGTGCAGCGAAACACGATTTGCCTGCGCGTGGTTGTAACTGCTTGTGTCCCACGCTGGCTTCTTAACACTGACTCAGTAACAAGAAAAAGGAAACCAGCAGGGCTACACTGAAATCCTACTTTCCTTCCTAAACAGCACCAAGCAGCAAATTCTTGGCCAAGCAGGGCAAGCTGAATGCTGGAGGACTGTGTGAGGGAGGGAAGAAGTGGTTTCTATGCCACAAGGAGCTCTGGTCTTGTGTAGAAGTCACCTTACATGCGTCTTAGCCTGCTTTTACCATAAGGAAGATGCTTCGTATGGAGGCAGGGGATCTCACGCTGCTCTTGCACTGTCTCTGGCTTCAGGAGCAGGTGCTAGCTTTGCCCTTCATGCATCCCACCCRTCGGCTCCGTGGTGCATCTGTCCATCCTCTAGAGCTTCTGCCTTCAAGAATCCTAAGCAATGGGGCTGACGACATCTCTCTTTTGTGCAGAGACTTGCAAACTCTGCCTTTTAGCCACCTTCCCTCTGGCAATTCATGGTTTCCTGGTAGCTGCACAGCCCCTTTCATGTTTGACCTTATTTCCTTGCAGGACCTACCTGCACCATGGAAATGGCACTAAAATAATTCCAGTTGAACTCCTAGGCCTGGCCTGTGCCAGTCCTGTTTGCTGGGCCAGTTGAGCTATGTCCCTGCCCAGAGTAAGCAGGTACCTAGTTATTTTAACTCTATTTAGATCTTTTCATTCTTTCCACATTTAAGGCATCCTCCTGATTTCTCTCTCCTCTGGGGATCCTCAAAACCGTCACCCTTTGTTCAAAGGCTGTGTTCCTCCTGGCATGCAGTTCATGGGAAATCATGTAAACCATAAAAAATAGCATTATACTGAGTTCCTGTGAGACAGCAACATCTGCCAGCAGTAGTACCAGCATGGGAGTGAAGGAGAATCGCTTTCAAGTATGAGGCTAGTACAAAGGACAAGCACCCTCAACACTTTGTACAGCTTGTTCAACAGGCTTAAAATATCAGAGCAATCCCCATAACTTAAGCTCTTTGCAAGAACATGGATTGCAGTTTTTGGCATCCAGCAACTTCATTTTTAGGGAGCTTATTAACGTTGCTGTTCCCACTGGGAGTAATGGCCTAGTGCTCTGAAATGTGTCCAAACTTTCCTGTTCTGAACCTTTTCTTAAAACATCCCTTTAAAACAAGCCTTTTAAGTTCTYTTAGTTAAAAAAACAAAACAAAACAAAAGTAAAACATCAAAATGTCTGTCCTGGAAGTGAGTGTCCTCATTATCCAAAAAAAGATATAACACACTCAGGGCAATTCTTCCTGTCTTTCCAATTGCTTTGGCTACTCAGGAAAGAAAGTCTGATCACCGTCTTCTTTCTGCTGCCTCCTTTCCCTGGAAATATCCAGCTGCAGTCTCAAGGAGCACCACTTCCAGAACTGCTAGCCAGGAAAAACACGTTCACGTCTTGCAGATGAGCTTGATCCTGCGGTGTGCTTCCCTGCTTCCCTGCTGCCTTCCATGGCAGCAATTGCCTGATACCGATATACATCACTCCCTTAATACAGAGAGACGTGCTGTAACATGGACCCTGCTAGGACCCTCCAGACTCTGATATCCCACTGAAACTAACCCTGCTGCCATCCCCTAACCTCCACCATACCCCATGAAATGGGGAGGAGAACACATGCCAGTTTTAGAAGGTGGTCACACCTATTTGAAGATGTTGGATGACAGGAAATTCTGCACAAGAAATGTGCCACTGTGACATGATCCCTAAAATGTTCATGTTTAAGAGGGAGAGACTCTTTATTTAGTTCACGTTCCCTCATCTCAAATTTGTTTTCGGTTATGTTAATACGGCATATCTGTATAATGTCAGGAGCTGACTAGTATCTGTTCAGAAATCGTTTGCATAATAATTCCTTTGGGGAATATAGGACGTATAATATTCACCACCGTCTTGAAAACAGTGCAAACAGGAACAGCCACTCAAAGCAGAAGAGAGGTGCTGATTAAATATTGGAAATCTGGAAAGACTAGAGAGATGGAAGAAATCTAACCACCTAAGGACAGGGGAATACAGACTCCCTTCTTTAGCATATTTTATCACAAAACCCAGTCACAACAGATAGGAAAAAAAAAGAGGAAACTGAGTCTCAGAAACCATATTTGATATACATTTTGAAAAAATATTCTTGCTAGAGGAAAACTTGGAGGCAAGTTTGGATGAGTCAGAAAAGAAAGAGTGAGGCTAAGAAACACAAGGATTGTCTGGGAAAGTTGTCCTGAGCARCTCTGAGGAACAACTATTTTAAATAAGGAACAAGAAAAATGTAAATTTGCAAGACTCTCCAAGGCAAACGAGCCCTGCATTGTGAAGGAGAAAAAGGAAAGCTATCTTGGGCATCCAGGATCTTCATTTTAAAGGAGGAACGGGAGAAATGTGAGTTCACATAACTCCAGGGCAATCCATCCCTGCACCACAGGGGTGAATGCCAGCTTTGTGGGTTATCTGGGAAAAAGTGTTGAGCAGAGCAGAATGGTTCTCCACTACTTTAATCTAGTATTCAGATTCACCCTCCACCTGACTGACCAGCACCAACCTGACATACGAACGCTGACCCAGTTGTTGGGAATGGAGTTAGTTCTGGGTAGTGGCTGAAGATGCCTTTTATATTTTCAGAGCACTGTTCTCTATTGGGGTAAAAACGTTTTAACCTGTATCTTGATAGACTACACCAGTGTGCCTGTCTTCTGTAAGGAGTTAGGTGCTTCTCAGGACTTGGGTGGAGGTTTCTGCCAAGCAGCTAAGGCCTGGTTAGGAGCTCTTTGGATTGGCTGGTGCAGCAGTGGAGAGAAGTCTCCTTCAGCAAGCAGTGAATAGGCATGAAGAATATTCACACATTACAACAGTATAGAAGTGTATTAGGATTAACCATATTTGAACAGAAATGTCATTTTAATTTCTTGTGCATGCGTTGGTCCAAGTTTGCCAGGTGACTCAAAGACTGGAGTAACATTTACCCTGGACTGCAGAGCAGCATTTCCCAACCTTCAAGAGCCATCCTAATCTGACTGCCAGCAATATCTTTACCCTCATTTTCCCTGGACTTCCTTCCAGCCTTTTTACAGTCTTTCTCCCCAGCGTAGCTTGACCCTTTCTATCACTCTGCTCCTTATGGAAATAGAGCCTCGGTGCCCTTATTGCCTTGTGCATTGTCTTCCCTTCCATCCCTTTTATAAAATCCCACTCCCAAGTACCAGAATGTCTTTTCTGTTTCTCATTATTGCTTTCTGTTCCCTTCCTTGCCAGCAATTCTGACCTTAGGTTTGTTGACTAGTCCAACTTAGAAAGATGGCTCTTTGAAGAATCCTTATCAGTGCACCGTATGCATGTAGAGCAACTAAAAGTTAGGCTCAAGTTTTAATGCATTTAACTGCTTCACAACATTTCTCTCTGTTCTTCAAGTAACTGCTTTGACCTAGGTGAGATTCCTAACAGAGTAATGTCTAACTCCAAAGAAATATTTGTGTTGGGACTTGCCCCTCTGTGATTTTCACAGAGCATTTGAACTCCTAAGTACTCAGAGGAAATACTGCACCTTTTGAAACCCGGTGTGGCAAGTCTGCTTTTGGAATGTCGTGAGCAGTGACTTTCGCATTACTGTGGACACTTTGCCTTGAAAATGCAAAAGCTTCTTTTCATGAAAAAGATGAGAGTCMCGCGGTTTAAAATTTAGGTTTAAGCATTTACAACTGAAAAGTCCCAACAGGGAAAACATTATTCTCTAAACTCCCAAACAAAAAATACACCTTTTTAACCATCAGTGATTTAAAAAAGGAAAAACTCCCAAAGCATTTGAATAGATGTCCAGTCTTTCTGTTCTAGCAAAGTTCAGGATATAGTGTCTGAAAGCTTTAGAGGCCGAGAAGGCTCAATTCCTTTGTGCACATGTCTAATTTCTGTTGCTTTCTGTCTCTCCCCGTGAGTCTGTCTTTGCTCTCAGAGGCAGAAGGACAAATGGCTCCCTCGGACTTTGACATCCAGGTGGCTTCATTAGTGAGGTAGTAGGAAGTATGGCAACAGCTCATGTTCYTCTCCTGGAGACTTAGTTTATCTGCTCTGTCACATGCTGCGCTTTCTGCGTTGCCTCTTGAAATCTCCCCTTTGGCAGCATGATGCCGGGAAGCGATGAAGCTGTCAGGATGAATGTGTGTCTCAGCAATGTGCCACGCTCTAGCTCGCTTTTCTTCAAGTCTCCTAAAGTTCTCCTGACAGGGAGCTGATGACCCTTCTGCCCTCAGCCTCTTCTGTATTTTTATGTGCTTGTTTTTATTTTCCGTCCTTCTTATCAGAAAATGGGGAGCTTGCTCGGCTTCAGGAGTCACCCTTCTCCTTGAAGATAGGAGCTTCAAAAACTTCAGGTTATTTTTACAGGTTTTAGGGTTGAATGTGGGAGGCAACAAGGGTCTCAGGGAACTTTAAGTTTCAGAAACAACTATCAATCCTACCTCTTAGCAACATTCAAATATTCAGTCATATAACATGTGCTTGTTTGGCTTTTTATTTTCAGCTCCTGAAGTACTGGCCCAGAAACCCTACAGCAAAGCCGTGGACTGCTGGTCCATCGGGGTTATTGCATATATCCTGTAAGTATCTGTTGATTTTGAATTCATAGGCAGCTTTGGGACCTGCAACACCCTCTCTCACCATTTGGCTACCTGTTTCCTCTGATCCAAGAAAGTTGCTCTGTGACACTTGTGACTCAGGATAAAGTGTATCCTGGACACCTCCCAGGCATGTCCAGGCTGAAATCTGGGCAGAAGCAGCAGGGAATGAACCAGGACCCTTCAAAACAACGTGAAACCCTTCTCCTGACTGCACTACATGGCATACAATAGTGTGGGCTTGTTCAGGTTGTGATGTTAGTGAAGCTATTACCTCCCCTGCTCAAGTTAGTTGTGATCAGAAGCAAGTTTGGCCATCTCCACACAGCACGGTGTCATGCCTGCAGATGTAAAAGTGTGTTGTAAAGTGCCACGTCTCTGGAGGAGAAGTAAYGCCCTGCACTAGTGAGCTATGATAACGGATTTTCAGAGATTATGGTTTTTATGATGTGCTCAGCCAAGACTGCACACTGTTGTGGTTAATGGGAAATGTTACTTACTGTTACTCCACTATTACTTATCACTATTACTTATTATTACTTACTGTTTTCATCCTGTGTGTATGTATGTGAGAATGCTTTTGTTCTAGGAATAGATTTACTAGTCCTTCGGCCACTCTTCTCCGCTCGCAGAAACATCACAAGTAGGCTCAGGTTTTATTTTTATCCGGTTCCCCTGTTACAGGTGCTACATCTGCTTCTGGCCATTCCTGATAGCAAAGGGAAAGGAAGAGATGAAAAAGGAACCCTCTGGTTATGTCGGCCTTTGTCAATGCATTTGGCACATATGAACACTTATCTCTTAGAGGTGATTAAGTATTTCCATCTACACTTGTTTTTTTCCCCAAAGCAAATAATTTTAAACTAAATGGAAATTTTTGTGTTGCTGAAATCAGATTTAAAACCCCTCCAGATGAAATATTTTCAGGTTTTGATGATTTTTAAAAGCCAAAAAAGGGAGAGTTTTTTGTGAGCAGTGAATGATCTACTAAAACATAATACAAAATATTGAAATTTTTACAAAAAATGAGGAGTCATTTTCTTAAACACTTCCAACCATCAGGTCCTGTAGGAAAGGGTGAGCTGATTTCTACACTCAGTTCTGTTGCTTTACCATTAAGCCATTATTTGTGGCTGAGAGTTGCTCCTCTGAAAGGGCTAATTGCTGCTCAAGGGAGTGGGGATTAGTTACTTGAGAAAGGCTACAGGACCAGGATCTTTTTGCGTTTTCCAAAGTGGTGGATAGATCTCAGAATCCATAAATACAGTTGTTTATGGAGATTTAGCACCTGTTGTCATTCAATACTTACCACACTCTTCTTCATAAGACCTTGATAGGCTCATGGAATAATTCAGGTTAAGAGGGGACCTCAGGAGGTCTCTAGTCCAGTCTTCTGTTCAAAGCAGGGTCAGAAGTGAGACCAGACCAGGTTGTTCAGGACTTTATCCAGTTGAGTCTTGAAAATCTCAAGGACCCTGCCCAGCCTCTGTGGACAGCCTGTTCCACTGCTTGGTTGGCCTCAAGGGAAAGCTTTCTCCTTTTAGCCATACTGAAACTCTCTTGTTCCACCTTATGCCCACTTGTGCTCGTCCTCCCGCCATGCACTGCTGCAAAGAGCCTGCTTCTGTCTTCTCAGTAACCTCCTCGTGGGTATAGGGGGGCTGCTTTTAGCTCCCCCCCCAGACCATCCCTTCTCCAGGCTGAACAAGCCATGTTCCCCCAGGGTGCTAACATCGGACTCTAGGTGTGAATATCTTGGGTATGAAATGGTTCATCTAAATCTAACTTGTCTCCATGAAATGGGGCGGCAAGTATTTTAGATCTGGGCACACCTTCAGTGGTTGAGCCATGGCAGTAGATGAGCCATCTCCTGTCCCAGTGACAACACTTGGACGGACTGGAGACGTGTCCTGAGCAATGTGGTCATAGAGATGAGCCCCGTTACGGGGGTTCATTATTGCTGTCCAGACGAGAGTACTTGTAACATTTTGGGGCACCATCAACTCAATCCAGCTCTGTGTGCATGAGGGTATGAGATCACTGCTAATGTTTGCGTTGAGAGGGAAATGCAGAGCTTGTTACATGTGAACCTGTAGGAAAACTCCCTCCAGCTTAGGGTCCTATCCTCATGGGATGGTACGTGGTCAGGGCTCAGGTCCCTGAGCACATGCATGTCATTCAAATAGTAATTGCATAGGTGGCATCTGCACAGTGTAAGGGACTATCCCTACCTCCTATGGGTCTTTGAAATGAGGTCAGGCTGTCACCATAGGCTGGCTCAGTGTGACCACACAGAGCACAACAAGCATCTTCTTTCTGTGCAGGAGAGCAGAGAGCGGCTGTATAGCTGTTAACTGCCGCAGAAACGAATGTCTTTTCATGCCAACACTACCAGTGCTTTCCTTTTTTCCCCCCCTTTTATACAACTGTCAGAGTTATACAAGACTGCAGGAAAAAGCAACTCCAGCGAGCCACAGCATTAAAGCATTCCTACACTCTTGCTTTTCTCCTTGTGCAAACATTTCACGGCTTGTCAGCATGAATAATTTTTGACAGTGTAGTAGAACTGTTTTTGCCAGGACACATCTAACTGCTGTATTATCCACTCTGTGCAATGTTCATTCTCTAAGTTTTCATTTAGTCTTGAGCATAAATTTTATGGCTTGTTTTTTCTACTGCTACCCAAAATAACTTTTTTATATTAAAATAGTATGGGAAGGCTCTATTTATTTGCATGTATGTTTGTTTGTTTAAAACAAAGCCCTGCCTAAAAACTGAGCTTTATGACTGACTTTCCCATTCTGTGTGAATATTTGAAAACTTCTTGAGTAAAAAAACTTAGCAGGGGGATGGATTTATCTCGAAGCAATCATCAACAGCAGGATGTAAAAAACTTTTACATAACAAAGCAAAAATCAACAGTGCTGATACTGGCTTTGTGTCAAATCCCAGCGGGACATGCTAAAGCAGCGAGGAGGAGAGCAGACATGCCGAAATACCTCGGAGGCTGCTTTACCCATCGCTCCCTAATAGTCTTTTACATGGGGATGGTGTGCGCTGACCCAAACTTGCCATCTTACACAAGCAAACCTGAGTGCAGAAGGCCCATGCATTTTCTTGATGTTTTTGGTCTTATATTTGCCAGCCATGGAAGGATGGTCAGGTAGAGTGTTTTCTGTTGCTTCCTTAGTGCTTTGCTGAGCAGGGCATTAACTGGAGTACTTTAGTCCAGCTCGGTGTCACCAGCAGCTTCAGAGAGCGAGATGGAAGAGAATCCAGGTGCAAGATAGCAGTATGCTGCGTTGCCTCCAGTTTCAGTTTATTTTCCTATATTCATCATGAAAATGTACGCGTGTCCACCTGGCTGCCCAAAGGAGGGGCAAACTGCTTCCTGCTTCCCCAGAGATAAACTTGGCTCTCCTTTCCTCCAAGTTTTCAGTCCTATTCAACTTGTGCACCAAAGGCCTTTTTTTGCTGGCAGACCTGTTATTATTTCATTTGTTGCTTTTATGTGTCTTGCTGAGAAATACAGGGGAGTTCTTATTAACAGTGAGACAGTGCTAAGCAATGTGCCCTTTGTCACCTGGTTAATGAATACATCTTTGAAAGGTGGAAGGTCTCGATCTCGTCTGTAATTCCTTTCCTCTTCCCGAGAGTGAGGCTACTCTTTCTGTCAGGTTCAGTTCAGTGGTTTCCTGCTCTGTTTTCCAAATCAGCTTGTTCTGGGCTTGTCAAGGAAGAGGTACACACACTCGTCAAATCTCAATTCTCCATTTGCTGTATGGGGAATTCCCAGCCCTGAGGGCTTAAATCAGTTTAATAAGAATGAGTTCCTACACTTTCTTGCTCACAGGACAAGGAAACCTTTTTAGGGTTTCTGTACTTCATGTAACAAGGACCTGATTTGTATTATGTACAATCAAAATGAATGGTAATAATGCTCTGCCGTAGGAGCGTGATAATGTGTTTGCCAGACTGTTATCCAGGCYGCTTGGGTGGGATTCGGTTTGAGATCAAACCACCTACTTGAACATTTCTATATGTGAGCCACGTGTTTCAGCTCCTGTTACAGTTGGTGACAATCCAGGACTCACTTCGGTTAGTGATACGTCGGTGCTTAGTGCTGTTTTAGTCACCCTGCAGTGTCCCACGGGTCTCAATCTGCTGCTCCAAGACCGCACAGTCCTTGCACAGCCCCATGGCATACCTGCCAGCTGGTCTGGGTATCTCATGTGCTCTAGAGCTTCTGAAATGTCACTGGACTCTATGTGAGGGCAACTGAATCCAGCCCTGAGTCAACACAGGCAGTGGTGTCTAGAGGGTTATTCACGTCACCAGGATGTGCAGTTCAGTTGCCTAAACATGCACATTTAGTACCACACCAGGGTGTCCAGGACATCCACATGGAGCTGGCAAGTATAACAGAAGACCTGCAGAGACCTTCCTTCTGGAGTGGCAGATGGAGGCCAAGCAGGATACTTTGAACCATGTCAAATAGCACTAGATGCCTGTGCTAAGGCAACTGGATCATACTCTGATCCGTATTCAGACCTGTACCTTTATGGCACAATTTAGTCTGCTTGAGGGGCATTGCATCACTCTCTAGTCTCTGTTGACTGTGCTGATTACATCTCTGGTGACTGAAATGGGAGCTTAGAAACTCAGCTCACCTGCAGATACCTTAAGTGTCCTAATCTTGAACTGAATCTCACCCTTGCTCCCCGGAGTAGCCAGAAACTCGTAGTAAAGTGGATGTCAGGGGTGTAGTAACRATAGAGAGGAAAAAAGGGTCCTTTCCTAAGCCAGAAAAAAATAGCCCTGCTGGGGTTTCTGAGACCACTGTGATGGGTACAATGTTAATGTCTAGATTAGCGTCTCTCCAATGCAGCATCATTAGAGGCGTCAGAGCTGGTACATCCACCTGGCACCGAGATACAAGTAGCACGAGCAGCATAGCCCCATAGTGCAGGTTGGGTACTTAAGCCTGCCTTGAGCACAAGTTATTAATTAACTCCAATACATCATTATGCTGCTCTGAATATATCTCTTCCAGCTTCATGCTTGGCGCTACTTGCCAGAACCAGATTGAGAGATATTGGTGTTTAGGGCAATCTGAGCACATCATCCTGCCTTACCTCCCCGGCGGTTCCTTACAGCCGCTCTTAACAGACCATTGCTGTTGCATTTAAGAAGATGGAAACTCAGGGGAATCCGACACAGAAGCCAGGCATAAATTAAAGATATTTTGAGCTATTATTGTCATAAGTGGCTTAAGTGCCTCCAGACAAGCTCAATCTCACATGAGAGTCTTCAGTTTACGACACTGAAAGAACAAACTGTTCCTGGGGCACTGACACTCTTGACAAATATTTGTCTCTGTAATATGCAAGGTGAAGATGTCTCCGAGAAGAATACCTTTGTTTCGGTGCCAGTCTCTAATACTTCTTGTTAATGACATCCAGATTGCGGAGGCTGCACAAATGTAGTTTTTATCAAAAACTCATTTTGCATGAAAAGTCATTATTCACAAGAACTAATTTTAGCAGCTTGAAATTTCCTGTTATTCCAGTTGCACCATTTCTCAATTTGAAACAGCATCATTGTTGAGCTCAGCTTTCTACTGATGATGAGGTAGTTTTGATATGTGTTCAGCTTAAAAGCATATAAAACATAAAAAGAGCAAGGGACCTCTCTGGATTCCCAGCAGATGGATTTTGGAGCTGCCTGGGTCACATGAGGGGTTACTAATGCCTGGGGAACTAAAATTCTGATCCCATGCATACCTGATATAGAGAAGATTAAGTTAATAGATGAAAAAAATAGAAAATCACGTTCCAGTGCTGGAAAAGAGCCTGGGGCCAGAGCATGCTCTGCTTCAGCCCCCGATTATTTATGTTCAACACATCCTGCCTCTTCTGTATTAGCCTGAACACATTTTGCATTGAGTTTTCTTCTGGTTCTTTCATTGATAGAACAGAATTATTGGTTTATTATTATTATTTGTAAACATTGAGTATCTGAAGATAAATCTTGGATCATACTCTTTCCTGGCGCTCTTTGCTGCTGAGTTGCTGTTTAATTTCAAGTATATGTGCATGAAATCATTTATATGATGTTTGCATGGAAGAATTAAACAAGGACAGTACAAAGCATGCTAATCCAGAAGAAGTTTCCACCATCATCCTGGAGTCACGCACTGGGAAAAGCTTGGCAGGTATCTAGGCCCTCTCAGCGTGACRCAGGAGTTTAAGAGAGAAAGTGAGAAATAACTTACCTGTTTGGAACTGAAAGGAGAATTAGTGGAGGCAAAATGTAAGTGTTGGGATTGCTCAGGATGTCAGAGTTAAACACTGGGAAAACAAGCCCTAAATTAGCCCTTCACATTGCTTGCTTCTTAATCTATTCTTTATTCCCCATGATAATGTGCCCCTGAGGGCTCTGCAGTTTTGTGAGGGCACCAGTGTCAGACAGTATGGAGGTCTGTTTCCAAAATGAGAAAAAACACATATGTTCACCCATATAAATAGCACTTGGATGACTTCCCAAACCATGCATCTCTTCCCAGTCTGATCTGACTGCTCAGGTCTTTGAGTACTTACTGATCTTTTTGCTCTAATCTCACTATAAAATTGTTTGTAAAACTTCCTCCAAGATTTCCTGTACTGCAGGTTGTACACTGACCACATGGAGGGGTTATTTAGTCTTTAGCGTCACCTCCCGAAATGTAATGGGCCTTACATGGCTTTGCTTTCTCTGCTTGGTGAGGAAAAGGAGTTCCTTGCGTTCCCATTGTGCCTTTCTGATGGCTTCTAGAAATGACTTCTGGCAATATCTTTCTTCTGTACCTCCACCTGTGTTCTCCTTATCTGCATCCCATTCCTTTTCAAGGGAAGACTGGGGATAGGAGGTTAAGGGCAAATCTATTGCTGATGTGAAAAGGTAGCTAAATAATTCTGGAAAGCTTTTATTTGGTGACACTGCAAGAAATTGATGACAACTAATAGCTGACTGAAGCTCCCCCAGGACAACGGAGGATTTTTTCACATTGAAGACAGAGAGTTTATTTTTGTATTTTTGCATATCTAAAGARAATCAGCAGAACCTCTGATAGTGAGGTCATTTTCTTCACACAGAAATCTCCCAGCAGATGGAAATGAAGTCAGTGGGATTTTGATTCTCTAAGAATTAAATAAAAGCTTAATATGGACTTTGGAAGTTGGCCGAGTCATTGGAAGTCCAGCAGAATTTCCTCCAACCATAAATTGCACGTCGGGCTAAATTGCTGGGGCTTTCCCATCCTTTACTGCAAAGCCAGTACAGGCTCTAAGTAATGTTAAAACTTYTGTGTCTTCCCAAACTTATTTTAAACTAATGGACAGCAGATAGTCTACCTTTTGGCTCGCACCCTTTCCCCACGCCAGAATGCCCTGGTGGTTCCCTTTACACATGCCACCTCTCACATATTTTTCCTGCAGATCCTCAGTGATTTGCCTCCTGGAGTCCTCTTGCAGCAGGTTTGTCCATGCTGCCTGGGAAGGATTCATGCTGGGCCCCGGCAAGCGCCACCAGTCCTTCTCGACATTTAGCCCTTGCTCACCTCAATTCACAGGCCTGTTTGTGTGAGATGGAAAGATGCCTCTGGTGCGTGTTCCTGCCCAAGATCGTTAGTAGGGACTAATCACTTCTTAAGCGCTCCAGTTTGTCACTCAGGCTGCAGAGAAAGCAGCCTGGGCATGAAATCCAGGGGTGATGATGTCAGGGGCTCCACTCATGAAAGAAAGGATTCGTTTTGCCATTGCTAATGGGCTCAGCGCCTTCTAGAAGAAAGCTCCTGAATGCTGGATTTGACGGCTCACCAGTTCCCAGTTACTTTGCACCAGCAAGGGAAGAGCAGTGCCGAAAGAGCCTGTTTTCTTTGTTGTGCCCAGCTCCCACCAGCCCTGGGTGTCCTCGTGCATGGATAGCCCYGGCACCGGGCTCAGCGAAGTGTGTGAACCTGTCAGCTCCCATTCATTGACTTCAAGATCTCCATCAGCTTCCGCCTTGTGCTTCCTCACCACAGATCTACCCATGACGCAGGTTCGCTGCGTGTCCTGTCTGCCAGGTGCAGTTCAGGAGCCGATTTGTGGGTTTGGGAGAGAGGAGGGCTGCCACATTGCAGCAAGAAGATGTGCTGGCTGGGTGGAGCTGGGGGCTGCCGCCTCTCTCCGCCGTCCACAGCCCTGTCCACCTCCCTGCCCTGGGCAGGACATTGCTCGAGAGGGTGAAGGACCATTTGTGGAGAGGAATATAGCAGTGGGAAGTAGAAATACAGGTGTAGCTAACAAGCCATGCAGAGGAGACATGGAAGATCTGGCTGGATGTAGGGAAGGCAGCGAGGGCTCTGGGAGGACTGGGACTCCGGCTGGAGTACGTGTCCCTGTGCTGCCCCATTGCAGGGTTACAGCAGAGGTGAGCTGTCGCCCTCCAGCTCTGTGCTGCTCAGCGGCTTGCCTCTACGTTTTGCTGCCACGAGCATTTATAAATCATAGCAGCCCTAACTTGCGCTCTTGTACCTTTGCCAAGGTAATTAGTACACTGCACATTTTAAGAGAGTTATTTCTCTCTCCAGAGCTGCCTGACAGGGCCTCTGCATGCACAGTGCTGTCTGGTCACTGAGCGGGGCAGGAACATGCTTAACAAGAAGTGCTTTATCCGAGCATTTTGGTTTTCTTTAAGGAAAGTGCTGAGGAAGGCAAGAAATCAATGAAGGGCTGTCAGGCTTCTCATGTTGAGCCCACCAAGCCCCCCAGGGAAGAACGGCAGAAGCGATTGCTCAGCATGTCTTGGGAAGATGCCTCTAGCCTGAACCACCACTGCCGTTGTGACAGTTGCACCTCTGGGGCTGTCAGCTCCAGGCACTCCAAAACCACCAGTGAGGTGCCCAAAATCTTGAGCGTTATGAAAAAGGAGGAAGAAGGTGAAATTTTGTGTGTGTTCGCCCAAGGCTGTGGGACCTAAGCTCTGGTATTTATCACATGAAGGCATGTAATGCAAATGTTCTTCACAGATATCTGCAGAACTAGATCCAGGGTCTAGATCCAGTTTCTGTATTCAATTATCAACATTTTTTCCTGCATCATCCAGGTGGATAGTGACATTTAAGGGTTTGGTTAGATGCACAAAATTTTAATGGCCCTTCTCATTCTCTACTTTCACCTCTGGGTTTCACCTAGGAATTCTTGCATCAAGTCCCGTAAGTTGACAGCACAAGAGCACACCTGTTAAGTAGGTATGCAGTCTTGCTTTGGATGTAAACGCGTGTCTGGCATGACATTATCTGCCTTGCTTTTGATAAGGGCAGCCGTACAGTGGGGCTGGCTGCAACAGAGCTCATCCACTTTGAAAGACAGATGGATTTCTGATTCAGTCAAAGTGCAGCAGTTTCTTTATAATGCTGCAAATTTCAGTARAGTTCTTGCAGGTCAGTATTGATCTGACAGAGATCAGTATCTCACTCAGGATTTGAATTATTTATCAAACACATTGACTCTTCAGAGCTAACAAAACATTGCTCCTTTTACCCTCAAGTGTTGAGTTGGTTCAAATAACCTCCAGGGCAGCAGGCTGGCTTTGGGTTATAAATAACTTGAGTATTTAATTTCTTACAGGTTTTTTTTTTTTTTCCTCTATTGGTGCTGCAGTATAATGCTTCAGCTAAATCATCAGTCAGTTTGTAATGGCTTGCTCTTTCCAATTAAATACTTTATTGAAGTTGATTGACTCAGGGTTTAAGAGAACTGTAGAAAAAAGATCATTTCAATATCAGGGAAGTATGTGAAAGAACAATTTTCACCACAGACTAGAGATAAGGGACAAAAATTGGGATATCTCTGTATAGAAATAATAGAGATAAAAAGGCCTGTTTAACCTTGAGTGGGATGGGTTTGTTCAAAAACTTGGACCAGCCTCAGAGGTAAATCGGACATTTTGCAGCAATGGTATTAAAACCTGTAGAAGGAAAGTCTTTTCAGGCAAGTATGCGCAGAGAGGCACAGACGATTGCACACAGCATCAGCTGGACTTGAGGGGTCTCTGGTACACACGTTTTGTAGCTGCATTCGTTTAATACCATGCTGGGTATAGTTTCCCTTGCCAAGAGCCTGCAGGGCTGGAGGTACCCTGCACCTGCATGCCAGCAGAGCAAATGTCTTGCTGTTGGCAGCACTAGAAGGGTGCACCCTGAATGTTTTAGTTAAAAAGCAGATGTTCCTCAGCTCTACCTATGCAAATGATGTTTGATGGGGTTGTGCTGGGGCTAGGTTCTCTGAGAAGTCGGTTTATAAATACTTAGAACCAGGGCAGGACTGTTGTTAGCCTTAGGCAAGGTAGGCAATTTGACGGGAGCCACAAAATCACTTCTAGAAGTAAGAGAGAAAGATCCCACACAGCAGCGGTAGGTCTGTGTGCCACCTGTGCACCCTCTGCAGCAGAGATGGAGGGACTCTTCCAGACATCCTCCTCRTGGGGCCTCGGGATGCAGAGACCAGCATGATCTATAGACATGTCCTGCTGTCTGAGTGATAACTCTGCTTGGCTCTTTGCCCTGCTTTGCACCAGCCTCTTCCTCCACAACCCTCATGCTGGAGAAGAGGTCCATGCAGATGGCAGGTCACATCTATAGCRAGGATAGCAACAGCTGGAGCGTGTCCTCTCCCTAGGCAGTGACATGGTTGGAGTATGGCTGGAGCTGGCACGAAGGGGGCAGCAGGCTGGGAAACCACACTYTTCCTTTGCATACACTGTTGAGAAGCTTAGAGCTGGGCCTCGGCCTGGGAGTTTGCCCTTAGTCAGGGTTGAGCAAGAGTTTCAGGACTAAGTCTTTTGGCATCACAAATACAAAACATTGGTCATCAAATTATCCTTCGTTTTTGTCTGGTGTAACCATTTAGCCCTTAGAAGCTGTGACAATTGCTGCTCCATAAAGGTGAGAGGTGCCACGCTGGGCACATTGGTTACCACTCACATAAAAACTGGCTGTGGACAGAGAGAAGGTTGATAGGCCATAGCTGGAGTAGATTGCTGTGATCCTATAGAAGTGTATACATTTGCTTATATTTTGAGTATGTCTTCCCCTACCTACTCCAGCACTGCTCTTCGGGACAAGAGGTCTTTTCTGTGTGTGTGCTTTGCTTCATGTGCTGTGGATGCGTCCAGAGTCCCAAAAGCACTGCTAGATAAAGGCAGCTGTTCTTCAACAGCGGGTCAGAAACTTTCTTTCCTACAACCCAAAAGACCATTTGTCTCACTAGGTGTGAGACAATGAACCTTCCTGTACAGCTGGGGCTCTTGCACAATATAGAGACCACTGGTTGTGCTCAAAGCCTGTCATGATGCTGTGTATGTGGCTAAGTGACATCCATCTCTGATGTGTCCCTGGTTCCAGGGGCATYGTGGTGCCTGCTTGTCTGTGGAGCTGCTGCATTGACTCTCCACCATCTGGGAGAGAGAAAAGCCAATCTAAGTGGCTTGTGTAAGGTGCCAGGTCAGAATGGTCAAGAAGGACAACTGGAGCAGCTAAGCCAGTATGAAGAAGACTCGCAGATGTGAAAAGACTGTGCTTGAAGGAATGAAGGGGATTGACTCTCTGTGGATGTGGAGTGTAGCCCGTGAAAGCACCTTTTACCACATGTGTAGGAAAAGATGCAAGGGCTCATGGCTATATGATAAAATTATTCAACTGCCTAAACACCTGCGGCAAGACTCTCAGAAGCATGCAGAGGAAAGTCAAGATATCCATGTGAGTCTGAGTATAGGACCAGCTTCACTAGGGTTTCCATGTCAAATTCCTCTGGAGAGGCCAATTTGTCCAGGATGGTGCTGATCTTACAGAAGTGGGTTTACATATTCCTGAACAAACATCTCTTACGGTGGCATTTGCCTGCTTGGAAATGTTAATGGGCCAAATCTTAAACATGAGTTTCTCCTTCTCCTCCCTCCCCCTTTCTCACCTTCTCACTGGAGACAGGTCAGTGTCACATGTCTCTTTTTGTGTTCTTGATTAGGCTCTGTGGATATCCTCCCTTCTACGATGAAAATGACTCCAAACTCTTTGAGCAGATCCTTAAGGCGGAGTATGAGTTTGACTCTCCATATTGGGATGACATCTCTGAGTCTGGTAAGAAGCTGCTGCTAATTTAATTACAACAGCTGTACATGCATTCATACCTGTTATAGATATCCTCTGTCATGCATGAAAATGGGCTGCCCATTGTATGTGGAACTCCCTTTAACTGAAGATCATTGGGAATGTGCATTTCTCTTAGCTCAAATAGTTATGGGAGGTTGTTTCTGCAGGAGAGCAAATTAAGTGCCATTTCCTCCAATCATGTACAAAGCATTAAAATGTAGCTGGAACAGAAGATTAAGATAGCAGAATTAGCCTTCAGCCCCAAGAAGACAAAGCAGTTTAATTTTTCCTTCACATCCAAATAAAATGCAGATGTTTTATGTGTCACTAATAATAGAACACAAACTAGTTCAGCTCTATTACCAAAACTGTGCTGCTGGTCTGAAGTGAGCCTGCAATGGATACGGGAAAGACAAACCCAAGAAATTAATGGCTTCCAAATGAGGGGGAAAGGTTAAACAGCAGGGGGAAAATACTATCAAGTCTCTGAGAAAGGAAGGAATTTTGTCCTGTTGTTGGAGCACAGATGCTGATTTAGTAACTGCGAGCGCTGCTTGCATGGTCTCATCCCGATAGCTGCTCATGTGTTCACCCAGTTCCTCCCCAGTCCAGAGCCATTTAACCYGTTAGCACCTGGCTTTGCCCATTCTAGTAACTCTAGCAGAGAGACAGACACACTGCCAGGCTGCGTTGTACATGCACATGGGCCTAAAGGCATGGGGATCCAACGTGGGTCAGGGTCTGCCAGCTTGAACCATGAGCCTCAGTGTCTGTATGCGACTGCAGAGGCATGTTTGATATTCCACCTTGAATGTGCCACTGACTTGCTCTGTAGCCTTCAACAGGTCACAAAAGTGCTCTATCCAAAAATGGGGAAATGTCTGCCATTTCACATAGGAGAAGAAATGAATTCTAGGGAAATTTTCTGATGTGAAAATGTCCCTAGAAGTACAGTTTTCAGATTTGTTAGTACTACTAATTAAGGCAGGAGAGATGTAAAAAGAACTGCTTTATTTTAAAGTTGACCATATCCAGTAATTTCCTAATGGAACAACATTTCATGCTGCTTACATCTGCGATCCAGATATGCCTGTGATGGACTTCTTWAAAATATGTGTGGTGAGAGGTTTTTTTTAAGCCTATCAGGATTTTGAGAGAAAATATGAAGGTCTGCTGGCAGACCCCTTTGCATTTTTTGGGGAATGTCCATCACCTAAAGCAGCATGAAGAATTTCAGGCCATATTTGGCTTTGCTGTGGCCCCTTCAGCTACTCTCTCCTGAAATTATTGGATGCATGCCATGCTGTGATCTCTCTCCCCTTTGTTCTAACATTGACCAAAACCACACTACCTCATGCCCAAGAGAGTCCATTTTCCTCTGYAACTTGATTTTTTAAATATGCAACATATTCTCGCAGCTACCCATATGTGCAGTTGCTTGAAATGAACAATGAGAGGCTCCTATTGCAGGCTTTCTCCAAGCCTTTCCCACTAATTGTATCAACATCTCCAGCAGAGACAATCTGTGGGCCRTATTCAGACAAGGTCAGAGGCACCTGGCTGAGCCGGAGCTGGGATCTGGCAGTCCTGAACTCTACTGACTCTGAATTATTCACCCCACTCCTAAATGTAGCTGCTGGAGTAGAGGTCTTAGACTATTGGCTGCCATACGAAATAGCTTGGACTTGGGTTACATCCATAGTAATAAACGACAAATACCCTAGCACCATTTTCTGGCAGTGTGGCTGAGTGACACTGAACGGCCTGGGTCCATACTGTTAAACCTCACTTTGCCTCCAGAAAAGGGAGATACATGCCTCTTGCTTATGGGAAATGAGCTGTGCTAATTCCCCAAACGTGCCAGGGAACTGTGTGGGAAAGAGCTACTTGGTCTTGATGAGAATTGTAGCTGTACCACAATGTTGATGTACTCAACATCAAAATAGGTGATGGCTTTCCAGCACGCAGGTCCCTGGCCCTGCTTAGTTTACTAGAACAGATGTAGTTTTTGCATTATCTGAGCAACCTGCAGGGAGTTCTGTCAGTAATTATGTTGCTGTATGATATAGCTGGGAAACTTAAGTGTTTGTCTGACCATCCTGCAGCAGAGCTGGGCATCAACCCTATTGCTTTGAATTATTTTGTCTTTTTTTTTTTTTTTTTACAGCTAAAGACTTTATTCGGAATTTGATGGAGAAGGACCCTAATAAAAGATATACCTGTGAGCAAGCAGCGCGGCACCCTTGGTAAGCAACCGTCACTGCTGTGTGAAACCCTCACAACGGAGAGCATCATTTACATTCATGGGTGGAAATAGGTTTTCTGCTACGTAGTACGCTAGTCTSTACTAAATAGCTCTGTGTTCTTATTCTTACAACCCCTATATTTGTCCACCAGACATTCCTGGAAAGACATGATAGTCTTAAATCTCATGTACAAACCTGTTGAGTATCTGYATAAAGATCCAGTGAAATGCTGCACTGTGTTGACTGTAGTGCTGCAGTGGGATACACAAAAATTATTGAATGCAGAATTTGGATTTTTGGGCAAAAGCTCAGGAAGGAGTCAGCAGATGTGTGAAAAGTTGGGTATCTACTTGCTCCTAAAGGTCTTCGCCAAGGTAGTATCAGAGCACTTAAGAGCACCCTTGTGAAGTACCCTTGTTTGTGTTTCACACATGATGATGGTCCACTTCACTTCAGGCCCTTCAGGAACTTAACTGATGCTTGCCATGAGGACCTCATCCTGTTTTCCCTCTCTTGTCCAATGGAAGAGATAAGACCCTCTAGAGAGGGATATGCTGATCTAGGGTCTGAATTGGCTGTGGCAATGCTCTCTCTCTGCRGTGAGAATTTAGATCTCTGTTCAGTGCTTTAAATTAGATGATGCTTTGCAAATGGATGTCTTGACTAACATTACCCAAGGATTATGTAGCTGAAACAGGAGAATGACTCAKGTACTCTTGACCAGTCCTGAGTAACTGAACATCACTCCACAGTGCTAGCTGCACCCCAAAATGGGCTTTGGATATAAGTTTTTTAGGGCATGGCCCATTAGGTACAAAGCAAGTTATTATTTTTGGACCTTGTGGTTATAATAGTTGCAAAAGAAAGGGGTCAATAACACGATATTTTCAACCAAGGCATGCATTAGACTGTGTTTTTGAGCTATCACAATTACCACAAATATCATTCCTTTTTGCAGTTTCTGGAGGGCTGGCTGAATAAGAGCATTAGTCTGTGCATTTCCCAGGGAAGTTAAATTCTTCCTGAGTGTACTTAGCCACTCGTAAAAGCCACTGAGCTAGTGTCATAACTAGTTCAATAGCTTGATGGACTGCAAAGYTGTCCTGGTGATGGAATTTGACTCTAGTGATTAGTTCTGAGTAGTATAATTGAGCGTAAAATGCATGCCTGTAAAAGCACAGGCATAAAAGTTATTAGTGGGTTTTAAGACAGCACTACTTTCTCCTGGTAGCTGAAGACATGGACTCAGGAGATAGAGGCTACATCCCTCTGAGGCTGGGCAGCTTTTCCAGCTGGGGCTCTGCTCATTGCTGCTGCCCCAGCCGATGTGGGGTTTGGACACGGTCCTCTACCTTTCCAGCACTAACAGGGCAGACCTGGGATAGCAACCCTGGTACTCAGCTTAAAATCATGTTAAATTTCAATGTAGAGTAAAACTTACAACTGGTAGCTCTGGAGCAAATATTTCAGTTTGTCTTCAAGTTTATGACCCTCTCTCTGACACTCGCTGGTTTGTCTCATCTCGCTGCTGCTTTCGGTCCTAGGACAGAATGGAAAGTAAATCCTTTCAAAGTTTTTTACAGAGGAAAAATACCATTCTGGCTTACTTGCTGATAACATTTTACCAATATGCAGGCTGATGAATTACCCCTGTCATTAATTAACAATTTGGCACTCCTGAAGCAATTCAATAAGTTGTAACCACAAAAGTTATAGAAATACAGTGAAATGGCACTGATTTCTTCCTATTGGGAATGATGTACCAATGCCTGACTGCAGACTGTCAGAGAAGCTGTGAGTACAAATTAGATTGAGGATAAGATTGAGGCTCAGCTTTTACAATTAAAAAAGTTTTAGGAAAGGCTTGAGATGTAGAAGACAACACAAATCATCAAGAAAAGCAAGATTCTTGCTTTTTGTCCTTCATGTAATGACAATGAGAAACGTTTTACAGATGGTTATTAGCTAGATCAGTGGCTGGCATCAATACAAGTGAGAGATGGGGAGAAGTCAAGACCTAGGTCTACCCTTTCTCCAGTGTCCCATCAATAAGTGTGTTTCCCGTCGATAACTCTGTTGTCTATGTGACAAAAGGAAATTTGGGAAATGAAAGCCAGCTTTTGTGAGAGGAAAAAAATGCATTTTTTAAATGATACCAACCTGAGCCTCAGGAAATTAAACAAGTTACAAAAGTCAATATTAGAAATACAGAATAAACAACAGGAATGCAACTCCCAGCAGAGAATGAGGTGACCATTTGTATAACTGAAAGACAGATTTTCCAAAGCCTTACATCCAAGATACACAAAGTGTACGCATCCAGCTCTTGGCCCAGCTACATCTGTGTTGGTTGCTGGAGTGCAACAAAGAAACGTGGCACTTGTAGCGCACACAGCTTCTGGGCCCTCCTAAAGGAATAAAATGATAAAAAGTGTTTTCATTTCTTTTTTTTTTTCTTTGTTGCATGTCATGGCCAGAGGCCAATGGAAACTCATGGGCTGTTCCACATTTTTTGATACTTTCTACAGAATCCTATCTTCTGTTTAAAAAACAACCCCCAAAACAGGGTTTCCACCCATTTCTGTGGCAGGAGTCTTTCTGCCAGGCCGATTTACCAGGCATCGTTCATTCGCAATGCCACCTCCCTGCTATGTAAAGCATGGCCTGGGAACAGCCTTAGAGATGTCCGACATGCAGATGGCACCACAGCAGGGAGGCTTCAAATCTTCGCCGTGTTTCCACCTCTCTGTGACATTAGCTGCAGGCTGCAGCTGGCAGCACAGGCAGTGCGTGCTGGTAAAATAAAGGCTGGAAGGGCAATTGTACAGTGAAAGCTAAGCATGGAGGTGTCAGAAGATCTGTTTTCAGATCCGGCTCCATCCTCACCAGTGTGCTCATGCGTAAATGACTTGATATCTCATTCCCCCTTCCTCTGAAAAACTTCCTGTAACATAAATGTTTCAGTTATGGACCTCTCCAGAGAGTGGTGCAGGGATTTTTCTGAGGGTTTGGATCATATGGTGATAAATGCTAGTAAAATGCCTTTTCAGATAAGCATCAAGGCTACTCACCCAGACATTATCTCTTATTTCAGACTTAATGCTAAGATCTCTTTTTGCCAAGCCACTATTCAAGAAGCATTTTCCTTCCAGATTGCTCATGCCAGGAAATAATGAGGTTTTTACTGCTTTTTTTCTCATTCTAGCCATTATATCTATTGTAGTGGCTTCCTTACCTTTCTTTTGAACAAGGGGAAGAAGGCTTTTTCCGTGGATGAGGAGGAGACCTCTGTGCTCCCTATCAATGGCCAGCTCAGTTCTTTACCTCAGCCTGGCTATATTTAAGCTTCCAGCAAGTCCAGGCTTGAGCTCCTCCATCTCGTGGTTGCATTCAGTGTTGCAGCAGTCCAAGATAATGGTGCAAGTGTTTAGCCAGAGGAGAGAGGCTACCAAGACTTTTATAATGGGGACATCCCCTATCGCCTTTTATATGAGCACTCATCTCCCAGCATGCATCCCCACTGCAAATCCCACCTTCCAGTCTGTCTCCAAAGTGCTGCCTTCTCCATATGTGATGAAAAGTGATGAGGTGCATAACCCTCCCGGCTTGGCACAAGGAGATGGTCAGAGCAGGCTTCCAGTGGTCACACAAATGATATGTTCTTGGAGAGCATTTATACTTGAAGTGGCCTTTAATGGCATCTCATAAAAGGTATCTTTTGTCTGCAAGACTGGTAGAAGAACATAAAGGGAGAAGCATCTTTAAGACRTATAGTTCACATGAAGTGAAGTCCTGATTCCACTGAGGTTGATGGGAATTCTGYCACTGACTCCTTTGGGAGCTGGAGTTTGGTTCCTTATCTCCAAAGCTGAACACAGAGCATCTACTCAAGTAACTGCTGCTGTACAAGTGATAGATAATTAGTATAAAAGATGAGGTGGCTCCATATAGTGACATTTTCCAGCTTTCCTCCTCCTGTGAAATCTTTTCCTGAAGTGATAGATCTTTGCGATCAGCCACGAACGATTAGGAAGAAATYTATCAAAGCAAGAATATTTACAAATACATTATAATTGGACTGTGATAAAAATATTTAGCTATGCAAGAGATGGCTGGCTGGCCATGAGGTTTTGTTGTTTCACTGTAACATTTGCAAATATCAAAGTGATTCCAAAATATACCTCTGATTTTAATTATYAGGTTTTTATTAAAAATTTCTAAACAAGTAAATTGGTAAGACTTGCAAGAACTGGATCTTGCAAGATGTCACATTTTTGCCTTTGAGGTTAAAAATCTCTTTGAATTTCGGGAAACTACTCAAGAATATCCAGCTATTCACATGACTAAATGTTTGTACAGGATCAGACCCTAAAAAAAGTAAATGCTTCTTTCCAGTGGCCCATTTTTCTGTGCTGTATCTGCTCCCCACATGCCTGCATTTACGTGATGTTTTTCTATTTATAATCAAATGGCCTTGGCAGGGGGACGGTATGTTAAAATTGGAGTTGGCAGAAAAGGAGGCTAATAATTGCAGTGAAGTATGGTAGCAGAAACAGTACAATATGTAAGACCTGTTGGTATAGTGATTACGCCCCAGCCTGTTCAATCTGTACATTTACACAGATTTCTCCAGTTTAACTTACAGGTGATTTATGCTTTCCATCGGAAATGTTATTTATTTTCTAGCATATCTTTCATTTAAGCTTGCAGTGTTTATGATGTGTTGCAAAGGTGTAATGTTCTGTTTGGTTGTTCCATTGTGACTTTTCAAAAATGGCATGGAAAACGAGGGTAACAAAAGAGTGGTATAATTTTGCTGCAGCTTAATACATTGTAATGTTTCCCGAGCTCATATTAATGACAGCAATTAAGTTTATTAAATATATGGCCATGTCAGAATCCACATCCTGTTCTAAGCCAGTAGCTTGGTCTGCAGTGATTAAGAGCAAGCAATAGAAAATCGAGAACCTGTTTTTTCCAGCTGTAGGATAACACTGAACTCCCTGTGAGGTCAAGCTGAGTCCTGCAGCCCCAAGACCGCCCCCAAATTCAGCCTCCAGCCTTGGGTCAGAGGGAAAGAAAACCATCCTCAAAGGGAGCAGAGAAGGTCTGACAGTTAAGAGGGTAGTATGGGACTTGGAAGATGTGCCATGAATTTATGTGCTGTGTCACACATTTCCCAGGTGACCATAAACGGGATTTAGAACTGTGCGCTGAAGCCTGTTATGTCTCCAAAGACAACCTGGGACATCTATCCACATCTCAGAGCACTGTAAACTGAGGGGTGGTTTGTATCATCACCCCGTATGGACACAAAGACTGTATAGGAGAGAAGGAGGCTGCGGCACCTAAATTAGACCCCTGTGTCAGGAGGTACGACCATGGTCCTCACCCTTCTCCACTGCTGGTAGAGAGAGAGGGTGGATACGTCAGACGTGTCGATGTCCATCCTAGGTCCTGGAGAAGGCCGTTCTCAATACATCCCTGGATCTCAGCTCTCATCCGAAAAGTGGGGGAAGTCCATCCCTGCTTTTCAGAGATGTAGAGAGGGCACATCTGGGGAAGGCTGTGAGTTACTCGCACGTCCGTGTGTATCTCAGAGAGACTTGCAGGACACGGAGGGGTCATTCGTGGCTTAACTTTCCCTCCCCGCCTACGCCTAAGAATCGCAAGGCTCTGATAAGGGTTGAGCCTCTGCAAATTGTGACCATGACCCTGAGTGTTTATTATGTGTGAGAGTGCACTAACCAGATAATAATTTCCACCCAGGGAAAGGACATGGTTTATAAAGAGCTCAGTTCTCAGACAATGTTGTTTGAAGTGTGAAAAGGGCTCCCTGAAGAGGACTGCTGATGTTTACAACATTAAATCAAACTCTTATCTAGTACATCCCTGCACTCTATTTATTTTGGAGCGTTACTGATACCKTATGTGTGTGTGTATTTATACACATGCATATGTGTGTGTGTGTATATTTATTTTATCAGAAGAGTTACGATCCTTCAGTATTATCCATTAGAGCTAACTCTGTGTTTCCTGTCATCATACTCAAGAGTATTTCCAAATCCTGTTTGGCCAGCAAAACGTTTGAGTTGGCTGCCTTCAGTAAGTATGAAGGTTCAGAAAATAATACCAGATGAAAGACCCCGCCTGCCATTGCGGGCAGGGAGAAACATGTGCCTGCAGTATGTTAACACAGAATCATCCACAAGGAAACTTATTGTTTTTGTCTTTGTTGGAGGTTCCTTTTAAAGCTTAGAAGTGCTATGGCTAGATAAATTGCTGTGATAGCTTTGAACCCAGATAGAGAGCTAGAATAAATTAGATTATATGAAATAATATTTGATTGTTAGATTAGATTCCTCTCATATGCAGAGCTAGTTTTGTTACAGTTATCCAAGAGAAGTATCCCCGTTAGCTTCAGTGGAAGTATTTGCAAAGGCGAGTAATCAAATTGTGGCTCTTGTTATCCAGTTCTGCATGTTCCTGGGCCTCCTTAGCTCCTTTCACTGGCTCAGCCCCTTGAAGGCTTCACCTATTAATTTCTGAGAAGTTCGTTAGACTCAGTCCATTTCCTAAACTTCATAAAGTCTTGTTGGTAGCTACAAAATAAATTTCTACAGAGCCACTTGCTCTGAGACCTCTAATGAAACCCAGTCTTTAGGGTTCCTCTAGCTCTTAACTTTTGCACTGAGACCATTTTTGCAAGATGCAATTGAGTGTCCCATGTGATATAGATACTTACATATTTGCAACTGGATGAAATACCAGCTTCAACATAAAGTTCCCCAAACAGCTGCGAGGATGTAGCTGCTTTCAAGCCCTGCAAAAACAGTGACCCAGAGGTAAAAGCCTAGTTCCAGTTACGGTAGTCAATCCTTGCTCAGTTCTGGGTGAGGCTCAGCATCATAATAGATCATACACTATTCTAATTTAATTTTCTTTGTGTGTGCGTGTGAGTGTGTGGTAGGTAAAAGTAGTATCTTTTACTCGGCTAAGTGGTACAGTTGGAAAAAACAAGCAAGATTTCAGAAAACAATCTTCAGTCCTGACACAGTTAGCTTCAAAGTTAAATTCAAACTTAAGAACTATTGCTTAGAGTTTAACTAGATACACACAGGTTTGACCACTTCTAAAAGAGAAGATGGCTGTCTCTCAAAGCAAGTGTGGCTGACTCCTGTAGAAGGGTATGTTGTGCAAGTGCAAGGGAGGGAGGAAAAAGGAAAGTTAAGGTATTTCTCTCCTAAAAGAAAAAAGCAACATGGTTTATAGCCTGTGGACTTGGAGAGTTAGTGAATGGTGGGAGGGAGATTATGATGTGCTGTAAAACTAGTATTTCTATTAAATCTCATACATCATCTTCTCAGCATGGGAACTAAAGTTCATGATTAAATACATTCAGAATAGATGAGATGATGCTCAGGAAACCCACCTCAGGTGAGTTTATGTGCCCAGAAGCTTGATCTAATTTTTCAAGCTCTACCGGTTGATCTAATAAAAGATATGATTTGTACCTGCTAACCTCTACCTCTCTTGCCTGTGTCCTTAAACCACCACASCTTCAGCAGAACACCACTAGAGAATGGGCAATAACAATCTTTTGGTGTTTTCTTAGGTATTTTATAAAAGTTTGAAGATCCTCCATGTGCAAAATACAGTATAAATACACAGTCCTCTTGTTACAGCACTGTTGTACTGTTAATAGGATCATTCTTCAGACACTGTTTGGAAGAGCGTTTGGTGGCCTGGGCTGCATTTTGGGCCACACTGTTGAGCATCCCAGCACGTGTTCTAACATACTCCGCTTTACTTGATTAGCCCTAGAGTTGCTGTTATTTTGCTTTGATTAAAAACTGTCATCTAAAAGATTATTGCTTATGTTTCTGAAGAGGCCTTAGATCTAGTATGATCCCCATCACTGTAATGTTCCAGGGCTTCACAGGGTGTCTGTCCATCCCCTTGTGAAGTAAACACGTACTATTCTCCCTGTTTGAGAAGCACCTAAAGAACGAGACTATTTTTCCAGCATTACCAGAATTACATTGCAAACAAAGTTAGTGATAGTAGAAACAGTTCGTAAGCTATTGGAAATCTTATTGAAACCAGCAGACCAAACCTCACCATCATTTCAGAAAATGATCCCTAAAGTCAAAAAAATTTATAGCTTGTATATAAGATGCATGCCTGATGAAAAGTTTCATATGGCAAAAATGCATTTTTGAATCCTTATGGAGACTGACAGGAAAGATCTTCTGGGAGAGTTGGCAGAGGTATCATATCCCAAGAACTTGTTCTGCCTGTGTTTCCAAAATAAAATTTGACAAGTGAGAAATACGATCTGTTCTCATGCAGCTTGTTAACACACTTGTTCATAAAGCAAAATGCTTCATTAGCCTCGGAGGAAAAAAAATGTTCCTTGCAAATGTAAATTTCTCTTTACAGCTTGATCTTTATGATCGGTTATTGGACTGATACTCTGGCTTGTATTTGTCTGCCTATTAAGTGCTTGGCTACATGATTTAGGTTTCTTCCACAGACCTGTAGTGACAGTCAGGGCTCCCAGCTCGTACCCTGTTGAGGGCAGGGGCCTTCACCAAGGAGGTGTCCTTGGGTGGAGCAGAGTGCTTATGACATTTTTGTGACTCTGTAAGTCTGAGTGACTCTGATTGATTAGCAGTTTGCAGTCCCGCTAGGAAGCTGTTAGAGCCCATCTGCACCAAAAGGCTGAGCCATGTGCGAGGGTAGGTGCGTGAGTCTGTGCACTTCTGCACGTACRCTAGCTAGCCGTGCAGGACAGGCAATATAACTACACTCTCCTCAGGATCCTGGCTTATCTCTGAGCAGGGTACAGCATTCCCTGATGACACTAGGAGTGACCTGGAGTYGGTCAGGGACACCCTGTATTGTGCCACTTGGGTCATGCAGACGTGGCTGTAATAAAGCTGTAGAAACTACCTCACATGATGGTTTCATGCTAGAGAAGTATAAAAAGTGCATTAACTGGTGGGTGCAGGGCCAGCTGCTGTGCTRTAGGTGCCAAGGGTTCCTTGTCCATCTAGGAGTATATATTGGGTGGGATCCACAGCAGTCTGGCAGTGTTCCCTATTTTTAGTGAAGGGCAGATGATGGAAAAGGGAATATGATGCTTAACCTAGATGCTGCCTCACCAAAATTTTAGCTGCCTGGCCCCAGTTGGAAATCCAGACCGACTTCCCTCAAGTCAGAGGGAGAGGTGTTCAGAAGGCAACCTCTTCAAAGGAAGATCTGAAGATCTTCCAGTTCTCCTCAGTCAAACACCTCCCCTTCTCCATCAACAGGATAGGTAACCAAGAGACAGTGTCAGATTCCTTTAGCCATTTAGGAGCCATGTTTTGCTCATGGTACCAGTTCTTCTATCTGCTCAAGATCAAGGTTATGTGATGGTGGTGGTCAGCCAAGTGCCCTCCCCAACTGAAGGTAGTTTACTCTGAATGAGAACCCTAAGGTTACTCTGAATGAGAACCCTACTCCTTCTTGTGTGCTTTCCTTCTGGCTCCAGTACTGTTGAATAACTGCATGTAGATTAGCTCGGTTGTAAAAGGATGGGATTGGTGGCTGTCCATTCTCGAGAGATGTGGGATTAGTCCCTCGCCTTCCTCCCAAGAGTAAGCAGTGCCTCTCATCTCTTTCATTTTTGGGGTGAGTGATAACAGCAGAAAGGAGGGGAGCAATGTGGAGCAGACTGGATCCCAGCCAGCACTTAGTAGCTGTGCAGTTGACACCAAGGTGGAAAAAGCTCCTTGTCCTTTGAAAACAGAGCTACAGTTCGGAATGATCTGGGCAAAATGAAAGAAATGTCTCCAATTAATGGGACACATAAAAAGGAAAGAGCAGATTGGGATATGTAAGCAGAGTTTGATCTTTAAGAAACACAAAGTAATGCTGCCATTCTGCTGCCTTAGTGGGAAAACAGTGAATAGTTTGTGTATTGCATTTAAGGAATGCGTGGACTAGTTGGAGAAAGTCCAGAGAAGCTCACTAGATCAGAGGATTAGAAAATATGAGTTATGAAGAAACAGTGAGAGAATCGGTTTGTTTAGTCTAGAAAAGAGAAGATGGAGAGAAGACATGATAACAGTCTTCAAATATGTAAAAGGATGCTTCAAAGACACAGGGAATAAACTACTTTCCATGTCTTCTGGGTGACAGTGAGGCACTGGAATAGATTGCCTCAGCAGTCTCCATCTTTGGAGGTCTTTAAGAACTGGTTAGCCAAATATCTGTCAACAATTATTTTGACAGAGCTGGGGTGGAGGGGTGGTCTAGATGACCTCTGAGTCTCCTAGACCCTCTGATTCTGTTACTAGAGGTCCCTGGACTGTGATGGCTCTGGGCCTAACAAATGTCCTGCTTCTGCAATTTCTTACCAATTTCTATCGCTAATAAACTTGGGGTTTCTATACTGTGGCTAAAGAATTGATTTCTGAAAATGTCACGTCACATATAACATAGGAGGCAATCTTTGCTTTCTTTGCTTCACCTACCTTAGATAGCAGTGCAGGATTTACCCAGCGCGTGGCCCAACATCACTTCACTACAGCGCCTACTCTTCCAGTAGGTCTCATGTCTCGACAAGTTAAATGAATCAGTACAATTCTCTTGAAAAAAATTGTATTTACCGGAGATTTGAATATGTCCTTATCTGTTCAAGAAGCTGTCTGTGCAACATCAGTCAAGTTTTTAGGTCGTGTGTTGCTCAGCTTAAGCTATTTGTACAGCCTGTGCTTCTTTAGTAAGAGAGTCCATGTATCTGCTCTACTGTAAATCTGCATTAATCATGACAAATAGCTATGTACATTGCAGGGTGGCAGGAAAATCTCTAGTGCAAACAGAAATCAGACAGGTTGGAGTGGCTCTGGAAACTGCTGCATGGCTGAGGCTAAAAGTAGTCTCAACATGTTGATGTTAAATCTTTAGATGTAAAGGAAAAAAAAGGAGAATGTTTTCATCTAGGGCTGTAATGGTGATAGAAAGCAGTCGCGCACCAACAAAATAAGGTCGTACCTTTTTGTAGCTGCCAGGCCTACAAGCCTTATCTGTGCTTGATTTTATTGCCCCGGATTTTCCACCATTGCTGCCAGCAGCGACAACAGGGGGAAGTTTGAGGCCTYGTGTAAGTGAAATCATCATCACCATAGGAGCAATCACACTTTGAACCAGCTCTCTGATGAGAAGAGGACAAGAAGAGCATTAAAGGAGAGCTAAAGATCTATTAAAACCTGTCTTGTTTCTCTGTTTCAGGATCGCTGGTGATACAGCACTCAGTAAAAACATCCACGAATCTGTCAGCGCTCAGATCCGAAAGAACTTTGCAAAAAGCAAATGGAGAGTAAGTGACCCATCTGCAGGGGCTACGTTGTAGAGTTTTGAGATACAATTCTGCTGAAGTGGCAGCCGTATAGCTGCCATTTCAGTGTATTAGCGCCTTTAATGCAAAACTGCTTTTTTGGCTCTGAATTTCAGACGAAATTGTTGGTTTAGTCTTAGACAGGTTGCATGGCCCCTCAGGCCTTTCATGTAGGATACTATTGATTGAGTGTATAAACGTAATGACTTTGCGAGATCAAACTGGTTCCATTCATATCTAAAAGCACGAGCTGTTATATGTGAAGCTGGAGTCAACACTGTGATAGGGACATGAAAATTTGGTCGCCCTCTGTGCTGGTGCAGGGAAGGACCTATGATCAAACACGTCCTTCTCTGTGGGCTGCCCCATCCCAAATTATGGTTAGAAAGAGCAACGGGGTGCAGCACTGGGAAGGAATTGCATATGAGCTGATATTGGTGTTTCTAGCTTAAGAAACCAGCAGAAGTTTGGAGGGTGAGGGATGAGTCCAGTTTGGGCCACAACCAGGGGAAAATCAGAAGTAACTCTTGCTCCTCCTGCTCTCTGGCTTTCTCTCCCTCCAGCAAGCGTTCAACGCCACGGCGGTCGTGAGACACATGAGACGGTTGCACCTCGGCAGCAGCCTGGACAGCGCGAGCGCCGGCGTGTCGAGCACCCTCAGCCTCGCCACGCCGCTTCCCGACGGAGCGACCCGCAAAGATTGTGAGTACACGGCGGCGAGGGCCGTCACCCTCCGTCGGTCCCCCGCGTAGATGGGCAAGCTGCTGGTGGGGCGTCAGCCCGAGCTGACACCGCTTGGTGTTCGTCCCGCCAGCTTTGCGGCAGCCGAAAAGTCCAGGGGAACCGTATTTTTCTCTTTGACGCCCCAGCTGCAGACCTTGCCGCCAGTAATTTCTGCTTCRCATGAGCAGTTGTTTGAAATAAAGACTGAAAACGGACTGCGGCCTTCATTTTTAGCTGGTCAAAAAAAAAAAAAGATTCAGGGGAAAGAGTTTATGCAGTAAGAAACTGCGTTTTCAGCTCAGTGCGTTTTGGGGAGGAAGAGACTGCTTCTTGTAGAGAATATGAGCTTTTGGGGGGGGGAAAAAAGCGAGACCCCCCACRGCAAAACATGTTGTTTTTGGTTGAAAGCTAAAAAAGTTTACTCAAAGTGTTTATGTTTGAGTTTTGTGATTAAAAGTTTTCTGTAAAACTGGCCTACTTTCCATTTACATTTTCCATGGGGGAGACTGATACTGCCAGGCTGACCCAGCTTTGTTCGTACTGGGCCAGATTAAGATCCTGTACTAAGAAGCTCATTTGTTTTAGCAAAGCTCGGAGTCTGTGTGCCACAATGAGTCTTGGCCCACTGCCTTGTTTGCTRTAAGCTATAATTGAGATTTTCAAGCTGCCTGATGGAGTTGGATGCTTGGGATATATATTTTTTCTGAATGCCAGGAGAGGAGACATGGCAGCGGAGGGTTCAKTTGGAAGACAGAAATGCTTCCTTTGCAATGAAGCTTATTTAATCCGTGGTTTTGAGCACTTATTTACCATTCCCATCTGTCCACTTTTAGAGACTTTTGCATCCTGAAATGGAGGAATATAAACTTTACAGTTAGCTGAGGTTATTTTATATTTGGATTTAAGGTGCAGCACTTGGAAAGGAATGCTAATAGCTTGCGCTCTTGCAATACCTCAGCCTAGCCCAGGGCCAAGCGCTGCAGCCGCGGACGAGACGGCATCGCTGTGCTCCCCGGCGGTCTGCCTGGATCACCCTGAGCGATGCAGCGCTAGCCGCCGGCAAACGTCGTCTGCGGGGCCGGATGGCTCTAGCTGTGCTGGGGCAATGCAGCGATCACAGGAGAGAAGCAAGCCTTTGCTTTGGTTCCTACCGCAGTGTGGTCGAGCCGGACCTCAGTTAGGTTCAGAGCATCTGACGGCATGTTTTGCTGTTAAATGTAACTAGTGGATAATTAGTCTCCATGCATCCAATTAATGGACAGTTAATCTCAAATGGTGTTAATAAATATTGCTGAGTAGTACGAACAGTCACGGAAAAATATCTGTGTGCAAGAAAGGTGGGAAGAGAACAAAATCCATTTAACCACTACTGAATTCAGCAGGTCCCTGTACAGCATCAGGCCAAGGAATATTTTAAAGTGATGGAGAAGACAGCCAGAACGTAAAGGGTAAAACCAGATGTGCTGAGATAGGTGAACTTTTTTTATGCCAAAAATATGAGGCAAAAAAATATCAAAAGATTTCCAAGCATCCCAAATTAAATCCAGCAAAGAAGCTTGCCAAAGAATACAGAAGATCTTTCCTTTCCCAGAGAAATTAGTTAAAGAGAGMAGCTCAGAGATGCTGGCACCCCAAAGAACCAGTGAGTAGATCCTGTACCCCCCTGGACGCGATCCTGTACCATGTGCTCTAGGTGACCCTGCATGAGCAGGGGGGTTGGACTAGATGATCTCCTGAGGTCCCTTCCAACCTCAACCGTTCTGTGATTCTGTGATTCTGTGATCCAAAAGCAAATGCAAGGAATGTCATTAGGAGAAAGCTGACCTGTCAGATAGAGTCCACTAATTATCTCCTACTGGGAAAAAAGCAGCCTCTGAGGCCTAATTCCTGCATCTTTCTTTCTCAGTAGTTTTATCTGGGGACAGATTTCTTGCACAACGAAGATCCCATGCAGCAAGTTACATGAAACAGCTGTGCCACCGTTACAAAATGTAATACTGCGTGGTATTATTAATGGCGCTTTTAATGAGCTCTCCAAGTAGGTTCAAACCCAGCAATTTCACATCAACGAAGAGAAGGTTATGTCAAGCTGCGTCCTAGTTCTGCTCCCTGTATTAGGCCAGAGCAGAGATGATGTGTTAGGCTGTGTTATGCTACCTGCCAGCCAGGGAGCTCAGGTCTAAATGAATCAGTTGGGATCTCTCAAGTGTATTGGCCGGATTCTCAGTCCTCTGTACCTTTTATTCATTCATTCATCTATTTATTTATTTTTTCATTTGGGACATCACTGAGTTGTCTAGATTACTTACAGGATCTAGATCTGTGTATTTTAAAGGGAATATATAAATTGCACGTGAAGCCAGAGTAACAGATGTTGATACTGCTGTGAAATGGGATGTGGCTGAGTGTAGTTACAGCATGGTCATCCCTGGCATTGAAATGCCACCTTGAAGCTTGGAAAACTACGTAAAAGTTGTAACAAGCATCAGAAAGATCCCGAGTATACATAGGGCCGTAGACTGAGAATACGTTCATATAGTTTTTACCCATCCTTTACTCACCAGGCTGAAAAAAATAGCTGTATTTCTAATCACTCTCCTCTTAGGAGAGCGCAGGAACCCTGCTGGGGCGCAGGCCAGCAGCTTTCCTTGCACCCCGGTGCCTGCCGGGCTGCTGACCTGCACGGGGAGCTACGCAACACGGGAAGATCGGAGGAGCAACCCTGCGGGGTCTTGGCAGCCGCTGGGAGGGGGTAGTTCATCCGCGGGAAATTTTGGCAAGGATATATTGTAGTTCTCTCTGTTAATATTTTCCATGGAAAATGCTGAGATTGTGTTGGAATAGCGGAATCTAGAATCTTTCATACAAAACCTAGCGCGCTTTGGGTTTTCAGGAGTTACGTTGTGGAGGGTTGTGTTTTTCAAAGCTGTGGTAGAGGTTTTCCTGAAAGTGGACACTTTTTATAGCCTTTTTCATTTAGCTAAAAACCCAGTTTTTCACTAAAAGAATCTTGTCAGAGGTTTTTGATTAGTTCAAAAGCAGCTGCCTGGGTAAGATTTGGGTCCGGATAGTTTTTCAGCCTGTGTCTCTCAGCTGGCAGTCCTGGAGACATACCAGCAAAACCTGCAGTGACATAAGGTGTCACTAGAATGATCTCCAAATCACACAAATTTACTTTTCCTCAAGATTTATTGGAACTCACCAATGAATTTGACCTGCTGTAATTTCTTATCACCAGCTTTGCAGGATGCCTGGGGAAATTTTTTAGTCCAGGTGTGCAGTCTGTTCGTTTAGCTAGGTCGCAGTGATGAGAAAAGTTTAATCACCTRTAACATGCCCACGAGGAGAATTCTTCCGAGCAAGTACTGCTCCAGCAGGATGTTTTATTTGCAGGGCTCTTTCTAGCAGCAGATGAAATCAAGGTCTTCAGCCACAGAGCTGGGGAATCGGTCTAGATGAGCAGATACCAAAATGGGATGTTTTTCATCGCGCCGCACATACACAACCGCCTGGGGTGTCAGTGGGCGAATCGCCACTTGGCAGGGAAGGCAGGAGACACCGGGAGCCCCTGGTTAACCCATCACGGTGGGAAGCGCCTGCTGCTCCCCTCAAGCATGCCATGAAGGCAACCGCAGCTTTGCCCAATCCCCAAAAAATCACATTTCTAACTGCGTTTCTGCCTTTCCTTTTAGGTATGTCTCCATCCACTCTGTGTAGTTTCGTTTCATCCGCTTCTTCAGGCGTTTCTGCAGTAGGAGGCGACCGGAGACCCAGACCCACCACAGTGACAACAGTGCACACAGGGAGCAAGTGACGGGAGCAACGGCCCAGGCATCCGCGCCGGCGGCTTTTCTCGGCGCGATCCCACCCTGCATTGCGCGCTCAGCGAAGGACTAGAAGAAAGAAGATTTTTTTATGGCCATATTTTATACTGCAATTCTGAAATGTTTCATTTATCACAAACTGCAATGACTCCGGGGGAATGGATCTAACAGTCTCTGGTGCTGTACATATATATATACATATATATAAATATATATATATATATGTGAGTCTAGCAATGTTCTAACTAATGAACACTCATTCTTTTCCCCAGTGATTTACTCTTTTCTCAGTGTAGGTAACAGTATATGTTGTATTTTTTTTCCATTAACTACGAACATCTCAACTGGATTATTTAAATAGAGATACTTTTCTGAGCATTATATATTTTTTTCTTTTAAAAAGTACTTCCAGTAATGTTCCTCCTTCCAGTTTGCTGGGGGATAGGTTATTTCTGTAGGTAGGAATTTACATTAACTTTGCAACACAGGAGGATTGCAATGGCATGCCATTTTTAACTCCTCARATTGGACTGCAAATCTGTCTGGCTTTAGCAGAGCTGTTACTGCTCAGATTAAGAAAAACTGCTGCTTTCCCTCCCCTCCTCCTCCTTGAAAGCCATGGCGAGAGTTGAATTGCCACCAGCTGGAAGTTAGCTCAAATCTGGCCGAATTTCCGTAGCGCCGGGGRTCCGCAGCACCCCTGCGTGTCAGAGGAGAGGCAGGTACCCAGCGCCTTTCGGGAGCTCACCAGAGCTCAGCCAGCGAAACGGTAGAGGAGAGTCTCATTTTGCAGCTCTTACCCCCTCYGTAGTCCCTTCGGGCAAAAGGAAAGGACGGTGCGGGGCCCTGAGCCCTAGTTTTATTCTGCCCCATCTCACTGTGTGACCTTGGCAAGACATTTAGCTCAGCAGCCTCCAGGCCTGGCCTGGGACTTGGAGCGTGTCCGGGGCAGGTGCTCAGCACCTGCGGCTCCGCTTGGCTTCGGCCGCGGTTGCCGGTGCTCAGCACCTCTCGGAGTCACCTCTGGGGCAGCCGGTGCTGAAGCCACTAAAATAGCGGAAACCAAATAGAGAAGTTTGGACCTTAATTTCTAYGTGCCTCGGTTTCGCCTCCTGGGAGAGGGGTGGTGCTTGCACGCCTCCRTAAAGCACTTCCAGGGTCTCAGGTGCCAAGCGCAGGATCCAGGCGTATCATTGCTTCATCACTGTTAGCACCAGCCGGGGCGAAGGGCTGGAGAGGAGCTGGGAAAAGCAGGGCCTCTCCGAAAGGCAGATGGATGTGCAGGGGCCGCAGTGGCACTGCCTCCCTTCCTCTTCCTCCCCAGGAGTTCATATACAAAAGCTAACTCAATTGCCCTGGGTTTTTTTGTTGCTGAAATACATGCACTTCCCAGGCTACGTGTGCTGGGGTGTCATTTAGGAACAGCCACTGTTACTGTTGTGCAGCAAGTGCATTAAACTGCTCGGACTAGAAAGGAGGCCTGTTCACTGTCTGACCTCATTTGCTGAATGTCTCCAGGTTGCTTTTGTGTCGTTCACAGCTTTGGTTTTCTTTCCAGGAGGAGGAGAGGGAGGCAGGCAGGAGGAGCGGGCRCCCTCGCCCTGCCACTGTGAGCCGCTCGTACTCCAGACCGCTCCGTCCCCGCAGAGAGGCGCAAGCCATCTCCCCCGAATGGGCTCTGTTGCCGCATTCGTGTCATTTATCCTGCACAAGAAATTGCGAAAGCCAGTCACAGACACAGCTGAATGTATAAGGCAATAGTGACCGCGCTGCAAAAAGCCATAAGATACTTTTCATTGAGACTTCAAAACGCTGCCTCAGTTGTTTGGCTTTTGCCCGGCAGAGCCGGGATTTCATCCATCGTGCTTTGAGCGCTAAAGGCTGCAAAAGCAGGTGCCAAGGAGCGCTGACTCTGCTCGAGGAGGTCACTACTTTGGTGGCACTTAAAGCTGTTGCACACAGTAGATCTCTAGTTTCCTCAGTATTAACCTGTTCCCAGTTTCCGGAGAGGACAGAGTCCAAGTCCCCTAGGAATTCCCATCTCCAGCACGCCCAGGTAGCTGCTTGTGAAACCTCACGGCTAAGGCCACAGCAGAGTGACAGGTCTCCAACTTGCAGGAATTGCTGAACTCTAGCAAAGTCCACTGGGTTGCTGCAGTTTTGGGCATCCGTAGATCTGGCCCAGTGTGTGTTAGCGATGTGTGTGACCAGTGGTGGACCTACTCAGGTTATGGTTGCCATAGCGAAGTCGGAAAGCTGCAGTATTCTTAGTTTAGGAAAGATGCCAGATACGAGGTCTCTCTGAGGTTGGTAGCAAAGCTCCATGTAATCTCCCTGGTGAGGACTTCTGTCTGAGATCTGGGCAGACAGATGGGCAGGGGATCTCCTCGCTGCAAGGCTCACTCCTCTCCCCTTCCCCTCCACATACATAAGCTCAGCTGGCCATGGTCTGCTCCAGTGCTTGTATGTAAATAGGCAATATCCCAGTTCGGAGTCACTGGCGTTCTCCACATTTACACTCGTGCAACCAAGAGTGGGACCTGGTTAGGGARTATGTTTGTCTTTGTACAATTGTGTGTCAGGCCGGGGGTCAAGCATCCCCTCTTTGCGTTCTCTTCTGAAATCTGAGGTTGGAGTTGAACTTTGTTTAGTTGCTGAGGGCACGAATGAAAGTATAGCCTCTGAACATATCTTGCAGAAAAGAGAAAAGTAAGTGGATTTTCATCTGCGAAGCAAAGAGCAGTGATGCAAGCGAAGGCAGATGTGCGCTTCTGCAGTCGGGGGGGCCCCCTCGGTCCCGCACGCTGGCTGGCCTCCGTGCTGGATGCTTTCTGTATTTTGTATTCGCAGGGGTATTCTGCTGTCCTTCCAAACTTGGAGCTAGGGTGTTTTTCCTTCCTATAAGTAATATTCTGCTATAGTTGTGTAATTTATTGTCATTCTCTTTGGCTTGTTATCAACTGCCGGGATCTTAAGATGAGAAACAGAAGCACTTAAAAGCAAAATTGTTTCTTTTTGCTGCAGTTTTGGGTGATGGGAAACTGGGTTTTTTGTACCAGTAAAACAGGGCTGGAGATCTAACAGGTGTTCGTGACCTGCGAAGGGTAAAGATCTTTATTGTCATTGAGTCACAAAGCATCTATCTCTTGGTTAAAAGCTTCTTGAATCTGTGCAAAGCTGTTAACCGGGGTGACTCAGCAGGAGCCAGACCAGYGAGGTCTTTATGGGGCCAGGTTTGTGGATGCGGCTAGAGATGTTTGCCCCTTGGCAGCACAAACACCAACATCRTTTGCCAGAGAGGCTGCAGTGCCACTGCGTATCCTTCCCTTCGCCAGCCCACTGCGTACCTCTGCTCAGCGAGTCCCATGCCCAAATGCAAAAGCCAAGAGCAAATAACGTGCACGTGGGGACAGGGCTCCTAGCCGAAAAGCAGAAGATCCAAACCAAACCCACAACAAGCCTTGCCATGAAGGAACAGGTAGAAAAACCACTCTGGGCTCTTCCCAAGTGGAGCCGTCTTACTAAACCATGTGCGATCCACTCCTCCCATGAGGACTTCAGCCTGGACTCCCGTTTGTTACCCTTTTCTGCTTTACTTTACTGGCACCAATGTGCTGTTGATGTGTGACTTGTTTTTCTCGGTTCCTTCCCCTTCGTTCTTTCTCTCTGCTTGCAGCTTTGCTTGTTGCTTTTTACCTGCAGAGCCCCAGAGGCCACCTCTGATGTCCACAGCAGTGTTACTCGGGGAAGAAGCCTCCAGCAAACCTCGGGCTGGCCCCTTAGCCTGCAGAAGTGTGAGAACAGGCCGCCTGTGAGAATGAAAGTCAGTATTGCAGTGCCAGGGGCTGATCTTTGCATGTGACTGTTGCCGGTGCCTCCTAACTCTCTACGGGATCACACCCTGTGGGGTGCGAAGCGGATGCTGCCCCTGCAGCACAGCTGGTGGGGAAGTCCGAGCAGGGGGGGATACTGGCAGGGATGCTTTCCTGAGACTGCGTTACCCTGCCGGTAACGGCTCTTCGGTCCTGGTGGTCCTGGTTGCAGAAGCATCTGCCTTTCGGCACGTGGGAAGTCCCTTTTAACGGGATTGCTTGCCCTCTTGCTCCCGTGTGTGCTTACCCGGCCAAACTGGGGCCTCAATGCATCCCGGCGGGTGTTCATGGGAAGGGAGTTTTGCCTCCGTTAGTGTGGTTATTCACCCCCAAAACCTGAGGCTAAGGATTACACTCACTCGAGCAAAGAATGGAAACACACCCGGAGACTACTGCACCCAGGGAAAACAGCGTCGAGCTCAGGAGCGGCAGCAGGCTTGCTCGCACGCMGGATTAGCTGGCAAATCGTTCCCGGTGAGGGTCGAATGAGGGATGGCAACTTGTTCCCAAACATTTTGTGAGCAGAGTTTCTCCTGGGAAGTTAGTCACTGCAGATTGCTTGCCCGGCAGGAGTTTTACACAATCCCGTTAATTTATCCCTGGTTCCCTGTAGCCGTGTCCTGCCTTTAGATCTGGTGTGCCGGGCAGGCTGCTGCCCGTGGCACGCGTGTGCGTGCGTGTGTGCGTTTTATGGCCCCAGGGATCTCAGCTCCCACCRCTGGTTGAAAATCAGGAGTCGGTTCAGGGGTTTTTTTTGGTTTGACTTTGCTGAGTTGGGTCAAAGCTGTGTAAATAGTGTTTGTGATCAAGAATAAGGCTCTTTATCCCAGACTCTGGTTTTCAAGACCCCTTTCCCATCACTAACAGTGCCACTGATCTGTCCAGTTAGCGATTTTTTTTTCCCTCCTCTCCATAAACGGCAAGTTCAGAGGAGCAGTTCTTACATTTTTCCACGCTCAAGAGTGGACCCAGGGCATGTACGCTTGTAAGCGTTGTGAAAAAAAACACTGCTGAACTAATGATGACATCAAAATGTCCAATAAATGCATGATACTGCACTGCATGTATTAAACTGCTGTTCACTGTTTCTGTATTGCCCAAGCCTTTTCTTTCGGCACATTCAAGCCAACCTTTTCTTCTAGGGATTTCTTCTGGGTTTTGCTCTTAAATGACTCGGTGTATCTGTAACTCAAAATCCATTGTTAAGTCTGAGTAAATGCAAAAGCTGGTGTTTTGTAAACAAGATGCTGCAAAGCCTGATGATGTATTTTGTCTTTCTGTTGGATGCTCTGCAGCTTGCACAGGAGGGTTCACCGTCCGGAGATGCTTAAAACTGCGCAGCGGTCACATACACGTCTAGGTACAGGGAGTCAGGCTGGGGGAGCCCCTCTTTGAATAAGATGTTAAAAAATTCAATCTGCATTGAAAAAGCCTTCCCTGGGTTACTAACACTCAGGACTGCCAAGAAGCTCGTTGGTGTGTCTCTTTGGGGCTTTTTTTTTTTTTTTTTTTCCTGATCTGGTTTTCCTAGGCAGAACTTAGGCAGGTTCGCTCAATTCTTAGTATTTTCCTCTTCCTGTGAGACATTTTGTTCTCACCCGTTGCAGAATGAACTGCATTTTGGGGACTAAGATGCTGTGATTTTTTGCCTGTGCAAAATAGTTTCAAGAACTGAGCTATTTATCCCGTCCTTTCCAAAGCACCAGCTACCAAAGCACCTTCCCCCCCACCCCCCACCCCCAAATACTTGCAGTTAATCCTTGAAGCTCCATGTGCTAGTACCACCATTTACCTGCCCAAGAGCTTGGCCTGGCACTTTTCCTTCTTCCACCTGGAAGTCATTCCCTTGCCTTCTCTTCTGCTAATCGAATCATTTTCACTTGTGCTGGGCTTTCTGAGGCAGGGCAGGGTACAGCAGGCCACATTGTTAGTGCTGTTTCGGTGCTGATTAATATCACGTTAGCGTGAAAGCATCTCCTSTTGCCGAAGCCAGGAGCGGAGCTGGGAGGGCTGGGACCGGCACCGCGGTAGGACACTTGCGCGGCTCCGGGCGACAGCGTGCCATGCAGCGGGGCTGCAGCAAAGCGTGCCGGTGGTGTAGGGAGTGAGCATCAATATTGCAGCCCTCCCCACCGAGGGCCTGGCCAGGATTTTGCCCCTGTGGCCGTAAATCCCACAGAAAGCCCAGGCTTGGCTGGACCACCGCGGTTCATGGCTCACGGCAGTGCTCAGGTGAGCTCCAGGCTTTTCCATGCTTCATCTGCGTCCCACCAGCCCAGCCCGGCATCGCGTACGTCAATACCTAGCGTCACCCCCAACCATCCCCGTGTGAAGAGCGTGGGAGGTCATTAGCTCAATGAGAGTCGCGTTTCTGGTTGATGCAACTGCCAGCGTCCTGTTGGCACTGTCCTCTYGTAGAGAAACAGCATTTTGGTCAGCTTGGGGCTTTTTATATATAAATATATTTGATTTGTGACAGCAAACAAACAAACAAACGAAAGGCCCAGTCTGCCCAGAGTACTGACTCCCCACATATCCCCAACTGAGAAACATCCCTCCGTTTACTTTTAATGAAAATGCAAGCATGTTTTCTACAAAGGCTTAAATCTTAATCAAGGAATGTCCGTGTGCCTAATCTTGCAGGTCTTGTGATTGATACAAGTTCATAACAGCATCCATGTCCAAAAAGAAGGGAGAATGTGTATTTACTCCATGCATGTATTAAGGCATTGCAAAAGTTTTATCTGCGTAAATGAGTTTGCAGTATTGCAAATTGTTAATGGGGCTACATTGCAAGTGGTTCTCTGCCTTGACAATCATGTATACATATCGAGATTTCTATCATAATGACAATTTAAAGGGACARCTAATTGTTTTCCTCCAATAAATCCAATTAAATCACCAGAATGTGAAGCGTGGTGTTGTTTTCAAGTGCACGATGAGTYCCCACTTGTGCGCAAGAAACAGAGTAAATCACTTATATGGCTTCTCCACTGTTTTGTGCAGTGGTTCCCAAAGGAGGACAGTGGGATTTGGTTTTTTTGAATTCCACAGTTCTCTCAAGAGGGAAATGGGAGAAAGGCAAAAGGAGGTGATTATTTGTTTTTCAGCTTACCAGACGTCATCAGTAGCGGAGAGGGGGATTTGCCCCCTGCGGTCTGGGGCCAGGTCTGGCTGTGCTTTGCACTCGCACTGCCTCGCATACAGTGATTACCTAAGAGCTGCTGTTTTGTAACAGGAAAGACTCCCGGATTCATAGCCAAGTCCTTACCTCAGTGGAAATTCATCCCTTCATTTATTCATAAGCACCTCTTTATAAATTCAAATTATAAAAGCACTGCTGGCACTCAGGAGCAAAACAACTCCACCATGATGAGCGAGAAGCCCTCAGCCCGGACTCGGCACCAGTGTTGTGGGTTCACCCACACGTTGTGGGGGGAATTTCTTGCCATTGCCTTCACACACCAGCTGGAGGGTTGTGTTTATTCACGTCACTGTGAGATTTGCCCTTCGGATRTTTCCTGAAGCTGCCATTCAACGTGATGCTGCCTGGCAGCGCGTGGAGGCAGGGTTATCTCCTGGGGGTTGTGGATACCTGCGCTGCAGAGAGGRGATGCAGTTGGTGGAGACCCCTGTGCCTTAGAGCGGATCCTGGCAATTTACAAAATCTGTGGTGGGAATCCTGAAAGGAGATGACATCTACGCTAATGTTTCCTAACACTAACGTGAGGTGGGCTTGTGCTTGAGGTTGAAGCCAGCTGGTTTTAGACATCTGGTTCCATAATGGAGCTTAAATGAACAGCAGTGATAATGGCCAAYCCATAACAGTACAAAGAAAAAGTTAAATTACTCAAATAGCTTTTATATTGCCAAGGAGRAAACAAACACCAGAACCAATTTGATTACTATTTCAAAGCTGTGGTATGCAATCGTGGCCACAAAATGAGGGTTAGATGCCAGAGCTCCCCGGAGGAGGTTAGACAGCTGCCATATGTGCTTTAGAAAAGCACATCCATGGAAAGGTGTATCTTTGGAAAAGTACATCCTTCTCAGACCAGGAAAATGCAGGACCAGAGTCGCCCAGAGGTTTGGGGTTTGGAAGGTGTGGGGTGAGCAACTCGAAGTAAACTCTACGTATCAGAGGTGATGGAAAGGTGAGCTGATTCCAGGCCAAGGCAAGTGGGCTAAGGATGTGCTGAAGCAAATATCATGTTAGCCCACACTATCCTCTCTTGTGAGTGAGCAGAAAAGGTGGCAGGTAGTGAGAAAGCTGCAGAGAGTGACACTGAGGTACGGACACAAGATCCACCGATGTGAAGGAGCAGCAAATCCTGCAGAAAAGACTCCAAAGTCAAATGGGAGAAATGTAAACCTAGGCATCAGACAAAACTGGCCACTGATGACCACTGGTAGCAAAGTGACTTTTAGCAGATGGTACAAATGAGGACCTTCTTCCCGTATGTGTGACTCTCAAGCCTGAACTCTGGTCATTCTTTCATATTTAGGGTCACATCTCCATCTGTGTAAGTTAGCTCTCATGATTTTGTTCAAATTCTTCGGATTAAAGCTAGCTCAAGGTCTGTCTCAAATTTTGCAACGAAATGGAAATCTTGGCCATGGAAATCTTCTCATGTCTTGGCTTCAAAATCGCCGGTTCCTCTGTAAACTCACCAATCAGCTAGCATGTGCTAAGCTTTCCCTAGTTCCCAGTGAAATGGGGCAGAAGACCACCACAGAACAACTGAAATGCTGATGCTACAAGATAGGACTCCTCATGTCATGTCAGTATTTACTTGACCTTTGTGCATTTTCTTCACTGTTACGGGTTCAGCAACACATTCTTGGCTGTTTGAAATAAATGAGATAAAATGTCAGTACAGAGAAGCCAATGGGTCAAGACAGAGATGGGGCTATAGAAAATATTGTGCTTGCAATCTTGCCAAGATCCACAGCCATCTTCACACCAAAAGGAAGGGGACCCATCTTATTTTGAAAGCTTTTTGATTGTTGGTATGCACTGAGGTTCTGGCTCAGGCAATGCTCGTTCATGTGCCAATATATCATTAGCCATCCTTCATGCCTATATGGAGCCTCTTTCTTAGCTCTTTTGCTCTTCAGTGCTATCCCAAGGCCTCAGAAAAACTAGGGCTCTGGTAGGTTGGGTATTGCTAGGCCATGGGCAGTCAAAAGGAGTTTTGCAAGAGTGATGTTTGTTCAAGTTGGGCATGTGCAGGAGCCCAACTTCCAGGACCTAGGAAATGTCCAGACTGAATAGGAATGGGCTCCCTGCAGTTCAGGTACCTCCATGGCTGGGAGATGCTAAGGAGGAGACATTTTGCACAGGGTGTTCAGCCACAGGCACTCGCTTTGTTGCAGTGTAGATGGTCCTACCCTTTGCCTGGTTATGCCTACACTGAATTTCAGCCTTAAGGCCAAACTTATCCCCTAGCTTGTTTGCGCATCCACTAAACCCATGTTTTCAGACATGGGTTTTTGAGGACCCCTTTGTGGACTCCATGAGAAGGAAACATAGGCCTACATTACCTCAGAGCAATCCCAAGGACACCGTAACCTGCCATAGGGACTAGGGGACATGCTGTTCCCATCACATTATGCTTCCTCCCAGCTGTCTTAAAATTCCTTGGGGAATTCCTCCATCTTTGTCACTGTGGGTACACTTTGCCCAGTGTACCCAAGTCCTTGTTGTGGTGGAGCATGTCAACAGTGCTGAAATACTGTAATGAATAATAACCATTTCTAATAACTGCGGGGGCAGAGAAGAAGGACTGTCCAGATCAGCACTCTGAGTATTCAACTGAGTATTTCCAGATTGTTTGGCATCAGGGCTTTCTGAATTACATTAGGATAAATTCCTGACTTCCAAACTCTGTTTATTTAGACTGAATTCCAAACTTCCCTTTTTTTTTCCATCTTTGGGATTTTTTTTTCTTTTTATAACTACAACATTCTGATACAGTTATGGTCAGTTAATGGCTCATTTACCTYCTTCACAAAGTGTTTTGTTTAGGGAAATTAATAATAATAATAGAGCTGAGAGGCAGTTTGTCATTCCCATCCAACTCATGAGCTTTGTGCTTTCTTTGGCACCACATCGGCTCTTGTATCTTTTTTATTTTCTTTCTTGGGGGGCAGAAGGAGCAAGAACTGTGGTGACATCCTTGCCTTAACTTACAGTCTAGCAGTGACAAGAGAAGCTTAATAAATCTTGAAAAAATGCTTCCTTTGGTTAGAGGCCAGCTGGGCAGGTACTCTCAGTACTGAAGCAGCGAATATCAGGGTTACACCACAGCTACTTAAAGTTTGCATTTGCTCAAAGTAGCATTCGAAATGTAGCTGTTGTCTCCTGATCCGCCACAGAGTGAATACTGTGCCGCCGAAGTTACAGTCACAGAGCGAGACTAGCCCATCGGTTATTAATGTCCCTAAGCCTCATCTATATCTCGTAGAAAGCGGCAAAACAGACGTGTCTATTCTGCAGACATCACACACACTCCCCTGCGGATTACAGGGACACAGCACGCAGGGCTCCCTGGACTCTGCACTGCTGGGAGGAAAATGAGGTTCCTGTTTCTGGCAATCAGGGCAGAAATGAAACAAATGCAGGATAGGAAAAGGAGAGGGTACAGACAGAGGAAACGTGAGGAAGCTCCCTCCTGTGGACCAGTCCATTCGTAGCCCAGCAGTCAGCTGACAAAAGGCAGGTGATAAGGAGAAGAGCTCAGCAAGGCTATTCCAAAGATGCAACTGTAAAGGCCTTTTGGGCCATTCTCACCTCTCTCAGAAGCTTCCCTGGACTCCTGAATATCTCAGGGACACAGAGAGCTACATCATGGGCTCTACCCCAACCACGTGGGAGCACGACTTCTCAGAGACCCTTACTGACCCTGGTGGCTGGAGGGAAAGAGGAGTGAGATGAAGAAAAGTCAAAGAGCAGGAGGGGCCAGATCTAAGCACAGGGACAGCATGGAGTAAACTGAAGGTTTGGGGGTTGGCCTACAGAGAGAAGTATGGCTTTTCAAGTACTCAGATGGTAGGAATTTGTCATGTATTTCATGTGAGAAAAAAAGGAAGAGGGCAAGCTTTCAGGATCTAGAGCGGGAATTGAGGTATGATCAGGCCAAAGCTGAAAGTTCCTAATGTCTGTTTAGGGTAGGAGAAGTCGAAGCATCATTTGTTCAGGAAACGTCATCTTAATGGCTTCCCACTGTTGCCTGTGAGGTCCTGAAAGGCTTGTCATCCTGAGCACAACCCAGCTTCTCCAACTGTCTTTCTCCAGAATGAGGTCTCCTGGTACAAGCAAACAGTGACATGCGGTTCTGCCTTGGTCTAGCATAGAAAACCACTTCTCCCTCCCAGCCCCAGTTACTTCTTTTCCAAAGTATTTCCCTATTTATGCCTCTGAGCTTGCCTGTAGGACAAGAAGAGCTTACTAATATAGCATCATTTCAATATAGCATCAGTAGCAATGAAAATTTCCTGTAAATACCTGAACCATGGAAAAACTTTGMATTTTTCTGCATTTGTATGTGGAATATACCAGCTTGTGCTAAGATCTGTAGTTCCTTACATGTACAACGTGAAGTTTGAGCTGTTTGGCTCACCTTGCCAACACATTGTCTACGTGCATCTTTGAGGCTCCTCAGGCATCTTGTGGAAACATGTGGTTGAAAGCACCAATTCAAAGCCTGGGAAACACAGTTTGCTTCCAATCATTTACAAATGTGCACCTCAATGACCCACTGCAGTCGCTGCCAGTAGTCTCAGGCAAGTAGGATGCAAATCTGATAATGTACTACTCCCATTCCCACATGATCGGAGGAAGGAGAGAAACCCATTTCTCAAACCTTTGCTCACCAAATAACCCCTCCACCCCAGTTCTGGCAATGCAGCTGACACCTCCGTGGTTGTGTCAGCACCTGGCCAGCAAAGTATGGAGGCCTCTGCACAAGCCGCAGCTGATGGGAGAGTGCAGGAAAGCCCAAAATGAGACAGCAATGCTGCGCTAGGACAGCCCTAGGTTAGCTTTTCTCCAGAGTGTGTGGATACGAAGGGGCAGGGAGGAGGCGCATGCAGCACAGCTGAGCCAGCTCACTAAAGCGGTCTCTTTTCCAACAGCCATGGAAGACACCATGCCCAGGGCTAGATACAGCCACTGCATGGTTTTCAAGGGCTGTATGGCCGTGCAACTGCTCCTCCGGTGCAAYGCCCAGCACGATGCTCCAACAGGTGGATGGCCCTGCACTGGCCTTGCCCACCACTGAGCTGGTTGTGATATGGTGAGCAGGGCCAGGACTGGAAAATATTTGGTTCTTTAAATTCTCTCAAGGCAAGTTTAAGACAGCAATCCTGTTTATCACCAGCCTCATTACTTGATTTGGTCATCTGTGCTCTTCTGGTGGTGATTTAAACCTACTGATTTATTGATTTGGTCCTAATTGGGTCCTGAACTGGGTCACTGCATTGTTCCATCTTTAATTGCTTTGGCGAAAGTCTAGTAAATTAGCCTAGTAATAAGCTTGCTTACCAGGATTTTTGCCTCTTCATCCTTAATAAAATCCATAAAAGTGAATTTAAAAAAAAGAACAAACTTATCCTACTGAATTGCTACTTGTATCATGGAGTCTGAATGAAACTCAGATAATCAATCTATCTGCTGTGTCCTTGACTCTTCCTCCAACTATAAGTCCTCAGGAAAAGAAAACTTAGCACTTCAGCAAATAACCCCACAGCAAAGGAACAGATGGGAAAAAAATGGTAAAACACGAATCTAAAACCTGGGTTCCAGTACTTGCTTTGCCAGGCTTCCTGTGACACTGCAGGCAAGTCACTTAGGAGAAGACCTAAAACACCACTTAGATCCCCAAAGAGGGATGTAGCCCAGTGGCTACAGCATATCCTGAGACTCCCTCTTTCCTCTGTTTTTTTTTTCATTCCCTTTCTATTTTCTGCCAGCTTGGTGCCCAGACTAACATTTTGGGTAGAGGCCTCACCAGCACCTGTGAGAAGGACTATCACCTTCCTGTAGTGTGTCCTGATATCTACGTGAAACAGTCTTGGCCTTCATGGCTGCCCTTGGCCTCCCACATCTCGTTCGCCTCCATCACCACCGGGTGCTGTCTGTTGACTGCACGGGTTTTGTACAATCTCTTCCCTGCTGTATTTCCTGCACAGCTGCTGGGGCTGCAATGTGATTTTCTGCCCATGAAGCTAATCAGGTCTCTTGCAAAAGCTTCTTGTAGCTCCCTGCAGCTTAATACCCCCCTTTCATGGCTGGTAATGAGCTGCTTCCTCCCACCCCTTGATCATCAGTGAAGGTCGTGCATAGTCAGACACCGGTTCCTGCTGCAGAGAAAATATCATTACTTATCACCACTGGGAAGCCACCCCACCAGCCCCTCTCAAACACCCTGAAGCCTATTTCTGCAAAGAATACAAAGATGCTGCTCCAAAGATAGAGTTGTGAAACCAAAGCAAATCTGCAGTTAATTAAAAATGAAGAGAATTAAACACACAGCCAAAGAGGAATATGAAGTTCAGATCAGCTTGATCCCCAGCATGACAAGACAGTTTATTATCCCTTTAGCAGAATAGGGATTTTTGTCTCCACATGGGCTGTAATGATGTGGCTGGAAAGCTTCCATTATCTTTAATTAAAATAGCATGATTACATTTTCCTTTCTCCAACCTATTTAAGCCTTGAGTCAGTGCACAGAATTAGGTACTTATGATAGGTGATTTGACTACAGCACTAATCTCTTTCACTGGCTGGGGCCAGGACTTGGAGTTGTGGATAGTCTATCCCTCAATTACCCACTGCTCTCTTCAGCTTCAGCGCTGTACCACCTTCCTGGGTCCATTTTAGGACAGTTGCAGCTGGGGCAAAAAAGCCTCATGCCTTGTCAGACCCACCAAATATGCAGGGCACACATGTATGGTACTTGCAAAGCCAAGRCAGCGCGTGGTGGTTCAGAGCGCTCGAGAGAGAAGCAGTTTTGCTTCTAAGATGAAGGGAACAGAGCTTGTGACCACTACGGGACRACTTCATATTTGCTGCCTTTTTTGTGTGGATTCTTATGACTTAATGAACATGGTTCAGTAGCTATGTAAGCAAGTGGGAAGAGCATGGACTTAATTCTGCTTCATGAATGTGACAGCTGGTAGCTGAGACAATACGCTGGCATCTCAAAGCAAGCATCAACCACCTCAGCTGTGTTTGGGGAGTGTTCTGGAAGACATGTGGGTTGTATGGAGCTGCAAGACTGGACTTACATCCTTGCATTCCCAAAGATGTGGCCAGACCATAGATCATTACAGTAATGACACTGACCCAGATGACATATTCTTATTGTCCGGGTGAGAACAGCCTTTTTTGGCTTTAACCTGGGCTGAACCATCCTCTTGTACTCTGCTGGCTGCACTAGACCACAGAATTTATCTGCTTATGTCAAGTTTTTTGTGTTCTCGGGTCTGAGCAACTTTGGTTYCTCAGGCAGCCTCGGCACCTAGGACTGAGCTCTTCCACGGTGCACTGAACTGAATTCATCCACCTGCCTGTCACCTGCCACCCTGGGGTGAAAAAGGGGCTGGTCATGCAGCAAAGGTGTTTTGTAGCTGGGGTTTTGCCCACACTCCAAGGAGCCCTGCAAGATGACCCCCTCCAGCCCAAGGCATAGGTCGTGCTGGGATGCTGCTTCACAGGGCAGAAAAGTCCAGTTGCACGGACACTTCACAGGCAGCGTTGGCTCTGCCACTGGAGAGGCTTTGCTGGAGCCATACAAGTCCGTAGCCTGTGCAAGCATGAAGCAGGCTTGTTCAGTGCAAGGGAATGTGGCAGCTTGGCATGGCTTCACCAGTGTAATCGGTGGATGGTAGCTGAGGCATCAGGCTGGTCTCTCCAAAGGAAATATTGGCTCTACACTACATCRTCCAGGATCATATGTACAGCTTTTGTACTTTTATTGCTGATCTCATCCTGTTCTGCTATACCCTCTGCAGACATGCAGCGAGGCCTGAGGGACGTCTGGGAGTGCTAAGAGGGCAGTCCAGGCCAGCGGAGATGCTCTCACCCTTTTCAGCTGTGCCAGCATGTTGCACATCTCATCCCTGGAGCTGAACATTGCTTCTCCTCCCAGATACTCAGCTCTTACTCTTCTTTTTAAAGGTTTCTTTCCTGGCATTAACCCAGACAAAGGCTGCAGTGGTTGATCACTTTTGTTCCAGTGAAGGTCATGTTGTTGCCGGTGTCTGACCCATCCTCCCCCAGATGCATCTGCTGGARTGACCACACTGAACGGTCTGGCCTAGTGATCTCCCAGGGCTTACTGCACCTGGGCTCACTGTGCCTGCYGGCCTTGGCTGGAGAAATAGAGGAAGACTGAACAGATGCTGAGGCTTTGTGAACATTTCCCTGGAGCTCTTGCGCTAAGCTGGGTTTTATGCCTTCACTGGAAGGAGAGGAGAAACAGGAGGCACAAGAAGCTTCCAAGCAGCACCCGCGCAAGAGCGAAGAGTCCTGCCAGGGAGCTCTGGCTCATCCTCGCAACAAGGCCTGTGCAATGCCACCACCTTCTCGGAGATGACAGCTGCTATAGCAGGGCTGCAGCACTGAATGCTCCCTACCTGAGTGCAAACCCCGTTTCCACTCCCCATGCAAGTGTCTTTCCCTCTTCCCTGTTGACCCTGGTCCTTGGATGACCTGCTGGACTGGAAGGAGAGCAGCCACTGCACCCAGCATTTCAGGCTCAACAAGTTGGCATTGGGTCACTATCTATTATCTTTTCCTTATGCTCATCTGTGTAATTGTGCAGAGGCTGTGAATGCTGCTGGCATCTGTCAAACACCTCATTAGTGGTGCTGAAGTCTTCTGCCTCAGGCTGTAGCTCAACAAGTTTTTTTTTTGTCTCTGCTTGGCCAAGATACGCTGAATATAGAGACCTGTTTAAGCATTCATGCATGTTGCAGCGCATCAGTGTATACTGACCTCCGAGTCTGGCAGCTTGAGGATTTCCATCTGAATATGTGCACTCACCTGGAAGCTACAAGTCCTGGGGCCTGATCCCTGCTCATTCCTTGTACATCAAATTGCTTTTGGATAAAAACACAAGACAAGTATGCAATGCCGTGCAATGCTGTGCAGTGCTGGCCAAAGGTGAGGAGGGCAGCGAGCTGCTTGGGAGCAATTGTGTGCCATGCCTTTGCAGCTGGGCAGGATCAGGCCTAGCTGGARACCCAAGGAACAAGCAGGGAATGGGTTGGGCTGCTGCAGGATGCCCATGCTGCTGATTCCAAGAGCTGAAAYATTTTTCTTTGCATTTCATTGATTTGTTCTGCCTCTTTGTGTAGGTACCCAGTTGGCTCCCACCACGGCTCTGCTGAAAGGCAGCAGCAGTGATGCAGCGGGGTTTAGCCCACCTCGGTCTGTCTCTGCAGGGGCTTGCCTGAGGTAGGGGCCCCAATTGCCTRCACCCTGGGTGAATCTCTGATTTGGGAAAGCACCATCCTGACAGCGATCCTGCTGCCAGCATTGAGGCTGTGACCCTTTGATGTCCACCGGTCACTGTTCGTCCCCTCAAACTCTTCATCAGAGTCCCCATACCTTTTCCACCGAGGTTTGCAGTCTGCTCCCATCAGTCAGCCCGCAGTGTCCACTCAGCGTGAAATCCTTGTTTCRTCTCTCAGTGCGTTCACCAGCTCAATGTGTGCCGGTCACAGCCACCAGCAGGCATATGCTATTGCAACGGGCCTGCAGAGGCAGATTTGTTGCTGTTGCTTTGCAGAGGTGAGGTGCTGGAAAGGATGTATGTAATTCTGGGTTTTGAACAGATGTGGTGCGCTCACAATGTCTGACTGACGCTCGGCACCACTGGCCTCCCTGCTGACCTGCCTCACGTGTGTCTTTACAGCAGTGCTCAGAGCGGGAGAACCGCTGTGTCCATTTAGATATATGTTGCCCATAAGACAGGCCAGTTCTCCCTGTGCCTTGCTGATAAGACTGATCTGAGTGCTTTATTGGAGACATCTGTCACAGGGGATTTAGAAAAGATTCTCCAAAAGCTGCTGTTACCAGTTTGTCTGTCTTGTTGATACCACCTTTAGCTGTCCTCCTGCCACCTCATCCGCCAAATCCATCTTCACTGGATGGGATGGATGATGTTATTTCATCCCAGCAACTCTCCATCTTGTATCCTTTTTTTGTGACGAGCCTTTTATGAGGATAGTGTGCAGTGTGGCTGAAGCGCTGGATATGCAGTGACAGGAAATGGCTTCTCATGGGAGCATCTCCAACAGCCAGGATACAAGCAAAAAGCAGGTGGTGCCTCCACACTGTTCTACGCCTCAAGGCCAAGAGACGGTGGGGAGGAGGCTTTCTGAGCGAGGGTAGCTTTGCCGGTGCTGCAGCTCCCRGCAAGGGAAAACAGCCTCATTCCTCTGTCTGCCTTGAAAATTTGCCCCTCACCTGGCAGAAGAAGTAGGAAGAAAGTGGTTGCCTGAGATGGAGGGCATGCAAAGGGAGCACTCAAGTCCTACCTTGAGGACCAAGGTCTGCTGTGGCCAAACTCCCTGGGATTTCGATGGAAATGGTGACAAGCAGCTGCTGTTTGACTGGATTATCGATCTCAGAGCAATCCAGCCTGATGATGGCTTTTCTCTCCTACCACRTGTGGGGTCCCAGGCAGGGCTTCCCTGGTAGAGGAGGACTGTGACATGAGTTTACACTAAAAATCTCCTCTAGACAGTGCCTTCTAGATATTTTTAGCAAGTGGCACCTTATTACCCAGCCATGGTACAATGCCAGGGAACCCACCAGCTGGTCCATAGGAAGGGGCCGGAGAGGCTGGTAAAGAGGGAGTCTTGGTTGAGTGTCTTCAGCTGGAGAGCTCTTAACCATTTATTAGAACCTGCCTGAATTTGGATGTTTTTTTCCACAGAAATAATTGACTTGATATAAAAATGTCCTCATCAAACTCCAGCTCCTTGCTCTGAAAATGGTGATGGAAAAGAGCTTAAAAAAAAAMCAGCAAAAATATTTAGATAAAGATTAAATGTTTTGCAATTGCAGACTTAGCCTCAGAGATGGTTGATGGTTTGTAAACTATTTTTTCAATGCAGTCCAGCAGAGAGCAACACCACCATGGAAACTTTCAGCCTCAGCAGTGTAAGTATGGCTACTGAAAGCGTCACTGTAAAGTCAGAGCTGTCCCTCTCTCTTAGCAAGCAGTGCTGGTTCCAGCCCTGACTGCATGATCTGCTGACTTTTTGTAAGCTTTTGGAGGTAGGGAGTAACTCTTCATCATGTGCTTATGGGTAGCAAAATGGAACATGTGGAGCTATATTTATTGGTACGTATTGCGATTTATAACATATCTGAAATAAATGATTTGAAGAGAGCATAACAAATAGTCTGCTTTTGTCCAGCAAGAGCTACTTTTCCTGGCATCGAGAAATGGGAAAAAATAATTTATTGACAGCAATCTGTGACATTTCCTTTTCCTTATCTCTTGAGGCCAAGTCTCCAACTAGGAGGGCATTATAGAAATAACGATAAAAGAAATATTAAAAAGAAGAAACCAAAACAGTTGCCCCGTTGCCATGGAAATGTATGAGAACWGTTCAAGCAAACACCCCTCCGCGATGTGGTCGTGTGTTTGTCCTCAGCCAGCGAGTGGAGATCYGGCATTTCAGCCTCTCCTTTGTTTGCCTTCATTTTCCTGGCACGGATGTGCTGTGGGGGCATTGCTGAGATCAAATCCCTTCTGCCTTGCAGGGTCCCTCCTTTTCCCAGTGGGCAGTGGAAGAGAAATGCCATCTGAGACTGATAAATGTAGCTGGGGCAACCTGCTCTCTGCACCTTCCTCCTCCACTCTGGTTGCTTGGTCATGCCCTGCCCGYGCATCACCTCTGCCTGCTCCTCAGGCCACAAGTGGCCCTGCAGGAGCTACAGCCCCCAACCCCACACTTCTTCCCATCTGACCCACTCTTACCTCCTGGGAAAGAAAGAGATGAAAGAAATGGTCCTTGAAGGCTAAATAACCTGAAAGGCTTTTTGCTRAGGCTCACCCCCTCCTCCACCAATTTGTGAGAGAACCCCCAAACTCCCTCATTGGTCTTTGGGAAGCTAATGAAATACATCTGATGCCACTTTTCCTGCCAAAGGCCTTGTACCCATGGAGCAGATGTTGCTTTATTGAGCAATAAGCAGTTTAAAGATCTGCTTCCAGCTGCCGGGTCCAGAGCTGTCATGGAGGCTCTGGACAGAAAGGAAACTTGTGATTGTGTGGRCTCCAGCACACTGACTCATCTGAGCATGAAAGCCCTGGCAAAACCCAACGTTTCCTTCGGAGCCTGTGGGATATATGCACGGGCTGGGGGAATGGAGCATATGACAGAGCAGATACTTACAAAACCTCAGAGAGAGGATTTCATTGAGTCCTGTAAAAATTAAGGTTAGGATAATGACCTATCTTCTGGAATAAACAGAACAGAATAGAAAAAAAAGTGCCCAAACTCCTCTGTGCTCTCCAAAGAGTGTCTAGCCTGCAAGGAAATGCCAAGGAAAAGCAGCTGGTGTCCAGCCTCTGTTGGTGTGAAGAGCCCTGGGAAAGCCACTGGGGGAGGCACTACAGGTGGTGGCCTACCTGCCCCAGTGTTTGTGGAGCAGGAGAGACCTCCCCAGGCTTGGCTTCTGCCCAGAGTACGTCTGTCATGTCCCCTGCTCCGTTTCAGGTAGGGGTGCCCATGTATGAATAAACGATCCAAATTTTGGCACATGACACAGGCTGCTCTGGTCTGCCCTCTCTAAGGAGCTATGTCCCTTCGCTCATGTGCTGCAATCTTCCCTCTTTGCCCCATTCGGGCAGGAAACAATTTTAGAAACTGGAGCAAGGGTCTAAGGTCTGGGATTCCCRAGTTTTCTTATGCAGATCTGCTACTGAACTGCTGTCTGAATTTATGTACGTCTTAGCATCTTTGTTTGACTTTGAGTGGAAGGGGATCATGTAAAGCCTCAATTAAAGGCCACCAAGCATTTTAAGGGCTCCAGATGGAAGATTTAGTGGAAAGGTGAAGTATTTTGTTGCAGTTGTTCCCAGACTGTGATCTATGGGCTGCAGTTTGGCATCTGGCGGCCCTGCAAAGCCATGTAGTTATTTCTTGTTTTTTTGACTGCCTTCCTTATAGAAAAGATCCCAGGAGTCTGTAAGAACAATTAGAGGCTCAGAAAAGGAGCCAGGCCTCTTCGTGTGCCCTGGATACTCRCAGGGCTGGGCTGAGCTCACCACTGCTCCTCACTGTGCTACCAGGTTGCCACCAGACAGCAAAGCCTCCAGGTCAGCAGCAAGCTTGCCCAGATCGCCCCACCATTGCCGGTGGTCAGTCTCTACCTGTGCTACTCATGGCTGTGTGATAGTGCTCTGGAGCAGAAGTGACCACTCGTTCATTGCTGCCTGCATCTGTGCTTTACCTGGAGCTGGAATTGGATCTATGCAGCTCCTGTTTGCATAGAAAATTAGTTTCTTTGAAGACCTCTAATCAGTGACAATTTGCCTGTGTGATGCTGAAGCCCATAGCTCAGGCGAGAGAGGCCACCAAGCGACATGCTGACATGGATCCGCTTGAAGCCAGCACTGGGCTTTTGCACAGAGAGCAACATAAGGAGAGATGKTGCCCATGCATGGTGGGGTTTTACTGCCTTCCCAAGCCAGAGCACATGGAGGGGCTGATGTTACCAGGGTGGATCCCAATGAGGAGAAGGGTGGCAGCAGGGTGCCATGGGGGAAATGGCAGCAGCTTGGACAAGATTGCATTTGTGAGCTGCTGCAACTCAGCTTCTGGCTGCAGAAACCTTGGAAAACTTCTTTGGTGGAGAGGAGGACGGACATATTTGAAATAGACCCCCCTTTTCCCACCAATGCTGACCTTGGACACTTTCCTCCTCCTGCTTGCAGGACTTGTCTACCATACTGTATGTGATGGGGCACTTGTGACCACAAAAATATGCTCTGTTCAGCTCATTGAGGCAGCCAGTTTCTGGACTACTTGCTCTATCGTGTAATCGAAGGGCAGGATGCTGAGTAAATCTGACTTTGAGAGGACATAGACAGCAATTACCTCTCTGACATTAGAAAGATTCTTCCTTGGTAGGAAACTTTCCACCCAGTTTCCACTTAGTCTCAGATTTAGATAACTGAAAGYTGAACAGGAACTCCTACACCCTTCATTTCCAAACAAAACATGGCAAAACAAAACCCACTCTGGAGCCTGGCAACAAAAGATTTAGGGGAATTCAAATGACATGTCAACACGGATGGTTGGAGACAAACCTGACAGATCTCACTGCCTTCGAGGGGGTCAAAAGCCACATACCTACATGTCTGAGCTAATATATGGCTTTCTGATAGTGTTTGTTGGCTGAGAGCACAGCACTATGCTAATGCCACCAAGTGGTGAGGTCCATGGAGACCTGCCCAAAGGGCTCTGGGGAGACACTTCTGAGATGAAGTGAAATATGTGCATGTGGATGTACAAGTGCCCTGGAGAGTGGAGTGGTTTTAACTGAGCCCAGCGCTTTACCCAGCTCTTAGTGAGAGGATTTTTCCTTGAGCTCAAGTAGATTTGTGCTGCTAACAGGGTATCTTGGTTCTGTTCTCATTAAAGCTACAGATTTTCTTGGGCAATTTAACACTAAGCTTTGAAATTGTGCTATAGTCATGCCTGGTGTCTGGACACTTTTCCGGAGAAGCAAGAGGTGTCAGTGACCCAGGTGAAGCGCTGCTTGACTTGGGCACTCTTGGAGGGAGCCAGCTGAAAGCGCTGGCTGTTGCTCGACCCCTGCCCTGCTCTACTGGTGGCACCCCATGCCTTGTGCATGTTCCCCAGGCCCACGACCAGGCAGTCCTCTGTGTGTTTGAATTTTAAGCCTTTGGGTCTCCTTTACACCAGGCCCTGATGGATACTGCATGGCAAATTGCTCTCCCTTCTTTTGGAGCCTCATCCAGGTTCATGGTGGCCATCTCCATAAGACCTATCCTGGTACTCTGTGTGCTCCAGCTTCCACTCTCTTTCCTGTAGTAGTCCTCATCTCCTTCTTTAGTTTGTCCCAGCACCTTTGTCCTCATGGCATTCTCAGGCATTGGCCTCCCCCAGCATATTCCCCAGCCCTAGGCCACCGTGGAGGAGTCCCCGAGCTGTAGATACAATAAAGACCCAGCTTCATCCCTCCGGGCTGGTGATGCTGCCTTCTTTGCATAGCATCTGGATCATCAGATCGGGATGGAGACACAAGAGAGGCTCAAGAAAGCTCAGTGAGGGCAGATGCTCTGGGGTTTTAGCCATGAAGCACTGCTACGGCTTTGCAGAGTGTATGYGCATTGGAAAAAAATATTTCAAAGGCTTCCTGCTGATTTTAGTTTGGGGTGGGAGGGTCATAAGGATGTGAAGGGACTTTGCCAAATTTTGTCACGACTCTAAAGCATGGGAGTTTGCCAAAGAAAATGTCACTTTACTGATGATATTTTAACATTGTAAAACAATTATCCTCCCTTCCCCCCCCTCCACCTTGTTCTGAGAAATGGCCCCTTGTTTGTGGAAAATTTCGGTTAAAAAAAAAAACATCTTCATGAGACAGACAACCAGAGGGAGAAATGTCATTGCAAACAATTTTAACCCAAGCAACAAGCAGTTACAAAGACAGTCTCATAAGAAGAAACCATCAAGCAGCTCCAATAGTTATATGATGCTACCAAGTCCATGTTATGAAAAAACAACCAAGTTAACTGAATTTCTACCCACCAAAAGGCAATTTCTTGGAAAGGAAGCATTGCTCCTGCCTGAGCTACACTTGCCTCCGTGTAGGGACTTCACTTTGCTCCTGCCTCCTCTAACATCAGCCTCCAACACGACCTGCAAAATTCCTATTGTGGTCACTTGGCCTTGATCCCCAGCGTAGCCGAGGAGACCAGAGCAAATGACCACTCCTAGCGCAGTGCCACGTACGCTGGAACATGCCGTTCCGCTCTCTGTGTTTGTTTTATGGGATTAGGAACATGCTTAAACCCAAGCTCATGTTGGAACCGATGTCTAACACGCAAAGCAGTCTGGTTTGGAGAGAAAYAGCAATGTTACTGTGATTAAATGAAAATAATTGGGGTTAAATGGGGAGGAAAATGAAATTTCCTTGCAATTACTTAGATTTATTATAAGAACGAGTGACATAACTTGTTGGTTTTATCTGCTCTCCATGGTTTTTCCTTTGCATTTTATCCCTCCTTCTTTTAGAACTGAATTCTCGCTCCTTTGCCTCCTTAATGAGAGATTACCTAGCTTGGCGGCAATTTTTGTGTATAAGAAATGGACTTTACTGATACAGTTCTGAAACACTGGTGTGCTTTTCCATTCCAGAAACTCCTGCTAAAACCCAAACAGTGCTAAAACCAAACACAGTGAGCATGGCTATCTCCCTAAATTATTGTTCAAACATATGGAAATCATTCTCTTCTCAATGGTTTTGGTGTAGGAAAGCASAGAAAGCTGCTAACGCTGTCAGCTTTCCATAAATCCTCCTCCTTTACYATATGGTTCTCCCAGAGCTACCCATGTAGGGTTGTTAAATCAGGACAGTGCTTGTGATTTATGAGAAAATAACGCAGCTTATTTGGTGCACTCTGCTCTGTAAATATCCATGCTCAAAAAAACGCAGAGATCATCCTATTGTAAAGCCTAAGGACAGAAGGTGCTTTTCGGGTGCAGATCAGCGTTAGAAGTGTCCACTTCAAATCCAGTGAGACATACAAGCCTTGCAAAAGTTTAACTGGTGACTGAAAAAACAAGAGGCAATTGGGGTTGCCTGTCTTATCTTGTCATAACACAAATATATTGTAATCTTTAAGGCTTATGCTCATTGCACCATGAGGATCAAATTRATAGGACAACAGAGACTCGTGAAACAAGGTAGGGTGGTGGTGATGAAGAGGGGAATAYTTGATGAAGGAAAAGTTGGGAGAACCATGGGAGGAAAATCCCATGATTTCCTCTCTTCTGTTGCTCTCCATCATTTTCCTCTCTCAGTTCATCACTGTACATTTCCTCGTAGTCGCTTTTTGGGGGCTTTTTGTGTTTAATGTTTAATTTTAATTTTTAAAGCATCTTTGAACTCCTTGTGGGGGGGCTGCCTCATTTGGTATTGCTTCTAATCAGTAACTTTCCTCATTTGGACACAACTTCTCCTTTTTTTTTTTTTCTTTTTGCACATCCCATCTAGCTATGCCAGCCTCTTCTGCACGTTYCCCAGTCTCATGTGATGTACAGCATGCATTTGCCCAAGACACCAGCATGATCATCTTGAGCAGTTCCTGTGCCTCCTCTGACTTTGAAGCCTTTTAGCTGCACTTTTGATTTCTTTCCTAATCCACTTCTCTTTTCTTCAGTGCTCCCCTTGGAAATCGAGCCTAACAAAGGTGYAAATTTAGCTTTTTTTCTTCCTGCGAGGAGGCTGAACTTCGGTGCATTATGGTCACTGCTACAAGGCAGCTCCGTAACAGTAATATAGTCATGTCTTTTGCATTAATTTGGCCAAAGAAACGAGTTTTGGTCCTTGTTGTGGGTTTCCAGATTAGCTGTTCCATGCAATAGTTACGGAGAGGATCTAAAAACTTAGGGTCTGTGTCAGGCCATAAGAACATGTACCGACCTACATGGAAGGAGCTGAAATCTCCCATTTCACTTGTGTCTCCTGCCCTGGCAGCCTCTCTGCTCACCCTCTGGATACTGTCACCATTGGGGTCAGGCAATCAATGGGATCACTTTAACAGCATTTTTATTTGGGGTTGGTGTCCCAGAGGCCTGTGTTACTCATTGACAGGATTACCTTGTGATTTGATTTGACTGCTAGTCCTTATCTCTGGAATTGATCCAAAACCAAGTAGGAGTGAAAGAAACAATTCCCAAGGAAAAAACTTTTGGTTTTGTACCTGGAGGAGACTGCATTTGGGGCTTTGATTTTCCTTTCTTATAAAGTAACAAAATTCTCACAAAACTGACGAGGAGAGCAAAATGGTTTACTTTCTTTTAAGCTAGAGGAAAAATAGGTTGAAAATTCCAATCTTTTCATCAAGAAACAAAAATATCAGCCAAAAGAGAAAGCTTTTCAACATGGTGCTTGGAAAATTTGTGAAAAAAGCAAAGGTATAGCTATATTAACTGTATTTTCTCAGCTTTATAAAAACATTTATGAAACATAACTGAATAATAGAGGGAATATTTTTATTAACAAAAATTAAAACACAAAATTTTAATACCTATACCAGGAAAAACAGTTCATTTTATTTAAACAGCAGTTTAGAAACCAGAAACAAACCAAAAAAATTAGTTACTTTCCTATGGATTTAAGCTTTTGGGTAAAAGGCTATTGATGGCACCTAAGGAAGCCTTARGTCTGTAGTAGTTCTCAGGAAATCACATTGCTGACTACAGCACAAAATGACTCAAATTGTGCTGAATCGGTAGGCAGAACCTTTGAAACCGGGGAGGCTTGTGGAGGAGTTAGAATCCTAAGAAATGCCAATATTATTTCAGGAAGGGGGAAAAAAAATCTTTTTCCAAAGGGAGCAAAACTGGAAGGCAATTAAAACTCAGCAGCATCCTAAAAGCCAACGCAATCCTTAACTTTTGAGTTCAGCTAGAATTGACGATCTTGGTTGAAAACTGATATGGGCTTTTCCTAACGCAAGGTTAGTTAAAGCATGGTCCAGCAGGGCTGTAGCCTGGATAATTCTCTATTTTTAAGTGCCAAGACACAGCATGGAGCCCACATACACTAGCATGCAGTGATCCAGTAAAGCATGGAGTTAGGATCAGTGGTRGTTTGCCCGCTGCTGTTTCTGAGGACCGCAACTCTATCTTAAAGATCRTCTGGATTGGTCCATCTTGTGCAGATCAGGTTTAGCCCTGGCAGGTTGTCACTGTTGCTCTGGGCTGGGCAAAGTCCAGCTGCCCCTTTCAAAAGGCCTGAAGCATATCTGCCCTTGGTTCTCATGCTTGGAGTAAGAAAAACTATTTTGAAAAGGGAAGAAAAACACAAAAACTCTTCTTCTGCCTTTCTCCCCTATCATTACGGTGCACTGGAATGAAGGAAGGTGGTTTGACTACCAAGACCCGAGATATGATTAACACAGCTGGAAACTGTATCAGACACAGATACTGATGCCTTGACCTATACTGCTTTAGCCACAGTTCAGAAGTCATGTTGTAAACGTCTAAAAAAGAACATGGTGGACTTTTTTTAATGAGATAACCAAGAAATGGGATTTACTTCATATTTTAAGAAATTAGACTATATCAAATGTGTAATAAAAATATTTTCTATAGGATTTTAAAATATATACATATATAAACTACCTTAATTTTTTAATGCCCTGTTAATATTGATGTGAACTCTACAGTATCTAAGCATAACTAAGCGAGGTTTCCCAGCAACCTCTATTATATCTCAAACAGTGATTATAAAACATAAAACCTTGTCTACAATGTAAATTAAACCCGCTTGAAAACCGGATCTGAAATGGTCTGCCAAGGCTTGATCCATCACCCATTCTAAGTCAATGCTAAGTCCCCTCCTGACTGCGGGAGCTGGATTAGATACTAGACACAGTCCCAAAATGATGTGGTTTCAAACTCTGTTGGCTGGGCAACACTGAAAGCATCTGAGGGAGTTACTGTGACCCTTGGAGTACTTCCTGGTAAAACAAAAAAGGTGATATTTAGAAACAGTCTTAAGACAATTTGGGCATATCCACACTTCATTTTGAAGAGGAGCCCAAGTCCAAGCTGACCACGTGTCCAAACTATCCAGACATAGCCTCTGCTCAGGCACTGGATATAGACTTTCATTAAGCTTAATAGGGGACAAGAGTTTGGGGGTGATGATGGAGTGAAGAACATTTATGTCTGCCCTTCCAACGGCATCCATCTCCATATATCCCCTCTGCTTTGCTTGCACAGCTCACTTTGAGCGGGCACGTTGACACCAGACCCTTCCTAGAAGATCTCCTATGTCAAGTGCCTGCAGTGGCTGATGGGATGGGACAGGCTGAGCTGGCACTTTCATCCCACCCACCGCACCACCGCACCACCGCACCACAGCCAATGCCGGAACTGGCCTGGGAAGCACTGTGAACCGGCCCTACATCCACACAGGGCAGCATGGACTTAACTTTGGGCTGTGTCTCCAACACATAACCAAATCTGGTTCGCCATCTCCTTTCCTCTAGCACTGTGCCTAAAGCAAGTTCAGATTTGTTTTCTGTGCAGGGTTTGAAGCACAGTGTAGACAAGGTGTGAGGGCCAGATCCTGTTCTAATGCAGGCAAAATTCGCCAGTATCATTGGCCTGAACACTTCCCTTGCATTATACTTTAAGGTAGGAAGCATGGGAGTTCTCTTGCTTTAAAGAGTTAATATATGGGATTTGGCYGCCTGCAGAGGAAAGTTTCTCACTGAGCTTTCGGTTCATCTGCTCCATGTGCCTGGTGTTTTTTCTGGCTTGCCGGAGAGACCTCTTGACTTTCTTTACCCGATCTCGTAGCTGTTTATTGCGCTTCTCCAGCGTTGCCACCTTCTGCTGCAGCTTCTTCACTCTGTCCTCTTCCTCGAACAGGGCTTTCTGGACAGAGGAGCACATGAGCTGAGGAGACAGCRGAAAAGAAATAGGAACAGGTGAGCTTTACATAGAAATTTATTAAAGAAAGGATTAATTCAGGTGTTCCTACCATCAGCTTACACTTCTGCTAAAAGCTTCTCTTTCACTTCTGTATTCAGATAAGACTCAAAATGTAGATCTTCATGATATTAATTATTCACAAGGACTTTTATGAGCTGTTTTGAGAGGCCTATCCAGTCCACTGAGGTTGCATTGAATTCATGGAGGAAGAATGTYCCATTTCCAGTATGAAACTGGAGTTCAACCCAGGGGGGTGTCACGACCGGAAAACTAGATTTGATTCAATCAGATCAGAAACTYCAGATTTTGACATGAGTCCTTTGTTCTTTATGTAAACATGTGAAATGTGGATAGCACCCATGCAAAACACTGAACAGGTTGTTTCTGCCTTTTCAAGACTTGAGTCGTCTGAGGCATCTTATTATGTGTGCTTCTTTCAGATGAAACTCAAAAGGATAAGATCCCAGCAACCCCTAGGAGCATTCAAAATCCCATAACTTTAACAGAACTGATTTATTTCTTGGGTCATCAGCTGAGTTTGTGCTCCTGGTGCACTAAGTTACTTAGGATGAGATTCAGCTGCCTTCTCTTAGGCAGCTAAAGGTGAGAGATCAAGTCTGGGCTCCCCTTGTAATGTCTGCAGGGAGACAGACCATTCCAGAGTAAGATCTTCATTTCTTAGGGCAGTGGGAGGAATCACCCTCTGGMGACAACTCTCTCTTTTCACTGGCTACAAAAGCACCAAGTTCCACTTTTTCTTTCCGGACAACATTTTCCAAGCAGAAAAAGAGGATGMGCCTGGGGATCAAGGACAGCCCCACCATAAAGATGCTGATCTAGAGGAGCCACCACAGAAACTTATTTCTTTCCAGAGTGATGTGCCTCCTCTCTTTTTTGCTACAAAAAAACATGCTTAGATATTTAATAGGGCAAGTGGGACTTTCAGCTGATTGCTGCAGTGGTGTGATGTGAAGAAAGGCAGTATCTTCTGTTGAATTTATCTCCTATACACTTCTATATTTTTTGTGTGTTTCAAGCACTCCTGGAGCCTGGATGGGCTTTCTCTGGCAGAACATTTGGAACAGACAGGGAATCTAAATAAACAAGTAAATCCTCGCTGTGATGATGAAGGATTACATGTTTCTTTCCATCTTGCTTTGTAGTATTTTCGACAACTGAAGATGGGGGAAGGAGGGGGACTTGAGCCCACTTTGATGGATAACATTTCATTTGCTTTGGAAACTCCCTGCAGCTGAAAGCCACGGCCAGTCAACATGGCAACTGCTTCCTATAGCCATCAGCTCTTGATTCTTTCCCAAGGGCACTGCAGGACTTTACAGAGGGACATGTTTGCCCTGACTTTCCTCTCACTTGGCTCCTTCATAAATGCAAGCTCCGGAGACTGGGAACTCGCAGATAAAGGCCAGATATTGTACAGAAGAGAAGGGAATTTGGTTTTGATCAAAGCTAATTCCAAGAGCTATTTGAAAACAGCCAGCACCTCTTGGCTTTTGTGTTTGCCAAACCCTTGCAAAGCCTCAAGTGGAACACTTTTTGAATTTAAATCCCTGCAAAAGAGAGCACTGAGTTAGGAAAAGTTGTTTATTAGGAAGGCATGGGGTGATGACTTTCCTTGCTGAGGAATTTCTTGCATTTTCTGTTGATGTACTGATAGGCGTAGGGCATTACAGAGACCAAAACAGAATAACACACAAAGCATGAGCTGAAGTGTGAGGTTGTGTGAACCCAGCTGTGTCTCATCTACCTGGGCTGGCTGCTGGGGGAATGGGAACTTCTGATGGCTGACATCAGGGATGACATTAGCTTCRGTATGGAGGCACTTCCAAACCTTTGAGGTCAGTCCTCTGTCAGCAGAGGTATCCAATTGTATAGAGGCACTCAGAAACTTCTCAAATGCCATCAAAGCTTGCCAGCTCGTTTGCTCATGTTGCACCTCATTCAGATCCTCACTCTCCAGTCTGAAACCCATCTTCTAGTTTTCAGTCTGTTTCTCCCAYGGCAAAACCCTGCCTGTTCCTGTGCTAACATTGCCTGTTATCTAAATGGCCTTGAGTATCTGGCGGCAACAATCACGTTCCCTCTCAGCCCTTGTTTGTGATGTTCTTCAACCCCTCTCTGTTCTTGCAAGACGTTACTCCCATCTGAGTAAGATTAACTTTTGCTGGGCTTACAGAAGCAGCACAGCAAAGACTGGGAGCCAAATTTTAGCACTCCCTGTGCCGCACCCACAGATTTGCTTAAATTCCCTGGAGATTTCCAGAGAGATCACTGGAACAACACAGTTATAAAAAGCTGAGTTAGTGTCGGTCCTGCACAGCTTTCCTTACTGACAGGGCAAGCCACTGGAAGGACCCAGCTTGATAATCAGATGGCTGCCTGCAATTGCAGGACTACCACCTGAAAAATAACCTCCTTTGCTCCTTTGGCATGTGGAAAAAGAACAAGAGGGGGCCCTCACATCCTTGCCGGCTAGTTACAAACAGCTTATAGCACAGAGATCTGCAATAAAGATGGTGTTTAAATCTGAGTGCCGTCCTGCCCCTGCCATTACTGCTGTGCCTATGGTTCACATGCATGCACCCAAGTTATTTTTAAACTATTAGATCTGATGTTGAGAACTGTGCAACTGTGACAGCTCGGAGCTCAGCAGAGCCTGTATAACTAACCCTGCAGGTGAATAAATAGGTGAGAAGTTAACCAGACCTCAGTCCATGTTGCTACTCGTGTACCTCTTCCTTTACAGCCATTTGAAGTATGCCTACGTTGTGCAGTAGTTCCTATGGAGCGTATTACAGACAGGGATTTCACACCCTGTTTTGTCTGTTTCATGCATCCATAAACATGCACAGTTTGCACTGATGATCATCAAGATCAAACCTTAGTCCAAACATATTGGTAAAAGCTACAGGGAACTGGATTTTGGTTCTAGGAGTGTCCTATGGTCCCACTACCGACCACAGACTGCCACTTTCAAGTACAGTAGAGAGGGKTTTTTTCTCTCTCTTTTTTTTTTTTGATGAAATTATTCTTTAAATGGGATAATGAAATCTCCATCCAGCAAGGTAAGTCACTGAAGAGTTCCCCTCTTTCCTCCCCCAGTCCCACTACAACAGGAGAGTTTCTGAGACCCACAAGGATGAAGGCTGCACACGTGCCAGAACGGAGGAATGAGTCTGCAGCTTTCACACTGCTTGGCCATTCCCAGACTTTGGCAGATACACTTCAATGCAGATACTTGAGTGGGCACTAAATTCCCCTGTCCTCCTTCCAACCACAGAGGGAGGCCATTGAGAATCCCCGCTAGCCAGGACGAAGGCACTGTCTGCCCTGAGACGTGGTAGATGGGTCACCTCCATGGATGAACGGGGGGAGGGAGCGCTGGGACACCATAGTAATAGCAGACAGATGAGCAACAGCTTTGAAATGCTACACTCAGCACGGCATGCACACTAATAGGCCTGAGAAATGGAGTGAAGGACCAGGAGACAGGGCTCTTCAAACAAATTTATGAATTATTGTTCTAGGTTTCTTTCAAAAGTTACATTCTCTACAGACCCACATGTCAGAGGAGTAGCCTCTTCTGGAGATCTCTGGTTGGATGGTCTGTTTGTTCCACAATTTTGTTAGCGAGCCATCCTCAACAGTGGTTAAAGTCAAATCCACAGTTGTACTAGAAGATGTAACAWGAAAGGTAGCACAGCTGATTTATATATGTTTCCATCTGACACACTAGGCTGCCTTCTGCAGCTGAATTGCCAATAAGCTGCATTAGATTGAGACAGYGAACAGGAAATGCTCCGTGGATAAAGGCAAGATGGTAGTGTTTATCCAGCACAAATTGTACATAAATGGTTGCAGTTAGCATCACAGAACCCAGGTCACTCAAAGCCCAGCAGTGGCACCCAGGTCCGGCCCTTCATCTACCAAAGGGAGAGAAATTGAGTTCTAGCTAGCTCCTGATGCATGGTCGCTGCCGAGAGCACTGCTAAAAAGCAGGGGAACATCATTACCTGAAAGTCTTTCCCCTCAGAGCTGAAAGTGCCTTTCACATCAGCCAGAATTTTTGGACACTGTTAAATACAGGGTCAGACAAGATGACTGCAGAAATTCCTTTAAAAATGTGACAGTAAGCCCTGATCTCCTCTGCATGGACATGACATGGTTTTGGAAGAATTAAGCAAAAGTCACTTTGGTTTTTTGTCCTCAGATCTTCCTCCTGACCTGCACTGTCACCCGGAGCAGTGTCTAGCCATGCTTGTGCTGCTCCGGGATACTCCCATGGCGTGCGTTCTTCTAAACGGAGAGAAAGTAAAGCTCCCAGGCCTGGGTACTCCTTCTTTGAAAAGGCGGCTACCTTCTCCTTTGGAGCTGGCACCCCCTGTCCCYCCCAGCAGTTCCGGGACTGCTCCCTCCGCTGGCCTCCCTGCTGCCCAAGGCAGCCCTCAGCAGCAGACATTTCGTCTCTCCCTTGAGCGTGGTACACTGTCCAGGAGAAAAATGCCAAGAGCGGATTCCAAACCCAGGATCGCCCYGACAAAGCCTCCTTACCAGCAGCACTTGGGAGTGTCCGGTGGAAGAAATGAGAGCTGCTCGCTCTGGAAACGCAGCCCAACCGCTGTGGGTTGGGAACCACAGCTCCTCCTCTGCTGCCGAACAGCGGAGGCTGCTGTGCCTGTGGTGAGCTCATCACAGCCCGCAGCTCTCTCCTCTTGCCCTTCCCTGCTATAAATCTGCTCCCCAGAGAAGGCAAAAAGCTTTCTGCGCTTGCTGCACATTGCCTCGCCGCTCTGTGCTCTGTGCGCTGTTGAAGTTACACAAAACATCCAAAACCGAAGCCTTACGCAGCACGAAGCACGTACCTCCAGCTCTTTATTTGTTTCAACACAGCTCTCTCAAAAGGGGCTCGGGAGCCAAACATAGCCTTTATTGTTCTTCAGCTCCACCAGGACTCGTTTCCCAAAGCCCTTCTGTCCGCCCAGCAAGCAGGGCTGCGTGCCCCAAGGAAGCCGACACGGATAGAGCACGGCTCACGCAGACAAATCTCGCCTCTCCTGGCTGGGACGGTCCCCTTTGAGCCCTTTCTCTCCAGACTTCAGACCCCGAGCACCACTCTCTCCTTACGTTCAGGCTCCTGGGCAGGCTAAGCCTGAGCGAGCGTGCGGGCTGGCRGGGTAGCAGCCCGCTCACCGGTGGTGCGGCGAAGGATAGCAGGGGGGGTCTGGCAGCAGAGGGGACTGAGTCTGTGATGGAGCGACTTAACCTCCAGTTATTGGAGCTTTTCAGCCAAGACTAACACTCCTGCCGAAGTGTGGAAAAGCCCCTGTCAGCACTGCTAAACCATCGTGTTGGGTGAACTGCCGGTGGCACAGCAGTGCTTGGTTAAACAGTCTCCCGTCACTGCAAGGCTTTACCCTGACCTTTCAGAGGTACCAAATCAGGGTCCCGAGGCTACACCGGTCTCGCTGGCTTTAATGGGGACAAGCTGGAATTTCAGTCACTTTATATCAACCACCAAGATACACGAGACCTGGCTGAAGAAAGAAATGGTGGTGATTATTCTCATGATAACGGCTACCTCTTCCTGAATCTGGGGTCGGCACGCATTTGCCATGGTGAGGTGCAAGATCTGGGGCAGAAATCCCTAGTTAATTYAAAATATTAGAGATGGGGTCTTCGCAGGGGTAACGAAGCACTGYGTCTGCCCTAGCCCGCAGGGAGCCTCTGCAAGGCCACCACTGCTCTGAGGTGCCTCAGCACTGCAGATGGTGCCATTCTTCTCCTTTCACCGCTCACTAAAAGCCGATCTTAAATTTGAATGCCTAAGAGGCATCTAACCTAGGCAAGTCATCTAGGTTTCCCCAGCTGTCAATGGAGAGGAACAGATACGTCCGAAGGGAGCCTTCTTACCTACCACAGACACCTACCTCGGGTTACTCACTCTTCGGGACCTCTGTCCATTCCCCGATAACCAGCTCAGGCTGAGCTAACACTGCCCAAGACGAATCCCACCTCGAGTCCCATGAAATGGCACCTCGCTTGACTGACTGGCCTGAGGGGGGCTGCAAGAGTGGCACCAAGGATCATTTTCAGAGGGCTGGAGAACCTTGCCCTGGGAACGGGATCCAAATCCAAGGTCCATGGACAATCAGGAGTCTTTAAAACAGCCCCATTAGTTCCTATCTGCATCAAACTGCTGTTTGTACTGTGGAAAACCACCTGAAGAAAAGTTTGAGGGCCTGTCAGAGGCAGCTCTTGGCTGATACCTTGGCAAGTATCTCGGCTGATATTTGGCCCTGACTCTTCCGTTACTGAGAATGGCCCATCTCCCTGGAAAATGTGAGCTCTGTTTACAAGCTGTGACGTAAGGCCAGAGTGCCAGCAGCTCCACCAAGACATAGACTCAGCACAAAGGATGTTTTTTTTACAGGGAAGAATATTTTTCGAAAGGAAAATCACCCACAGCCTATTTTTTTCTTCTCCTTTTTTTTAAAAACAATGACCTTAAGCTGAACAACTAAGTTTTTCAGAAACACTTCCCCATGATTAAGTACTTCGAAAAAACAGACCTTCCTTTCTGGCAAGGTATCTGACCACTGATTCACTACCAGTGACCTGCTGGTGGCTTTCGGCTGCAGTGAGCATTGCAGGCACCCATTTTAAACCCCTTCTCTTTGCCTTCGAACTCACAGCGCTTGCATCCCTACTCCTCGCCTGGGGGTGGCTTTGGAGGACATAGTGGGATTAGGGGGCACTGAGGGCTGGTGAAAAGGCTCTCAACCCTGAAAATACCTGGAGAGACATCCCTAGCTCCAAAACCACGCAGGGAGCATGGCCAGGGCACTGCCTTCTCTGGAGACTTTGGACCCTGCAGCCAGAGATGCTTCTAAGGGGGGAAGCTACCAGGCTACAGTCAGACCCAGTCCCCTCTGCTGAGATTGTGGACAGAGGTGGGAACGCATCTCCACCATACTCGGTTTGGTCACTGTCAGCACCCAGAAAGGGACCGACCTCCTAAGTCACCATTTTTTTAATAGAAAAAAGGCAATGATTTAAAGAAGAGCAACCACACCAATTAATAAGACAGGAATGGGGAAAAAAAGGTGTTGGGTACAAGCTGGGCTGCCTACCGCCGGCACCTGACTCGTGCCAAGTGAGCAGGTAAGTCATTCCCGGCAGTAATCCCTAAATCTGCTGCACGGCGAATGGGAATAGAAAGCCTCTGGGAAGAGAAACTCAAGGCAGGACCCATCCTGGGGCTCTCCAAGGGCCGCTCCTCTCCTCACCTCCGGCATGCCCGCACGAGGCGTGCGCCCCGCTCTYGGGGCCGGCGGCATGCCGAGAGCCAGCGGCTGTGTTTTCCCGTGGCTCTGAGGCCGAAGCGCTCCGCTCTCGTGTTTCCTTTGAAAACCTGCCTCCGACCGACTCGCCCGAGATGCCACAGGAATGCAGTGGGGAAGCGGGGAGGGGACCGCCGAGGGCTAAGTGGTTTAACAGCGTCGGTGGAGCAGCCGAACGGCGATGGTCTGAGCTCGCCGGCTATCAGCCTCAGCGCCTTAGAGCATTGGCCGCGCCGTCCGTTTTGGGGATGTTCAGAGCTAATTGCAAAGGCAGCCTAGCTCGCAGGCTTTGCAACACAGCTCCTTGCGGAGGAGGCTAATTGCGAAGACGGTCCAAAGGCAATGTGACCTGCTGCTCCGGTTGCCTTCCTGGCACCAGGCACGGATGGTGGATATTCCTGCTGTTCCTCCGTCCTGCTCCCAGGGAGTACAAAGTGCACGCATTCATGAAGTGGCTTACTCAYAGGCAAACTGCGCTTAAAAAGTAAACTACATTACCCAGCTAAGYTGTGCTGTACTTAAAGGAAAAGGACATTTAAAGTCAAGATTAAATCACATTTTGAGTAAGGGAAAAAAAATTTTCTCTGCTGTTAGAAGCAATTTAGGTGATGAGAACGAAAGGGTTTTTGAGTCCACCTCGCAAGACATGCTGCTTTGTGATTTTCTGCAGTTCACTCTGCCCGAATTCTGAAAATGACTTTGTTTCTGCTCTTTTTTTTTTAATTCCAGCTAAGGCTGCAATTTCAGCTGGGCTTCAAAACTATATATAATAGGCTTTTCCTCTAAAACTTGAACAGAATTTCCACGTCCACAAACTTTCCAAAACCCTCCATCCATCCTAATTTCCAGCTCAGCTTTTTCCCACATAGGATTGTTATTATTGCAATAAAACTAAGTAGGCCTGATATGCCCCAAACCACTTTGCCAACACACCTTAGCTCRTGTGTATTGTTCTCAAATTGAAAGCTACTGTGGGATCTATCTCCATCTAAATTTGTTTTACTTGGCTTGTATTTCAATAAGATTAGGTCACCATTCTCCCCCCAAACACACACATATAAACAGCAAATTAATTAAATACCAAGGAAGGGCTAAAACCAGAAAGACCCAGAAACAAAGTGTATTGTGTCCTTCCATCTCATCGATGGGAACACAGGGAAACTAGAAGGGTATCTTATGCATTTCTTCTACTTATTGAAATGTCAGCTTTGATTTTTGAATTAGCTGCCCTCTGCCTTACAGCCAGCCTTGCATTACAACAGCTCCTAGAAACATCATTTATTTAATGGGCCTGTTAGACAGACAGTATGCATTTCCATAGCAGGATAACAGCGTGGGAAGTACAACATATTCAAATGCRCCATCCCCAGATGCGGCTGAAGCTGAGAACCGGCAACTTGTGAGGAAACAGATTTATCTTTATCACTATTCATTTGCATGAGAATGACATTAGTTTAGGTGAGGGTTATACCTAATTTGGGATTTTTACTTTTTATGAACATTTCTTGTACACAGTAAGGGGCTTGGCCAGGTAGTCCTCGGCTTGCCATGGCTGYTTCAGAAACCTCCAGGTGGTGGAGGCTGAGCTTCCCAAGGTCCCCAAGTGAAGGTAAAAGGGAAGATCTTTGCCCTGAGTTAAAATACTCCCACCCCCAAATCCTCTATTCCCCCAGCCCTGGCACTTACTGCTTCCAGCCATAAACCTCTGATTTTCCATCACCTCTAAGTCCAAATTGGGAAAAAGAGGAGCAGAGCGAATCCCAGAAGGCTGCATTTATTTGTGTAGTTGCAAACAGCCAAAATGTGAGTGCAGAGCATTAAACASTGCCTCTCAAAAAAATATAGAAACAGCAACATTTACTGCAAGTGGAGTCCATGTCCTTTCCCCATCAAACATATTATATGCAGGGCAAGTTGCCCCATATCCTAGCAAATGAAATGGGCAAGCGGCGTGGCTCAAGCAGACACGGCTAAACTCACTTCTGCCCAAAACTCAATGATCTTCTCCAGCCTGCCTGCTGGGAAGAGTCCCTGGCCCCTACGGTCCCTGGCGCACCACGCAGGACAGCACCAGCTGGCGCGAATCAAAATTTAAGGGGACTGTTTATTACAGAATAATACAAAGCTGATAGTAAAAGAGCTGCTCTACTGAAGTGGAGAGCAAATAAGACACGAGACCCATGCTGAAGAAGGCATATATTTAAAGTTAACACAACATCCATAAAAGTCACATTGCCCTATAAATCCCTCTGCTCTGGACGCCTTGGCTTCACACTTCACATAAGCTGCCGTAGCTCGGCTGCCTTTACAAACAGATGCAATTTCCTTGACTGTGAGCTCAGCTGGGAAGCCTGCAYGTGTGCTGCTACTGCTCAGAGCTTCTGGCTTTGGAAGAGCAAATGCACGTGCCCCAGGACACCCCACCAGTCATCTGCTGCTGCTGGAAAATGCTCCTGAGCATCGCTAGGAGTTGCCTGAGCCATTTGATTTATTTGTCAAATCCACTTGGGAATAGGGAAGCTGGCAGAGTGAAAAGGGCATTCTCAGACATGCATGCAACCAGCCTTGGCAGGTCCCTATGGAAGGTCTTTATACCACCCTGCTTAACATACGTAACCTGGTGGAAAACATCGTTTTTCTGGGGTACTTTCTACAGTAAAGTGCAAAAGCCTCGGTGAGGTTGAGGAAGCAAAGGCAAAGACACAGAAAAACAAATATCTACAACTTTCAGGCTCTTTCTGGCTAACGTCAGCATGCTGGGAAAGAAACAGAGGAGGCAAAATGCCCCAGAGACTAATTGACAGCTCTGAGTAACAAACTTTAAATCTAGAAAGGCCACCATACCACCCCGGATGCGATAAATGTGCAGGAGGCTACTCCGAGAATGGGAGGGTTTGTGAAATAATCGGTCTTCAAGGTGCAGGAACAGGGTATTTGGAGGATCCCCCTCCTGTTCGTCGGTSTTTGAATGGCCCAGAGCATCCATGGCATTAGTGGCCCAGGCCTCTGGAAGCCAAAGGGAGCTGGCTGCTGCTGTCACGGCTAGCACAGTCCGTCAGAGAGGGCCCCGTTCCTGAACTGCTGTTTGGTTTCCCACTAAAATTGGGACAAGAGGTCCTTGTCTTTGGCAACAGTAATTTGAGAAGACCAAAATCACAGTTATTTTGAGCTGCATTATCTGAGCAGCTTGTTCTCATTAAACAACACGCACACTTCCACACCTAATCAAAGAGGGCAGATAAAATGCATGTCCTCCTCGGAGAAAAGGAACGGGATGTCAGGAACAGGAAAGGGCAATAACCAGTTAGGAAAGAAGCGATTCTAATGAGAACCAGTTTCTCTACACTTCAGTTCTCCATCTGTAAAATGGGTACAACAGGATATCTGTGGCTTACAGAGTTTTCTCACATCCAACCAGCTGGAGAGATCCCTTTCCGCATGCCTCCCAATGCAGCGGGCAAAGGATGCTCACCAGCAGGCTTCACTTCAGAGATCCTTCCCAGCAGGTACCTGAGGCCTCTCTCCACCCACCTGATGTGATTTAGGGTTAATGCATGTAAACTGCAGCACAGCCTCAGCTGGAAAGTCTGGGTTTAACCAGATTCCAATCCAGACAGGTGTCTCAGTTCTGCCTGGGTCGGTTTAATCCTGTTAACAAGTACGTTATTGTGCTGATGCAGCACCTACACTTGTAGCAGCCAGTGTTACGGAAAGACAAGCAAATTGGTGATCTGCACCACTCCCTCCATATACTGGTGAGCTATTTCAAGTGGAGAAGCACAAAAAAAATCACCCCAAATTGGATCATTTCAAGCATTCTTCCTTCCATCCACTCCCCACCCTGCAGATCCTGCCACTATTTACACTTATTTATTTAATCCCTTCTTAAAATAACCTTTTTCCATTGAGAAATTTGCAAGTGTTTGGGAGGGGGAGGAGTTGTTTGCTGTTTTGGTGGAAGGAGAGAAGCTAAATTCTTTCCTGGCTGAGATATATCTGGCAAGTTTTAGCTTGCAAACAGACTTTTTTAGCCAAGTTATAAAATCTGAAGATAATTCCCACTCTCCTCTGCAGTGACTTCTATGAAGTAATTCCTGATATATGCAGAAATAAAAGGAGAATCTGTGCTGCGGAGGTATTCAGTGGAACTGCTGAGAGCTATATCTGCACAAGGGGAAAGGGCAGGAACATGCATCAATCTAGGCAGAGCTGTCACCAGAAGACGAAACTCAACCCCAGCTTACTAAAAGCTGGTGAACATGCTGATGAACCTGCATCTCTTAAATGTTTTGGATGCAAACTGAGAGCAAGACAGAGGTAGTACACACAGTTTGCACTCGACAGTGGATAAAAGGAAGCTGAGTTAGCTTGAGGCATCAAGCTTCTTGGAAATTTAAGAGCAAACACCTTGATGCGAAACCTTAAAAATGTCCTGACCTGYTGAGGCTATTCAGTTCAAGGCTGGTCACATAGAAGGCGCTACAACCAAGTCTTCCAGCAAAAGGATGCAGAAATCCTTCACTAAGCCAGGGACAATATTGTACTCCTTCCCTCTGTCACTTTTGCCATGCCAGACCAGTGCAGTCACCATGGTCTGGCCCGCTGCTGGGTAGGACAGTACCCAGGACAGTATGGTGGCTGTAGACTGACTCAGAGGGAAAGAGCAAAGAGGCAGAGGAGATACATCCACTTGGATGCTAGTTTTCCCAGGTGAGACACACTGTGGAAAGGTTGGGGCTATTGGCTACACCTGCATTAGGAAGTTGGAAAAGTAGGTGCATATCTGCAGCTTGAAGCTCTGTCTACAGAACGTGTGTCGGGGGGGGGGGCATATATAGAGGGAAAGGGGATTGGAAGCTGTATGGAGGACCAGCCGTTGGTTCAGACCTTTGTGTTGCCATCAGGAGTTGACACAGCAGATGACACCTCAAGCAGCCTGGCAGTGTTTCTTCTGGAAAAATCTATTTGGTGTGCACCAAAACCGCCCTGTGAGCAGAACCAACAGTTGCTAAGCCAAACTGCACATCTCCTATTCCCCAGGCCTGTTCCCTGTCAGGAGGAAGATCACATTGATTTCACATGACTTCTTGACAAACCTCTGTTGGCTGCTATCCCCCAGGTGTTTTCCCTGAGCTGCCTGTTACACTGGGTAGCTTGATGTTTTCAAGAAATAAAGCTCTCCTTGTAAAATCCTGTAGGGGTAAATTCATTTTCCCTGTGTGACCTTTACAGGTTCTTCGATCAGACTGATGCCCTTCAGACTTACTCTGCTAAGCCACTGTGAACTGTTGTGTTTCAGAGGAGAGAATAAGACTTTGGTGATTACGTGGAAGGTGTGTATGATGTCTACACATAGTCTTGAAATCCCACCGTGCCAGTGAACTCAAAGGACACTTGGCATCTAACTCTGAGGATCCAAAAGGCTCTGATGAAGCTAGACAGCTCAACAGTGGTGGCTCAGAGTGGCATGGTGTGCTCTGAATCCATGCACCGGTATTCTGCCTTTCCCACACTTCCCACTCGATCCRCAGGACAGACTCTTCCTGGATCAGCAGATCCCTGGTGAGAGGGTGTTTCCAGGAAGTCTCAGGAGAGAAAAGATCATGCCAAGATGATCCATTGCTTGTCCTGATATGTGAGCAGACTGTGAGCATTGTTTTGTGGAGGTCCACACTGGGAAATGGCTAGGAGACACAGATTGCAAAGGGCTCCAGAAAACTTCAGAAAATAATAGTCATCACAACCACACGGTCCTTACCAGGTTTGCACTACCTGCAGTGCCACCAGTTTTGAGCTTGCCTCCTGCCCTTCCCTCTCCCCCAGCTTTCCTTGCGGGGCAGAGGATGCTGTGGCCTCCCGAGGTCTCCAGCACTCGGTTGGCTCAATGCCTCGCTCAGCTCTGCTCAAAAGGCTGCAGACAGAAGGTGGTGATGAATGTGCAATCGCTCCAACCCACGCGGCTCCAGGATTGTGTAATCCACTTGTAAAACATAAATAGCAGCTGGCTGCTCCCCAAAGAGCCATCTACTACCAAAGCTCTCTAAGTTTCTCTCCCCAAAGTTCCACTTGAAAGCTTGCGCAAAGACGATGGCTGGCTTGGCTCTCAAAAAATGGCCTGTTTCCCTCTACTCCACACATTGCAGATTCCTACCAGTGCTGACATGCACTCTCTTCTCAACTCCCACATTTTTTAACAGTTGAACCAACAAGTGCTGGGAGAATGCAGAGCCCATGAAGCCACCTTGGCTACGATTTGCTGCTTTCTGGAAAGATACTAATGCAAGACAGACTTTCCTGATATGTTTGCACTTGTAACTAACCATTGGCTACACTTGTGCTTGGCTTTAACAAGCTCTCCCCAAAATCCCACACATGAATTACATTCAAAGAGACAGGGATATTGGTTTCAGAGTTACGTGTGAAGGAAGAAGGATGTCTAGAAGCAAGAAATGAGTAGGTACAAGGATTCCTGTATTGCCTCCCAAGCTCTGCTAATGATTGTCTCAGCTGTAAAGCTAGCTACAAATTGTTTTGAAGCTCCACTTCTGAAGTGAGCCCTTTAGACAYGCCTAGACCATGATTTTCAGGTATACCATGAGCATAGAGTTAGACTGACTTCAATAAAAGCCATAGATGCTCAGACCTGCTAAAAAATATCAAAAAATGGAGTTTTCCCTGACCTTCTGCTTTGTGTGAGGAACTGGGGAATGACAGATCAGAGGGGATGCTTTGCTATAGGGTCAGGGCCATGAGTCCAAGAMTTGCTAAAATGACTAGGTAGTAATTTGGATAAAGCGACAAAAAGGAGATCAAAAGTAATGTGATAGCGGCTAAAGAGACTGCCCTCAGTCCAGTGGCCACATGTGAGTTTACATGTGCCTTTTGAAGCCAATCGTACCACTGATGGGCAGGTGTAAACTCATGTCTTAGGTTGCTAATTTGGATACACGAGTTTTCCAAAGACTGTTGAAAATGCAGGCACAGGACATCCCTGCCTATGCCTTTGATGGCTGAGCAAATGTTTCTCAGGTATCTCAAAGTTAAGTTCTTTAAAGCTCTTTTCAGATACTTATCATAAAACTGATGTATCTGTAAAGATAATCAGCAACAAAATTATAGGGATAATCCAACATGAGCACAAGTCAATTCAATTACTGWGCTGAAGCCAGAAGTCCAGGCTCTTCCTCTGGCTTGCAGACAGCCTTTTGCCCCTTTGCTGGGCTAAACTCAAACCCAAGTCTACTCCAGACAGCAGTGAAAGAAGAGATTGCACCACAATGGTCCATCTTTACTGCTTTATCTTATCAGAGTAGAGCAATATCCTAGGTTGACAAAGTCACTTTTATCCAAACAATTCTGAAAGTGGCTTCAGATTTCAAACTCCTTTATTACTTTATTTTTATATGCATAACTTATAGTTCAGAAAGTCTACACAAAACCAGATATAGCAGAAAAGGAAGGGATCCCAGAGTAAATTCTACACCACCTGAAAAGATATATAACTCACATTGATTCTAAATTGCAAGAAGCGGCTATATGCAGGTATATGTAAATGACAATGCATCAATTCTGAGTTGTATTTTGGACAGTTACACATTGAATGCAGATGTGGGTTGCCTGGACTTTGAAGATCCCAATTAAGAAACAAGGAAGTTACTGTAATGGACACAATTAAGCATATCTGTAGTACCCACAGATGGGGACTTCTCAATCTTTATCCTGCATGTACATTATGTATTAAAACACTATATGCACTATAGTGCAGAAATAATTCACACACAACATCTGCTAGGGTTGCAGAAGTTCAGAGGAAAAGGACGCAGATGGAAGAAAACCACTGCTCAGCCCTGACAAATTACACTCAATTCACTGTCACACAATTTCCATATCTTGGAGGCAACCTGGTGTTATGGGGTAGTTTCTCTCCTTTTAGCTGACAGTGTCGAAAGCTTCCTGAAGGCTACCTCAAAACTCCCCATCCCTATTTCCATCATTAGCCTAAAAAAATGCAACAGACATGAACAGGTGTTATTTAAAACCTGACTTTCAACAGCTGCTGAGCGTCTTTGACTTCCGGCTGCGCAAGGCAGGAGCAGCGTGATGCAGAGCCGCATCCTCGGTCCATGGCAGGTCAGCAGCAATCTGGAGACATCCCTCTCTTTCATGCTCCTTTTTTAACTTCACAGTGTCAGCTGAGTTGAACCAGTTTTCTGGATGCTTTCCCATTTCCTTCATACTTCTACAAACAGTATTAAGAGTGCAAAGGGCTCAGCGTACATTTTTAAAGGAACTCGGGTCTGACAGACACTACTTGGCTGTCACTGCTGTGACAGAGATGTATTGGCCTTTGCTTTTTCCCTGTTTTTAAAGCTGCTCTACAGAGTGTTTTATTGCATTTGATGAGGAACTAAAAGGCTCCTGTTCTGAAGTGATTTTATAAGACAGTCTCCATATGGCAATGCTTTTTCCTATCCTGACTCTTCAGATGCAGAAAAGCTTGGTAAAATGGTGCCTTGGACAACCTCTGGCCTTGCTTTGAGAACTATTGCTTGTTCATTCCCATGGCTGGTATTTCCTTCTGAGAGATCGTGGCTGTAAGATGTTTCCCGCGGTCCTCAGGGAGCTAAATCACTAACGACAGCCTATGGGACAAGTGCATTGAATTCTCCGTTATGAGGTGCGTGGCCCCAAACACCACATTTGATGTTAACCAAGCTAGAGACCTACCTAAAGAATAGCACACTGAAAGCTCAGGTCCAGTATGGGGCCATGAGGGCAGCAAAAATCAGTCGTGTTTAAAGCACGGATCAGATCAGATTAGGTGAATTCCAGATTATAAAGCCGATCTTCCGACCTGACTTCCTGCATGAAATTGGTCAAAGACCTCCCTTAAGCTTGCTGTATCGCCTCAAGAAGTGTGAATCTTTTCTAGAAAAAGATTCAGACCCCTTTTCAGTGGCGGAGAGTCCATCATGACCCATGACAAACTAAAGGAATGATTAATTACCTACTTTGGTTAAAAAATGCCTTATTTAAGTTTGGTTATTTCCACCTATATTACCACCAATTTCCACTCACAGTTTAAAAAAAAAAAAAAAAATCTAAAGCTGAACTCCCTTGGTTTGGTTTCCGTGTCAGGAAATCATCACTTTAATTGAAGTCTCCCAAGTAAATAAAGCTTCCCCTCCTGTTCTCCCCGCCCACGCTATATGCAGGTGTTTGAGGTGGTGCTATTTTCCTCCCTAGAGAGATGTGGTGGCCTCTAGCAATTGCTAATTAGCACTCTACTGATCCACAAAGCGCTGTAGAGCGGTTGCTTCTGCATTGCTGCTCACTCAGTAATGGACAACTTCACTTTTGACAGGATGCCAGGGACCTTGCGCACACCTGCCCGCTGCCTGCATGGTTGTTACAAACGGGTTTCTAATAATTAATTGTAACCTTCCARTCACAAGTCTTCCCACCAGCTGCCAGTAACGGTATGTAAGCCCAACCATGGGCATGTCTGATTTCCCCTGCTTGTTAACCAGCTTCACAGCATTAGAATAAAGTCAGGTAAGACCTTCTCCTGCTTGCACCCTTTGAAGTTTCAATTAATTTTTTTTCCCTGACATGGAAATTTTCTAGGTGAGGAATCATGCTTGTTTTGTCTTCTGCTTTCCCTGGTTATTTCTTCACCCCTTCCTGACTAGTCTAGACAGCCCTACCACTTAGGATTTGCCTGCAATGGAAACTTTCCAAGCTGCACAGCCCTCCTCCCAYAGAAAGTGGGCCAAGCTTCTCAAAACCAAAGATCTTTCTACAGCTCAACTTCTTTCTACRGCTTAACCTCTTTCTACAGCTCCATGGCTAACCGTTGGCTTCCAGCACTGAAGAGGTGGGAAGTATCTCGGAGACGGCCACATGAGATGTTCATCGCCTCCACAACCCTGCACAATTTCCAAAGGTATCTAATATCCAGGCAGCACCCTGCCAAGTTGCATCAGTCATGATGGTATTTCGCCATCCCTCCTCAGTCCAGGGTCACCCTTGGAGGCCTCCCAAGCTGCTAACGCTGATGAGCCCAGCTTGGGTGTCCCTGTTGCAGTGCTCTTCTGGCTGGTCTTGACGCTGCCCTTCTTCTGGAGAGCAAAAAGCCCTGTTCAAATTTTCCTTCTCCATGATACGCTGCTAATCTGTTTTGCATTTTATTCTTTTTTTTCCCCCCCACCATGTTCTGTTTTTACATCCTTCTCAGTTTTCACTTTCTCTTGCAGGTTGCTGGCACTATTGACAGCCATCTGCACTTAATCTTTTTGGGGTTAAGTCTTACACACAAATATTTGCTTTCCTTGTTGGCACTTTCATCAGTCTAGGCAAAACTTTGAAATTTCCCTGTGGCAATAGCAGTGGGAGGTCCCAGACAGTAGGGAAGGGGCTTCACTCCCTCCTTCTTCAGGGACTAGCCTCTCATACCATTTGTGGTAGCTGATTTCCATCCAGGATAGGACAGAAACAACCTCCTTTGAGGCTCAGCCATCAAGTGCAGTTTGTAGCCTTGGATYCTGTGATATGAGAGCATATGTGATAGAGATCTACGCAATCACGAGAGCTGATGAGGGGGTAAATAGAGGCTAACAGCATCTTCCAGCAGAAAAATGGGGAGCATCAGATGGTGTAGTAGGAACCAGATTCAAAGCAAACAAAAAGTGGTGATTCCTTGCACAACGGGTGCTGCGGATGTGTGGAAGTCCCTACCTTAGGATGTTACAGACTCTAAAAGTCTGCATGTGTTCAAGATGAGACTGGCTAGCTTCATGGGAGAAAAATCCACTGGAGGTTACTAAATATATAGAAACAATTGAATATATAGAAACAGCTTCACTAGAGTGTCCTTGAGCTGAAAACACTGGAGGTTGGGAGACCGTCAGGAGGAAATATCACATATCCTTGCCCTATTCTTACACTCTTCTCTAGATATCTGCTTTTTGTGTGTTTTTTTTTTTGGGGGGGGGGGTTGGCAGTCTTTTTCTGTATGGGGAAAAAAATCCGTTGCAATTGGTTCATTTAAGCTCTCTTACAGCAAGCAGGTGGCAAGGCCTGTTTCAGCTCTGAACCTCACCTTTGCCTGATAACCAGAGGTAGTGACCAGGGTAGTGACGCCTATAACCCCTGGGTCACCACAGACAGGGAGCAGGTATCAGGTGTAGGCTACCTGAATTTCACATTGTGTTTGTTCCTCCTGGTCAACAGACTCTTCACCCTTCTTCTTGCCTCTTTCTTCTTTGCCGCCATGGGAAACAGTTAATTGCCGATTTTACGAGGCATGGGTGCAGGAGACAGGTCACAGGGTTAGAGGGACCTTCTCATTTTCGTACTAGTTAGGTGGGACAACTGTAATATGCCCAGAGTCCCCTTCTTTAACCAAGTGGGATTCTGCAGGGGTACAAGACTTTGTCAGTGCAAATGATGTGAAAAGACAGGCGGTGAAATCTTGGTGGTGTCCCCAGAGAGAGACCTCGGACACTTGGTGAGTGCAGGGAGTGGGGAGGGCAGGGACAGTCCTCTGCTCCCTTGCAACCAAGCCTGAGTTATTGGCTAGGTTAGTGTTAACTGAATGCTAACCATTAGCTGTTAGCTGTTAATCTCCTACAAACTTCCTTTTGACAGTAGAGTTTGAAGATTCTAAGAAAGTTTATTTCCTGTTTTTAAAATCTGCTCACAAGCATTGCCTCACGTAATTGCAAGAGCAGCATGGCAAAGACAGGTTGCACTGGGAGAAGTTTTGTCCTGTGAGGCCACAGTAGCACCAAGCAGTCTGCCCTCCTAAAACCCCAGGCACAAATCCATCCTTCGACGCCAAGACCCCACAGCAGATACACGCACAATGCGGGTTTCATGCTTATCCTTCAACTTCTCCTGCCTGAGCAATCACCTCTTATCTTTCAGCTGCTTTCTCTGCTGCTAAGCCAAAGAGAAATGGCAGCTTTTTCTTCAGGAGCGGTAAAATCCCTCCATAAATCCCTTACAACTCACTGAAGTTGTCTTCATTAGCAAAAGACAACCCTCCACCTTCCTAACAAACTCATCCCATGGACTGCTCAGAAGCTGGCTTTGCTTGGCTCATGGATGTTAACTGAAGAAACTCCTGCATGTTTTACCTTGGTGGAAGTTTTTGAGAAGATTTTAAGAAAATTGATTTCCTATTCTTATTTTCTGTTATTTAAGTCATCTCAATTTATTGATGGCAAGGCAGTTTGCTGCTTGTCACTGTGTCTGAACAGGTTATCCTGACAAATCTAAGTATAGCACTAAACGAGGCCCAGAATGGAGTCTTTCATGGCCAGAATGGGCCACTTGTTTCAATATGGGAATGAGGCACATGGAGGAGGAGTGGGCATGAAGAAATGGTCACCAAAAGCTGCTTAGCTCAGCTACAGCTCCAAACTACTCTAGCTCTCATTATTATTTTTCTCTTGCAGCCACTATTGGCAATATATTTTTTTTTAATCAGTAAAATATATCACTGTGGCCATGTCAAATGACAGCATGGCCATACAAACAGATGATTTGGTTTCCAGTGCAAGAGAGGGGAAAACTCCAGTCCCAGAGGTGGGGTGAGCACCCATTAAAAAGACAGGTAAATTGATGAACCTCGGCTGATTTCTCAGCCCTTAATCACTCAGGCATTTGACCCTGCTCACTGGGGTCCGTCTGTCCACTCTTGTGGGAAGGCATGTCACCTCTCCACTTCAATCTGCTCATGTTAGCAATGGTTAAATATTTACCGAAACTCATGGGAATTACTGAAGACTGGTACCTTGCTGGGAGGGCGTCTTGGCAGCACTTAAACCCACACAAAACTAAAAATCTTAAGAGAAAAAAAAGAAAGAATAAAGATGTAGCTTCCCCAACCTGGTCTTTGCTGAGACCCTTCTCATTCACACATTTGTCTTTGTACTGTTATCTTTGCATGATTATTTTCATTCATCAAACCAAATCCATTTAAAACCTTTTGGAGACAAGGAAGAATTGTCCCACTTAGTCCAACTTTGCCCCACTTCAAGTACTCCAGAGTAGGATTCAGCTCTAGGTCAGATACCTGGCCGTAAGTAGCAGATTCAATTACCCAAATGGAGGTATCCACCATCATTTCAGGTAGCATGTGGTATCCTTCCTACCCTCCATCTGCCGCTCCAGACAGCTAAGCATCTTCCACAAATCCTGCGTCATATCTGCCAGTCCTGCACAAATGTCTTGGCCAGGCTAGGACATGTCAAATGGCATCAGGAGCCTATGTTTAGGCAACTGAATCCTGCTCTAGGTGCCTACAGTAAAGGTATCCACGTATGAGCAAGGTTGTCTAAGTTATTGTCAAAGGARCCTGCCTATTCAGAAAACATGTATCTGGCAGTTTGTATGGCTCCTATAAGGCCATCGTTTGGCTCTGCAGCAGACCGACTTGGTCAGGGGTTTAGGCGCAGAAGGGATCATAAAGACAGGCCAGCAGCCAAGGTGAAATCCCTTATTCAACATGCCCTGACTTCTGCAGCATCATCCTTCCCGGCAACCAAACACACTGAGGACTAACCTGAGGAGCCTGCAGCTGATTTTCTATTTCCAAGTTCGGTTCTCCCCAAAAATGTGGTCATGAAAGGAATGACAAATTCTAAATAATGCTTTGAAGCAATATAAACTGATACGGTGYTTTAGTACCTGACAAAAGCATATCTTCCAAGGACTTTGGTGTCCTTCAGGGACCACACTTCTGCTTCAAGGTGGCGGGAGACAATCCCATGTCCTGCCTTTTCCTCTCTCAGAAACGGAGTGTTTTACATGAAAGCACCTCTCCTGTGTCTCGTATGGGGCAATACTCTATTCAACCCTCTGACCAGAAGCCATTTGTGGCTTTGTGGTTGGGTTGACTGACTACTTCTGCATGGCCTCTTTAGTTCCCTCCAGCCCAAAAGAGCCCAAAGTGCCTCAAATCAACTTCTCCCATCATAGCCAAGCAGATTTGCAGGATTACGCACTTCTCAAATTACAGGCACAGACTCAAGAGGAGTCTGTAAAGCTAAGTCTAAAAGCTAACTGTATTCCTTACCATGTGATTCCACATCCTTTCAAGTCAGCAGGAGTTTAAATGGAAATGGGACCAGGCTCCAACTTGCTTCCACTAATCATAAGGTAGAACGCACAGCAGATTTTGCTATTTTGTGGACCACTTCCCTTGAATAAAATTTTATTTTCATTTCAAACTCTTAAAAACAAAACCATGCATATCTCACACTTCTTTTGTAGCCCCAGCTGGTATTCTCCATTTTTCCTCTAAAGACCACTATTTTGCACTAACTCCGGGCTCCTGATATTGGAGCACCTGCTGAAATAACTCCTATAGTCCATTCTGCTGTTGGCTGCAGTGCTTTAGAGCCTGTATGCAATGAAATTCAGACTTTCCACACATTTGGGGAGCAATGCTGAAGAAGACAAACTCTCTAACTCCTTCTAACTACTCCTCCAAAAAAATCCAAACACGAAGCCAATCCCAAACCAGAATATTTATGCATGAAATGCATGGAAAAATATGTTCAAAGTTGCATCTAGAGTATATACTTGGAGATCTAATAAAAAAAGCCCTAAAACCAATGGCTGAGTAATTCAAAGAGTCTCATGAAAAAGGTTTTCTTACATGACAATTCCAACAATGTTGCCTGGATTAGAAAGTTTATTCTTGTCGTTACTGCAAGCTTTAGAGTACAAGGCTTTGTATGGTTAGAGAGACTGTTCCTATTTGATAAAGTATTGCTAACATATGTGTCCTCTTTTCTCTTTTCATACCACCATTTTGAAAAATGCTTTTAATTGTATTTATGCATTTTCCACCATTTCCTAAAGCATCCTGTAATTGACTGCAAGCATTTCAGAAAGGGGGCAAGGGGCTTTTGGATTTCAAAACACACGGAATTACTTTAAAGCAATTTAGAAGATTGGATTTAAATCCACAAAATAAAACCCAACATTTTACAAGCATTCAGCTATTCTTATCCAAAAGGCTTTATAAGCTAGAAGATAAAGACTCCAACAGGCATTATAAGCTCTAGGCAAATTCAAGCCACCTGCTCTGCACGGGAACATATACAGAAAGAGGACCCCAGGCAGGGTGCAGTTCTTGTGCCAAGCTCTGGACTTTTCCAGAACACACTAAATCTAAGCCCAGAACTGCTGTAGCCAAGAAAAATGTATGCTGAGAAAGAGACATAGTCAGAGTCGGTATAAATGCTCCAGGACCATGTCAGTCCCCTTTAGTCCCTAATAAATCCAGATGGGGCCAAGGCTAGGCCAGAATGTGAGCTCACATGAGCTCTGTTTCTGCAGAATTAATATATCATCTTCACCCCAAAGGTGAAACTGGTTATTTGCAGGGTTACACTCATTGCTGGGATGCAACATATGAGCTCTTTCAACTCATATACTGTGCTGGGCATGGATTTCAAAATCCATGTGCAGAATACCAAACAGTTGAAACTGCAAGCACAGCTTGGGTCACGGGAAGAACTATTCCATTTGAAGGTGGTCTTGATACTAGAACTGATCCCCTTAGACCTGCAAAAATCATCAGATATTCATAAATAATCAAGACTTTGGTTTTTGAAGTTGTGAGAAAGGCTGTTGTTCAGTGGCCCAGGATGATGGCTATGAGTACAAGTGCTGAATTGCTTTTATCRTTTCAACTCAAGCACTGAGTGCTAAAGGATTCAGAAGGACTCTAGCACTCAAAAGACTTCAGCACTCAAACATCTACCTTCTCACCATACTCAGATATGACAGATGTAGACCTTACATCTACACAGGAAAGTCTTGTAGCTCTGGCACTGAACAGCTGGAGCTCAGCATCAGAGACAGCTTTTACCTCTGTAAAAAGGCAACCAACTGCTTCTTACACAGGTTTTCAGTGGAGTCTTTTCACTTAGGACTCATAAGAACTCATGCCATGTTCTATGTGCCCCAAGATGCACATTCATTAACTTGTCACATTCATTAACTTGTCACTTCAATATCAGTTTATGGGTAGAGAAAGCACCAGTGCTGCAATACAGAGGACACAATGCTGGTATCACATAGTTCTGTTTCCTCAAGCATTTTTATATGCAGCATTTCTGTTGCCAATCTTCATGACTAAAAGGCTAAACAAAACGTGGGGCAGATTTCAGCTCAAAGGCTAAGACACTTAGATGTTAACACGTAGTTGTCTTCACAGAAGATCGGTGTCTAAGTTCTCATAATAGTCAATGGAGATCTAGAGCCTAAGCAAGATGTCTAGTTCCTTCTTGGACACCCTAGTGTGCCCAGGACATCTGCAGTGGACCTTGGATGACTGCTCAGCTTGTCCTAAAACAAACAACTCTATTTGGTCAGCCAAACTGCTCTCCTTTGGTTGCGCTGCCTCGAAGCTTGATTCAGCTGCCCACCTTGAGGCACCAAGTGCCATCTGAGATGCCCATGTGGTCTCCAGCTGCCATTCTAGAAAGCCGTGGGTCTCCTGCAGCTCCTGTGCCTTGCATCCTCTATCTCAGATACCCTAGGGCATCTCAGATGGCAACAGGCACCTACTTCAAGCAACTGAATTGCTCCCATAAAGGTAGGTGTCTTAGTCTGGTCGCTGATTCCTACTCAGAGGTGGAACTGACGGTGACACCCAGCTGGCCCCATCCCTTAACTTTCTGGGCTTGAGGGTAGAAAAAAAATTTTTTTTTATTCTTTTAATGATTTCCATTATTTTTTTTAAAAAGGCATGTTACACTAACTGGAACCACATTTCTAAGCAGTTAAATAGAAGAATACCACACTTGAACAATGGCTTGGTGCTGGTGATCTCCCAGGGCAGACAGAAATGAACTTCTCCCTGAAAGCACAGGACAAGTCCACCATGACCCCTAGTCTGCTCTTGAGTCCTGAACTGCTCTGAATCCTCTTCTAGCTAGATTGCCAGCCTGCATCCTCCCCTTCCACCCATCGTCTGCCTGTGCTGCTGCCCGCATAGACTGCCTGCCTATTTCCAAGCATATTGCCAACCACAGGATAAAAGAAATTCCCCAGAATCTGTAGACGAAGAGCCAAGATACTGCCCCTGATGCATATGGAGAGCAAATATACCACTGTAATATCCACATAACCAGCTAGTTACCGGTGATGCCCATACCAACCCTGGACACTGCCAATGTGCATGTTAATGTTTAAAGTTACATATGGGTGTAGGAGCAGGTTAGGGTACACAATTAGCTCCGGGCAAGCCTGAGATATCTCCATTTCAAAACATAGGAAATGCTGTAAATACCGCGCAAATGTAATTAGCACAGCGTGATAAACACTGTCCGGCAAGTGGCCACCACTAGAGGTTTCTCCTGTTTTCTGACAAAGAGCAGAAACCAAAACAAAGGTCGATTCCAAAGTCCGGACAGAGAACAGGCCAGCAAATGCCTCAGGAATGCCTCTGCTTTGCGATTTTTGTTTTTATCCCTCCTCTATCTTGACACCGTGATGGAAGGAGCCTGCTCCTTCACATCTTCAACATCTGCAAAATGTTTTTGAAGCAACAGCCATGCAAAAGGGGCGGGATGCATTCCAGTGGCTACACAAGGCCACTAACTTGAAAGTGCCAGGACATTTCAAGTCAGTGTTTCAGCTGCTGCTAGACGTGGGTTAAATATAGGAGGGGGTTGTCGCTGAATGTATTTTGGAACCATTCATTTCAAACCAGGAAAGATTTGAGCATAAAATACTATTTCCTGGATACATTTAATCTACAGTTCCGCACCTTTGGGAAAAGAACCAAGAATCACATTTGCCCACCTGCCCTTTGAAATTCAGACTTGAAAAAACATAGACCCAATTAAGATTTCAAGGAACAAATCATGAAACGCTCACCGCACTCAGACAAAATGTGCCTGCCGACGACTGAGCGCAAAACATGTAAAAGGGCTGAAACACAATCACCGACAGCAATAACAACCCCTCCCTGGAGTCATCTTTAAAACTCTTCAGCTCCGATTCACAGCCTTTTCTGAACGTTGGCATTCATGTCCTGCAAGACCGTAGCTGTCTGCAGGACTCAGGTGACTTGCGAGGGATTTTTAGAAAAATTTGCCTGCAGGCTGTTTTCTCAACTGGTGGTGGGGTGTGAATGCTATCTGCTAGCTCCTGGGGCTGATGAGCCACAGCATGGGGGAGCTAGACCCTCTCTGGAGGGGACAAGTCACAGCTGTCACCACGGCCATCCAGCTCTAGAAATGAGAAGCACACAGGGACAGAGCACTCTCTGAAACCTTATATGGTCCCTCCAGGACCCACATTATGACCCACGCAACAGGTCTTCCTCCTGGAGACAGGTGGTGAAAGGAGAGCATCTTCTGACCAAATAACCCACTGCAACCCTCCAAGGAGGACCAAGGCCTTGTGAGTGCCAGAGGTTTCACCACATCAGTTGGTTACACATTTCAGTGGACTATTTCCTCCTGACTGCAGGGTAATGTGGTTTTTAATTTTCTTTCATTTACATCTGTTGTTTTTTAATTTGCCTGATGACAGATACCTCCCCAGTAGAGGTGCTTACAGACCAAGAATAAGCTGCCTGCTTCCTTTACACAGAAAGACCATGTACATGCAAATTATCACCTTAAGGCATGTTTTATAGTCCATGAATAAACTTTCAGCAACTGTTCTCCACCCTTCTGAGACTTCAGGGCCCTTTTAAAGCATAGGCTGGGTCCAGTAGAGCTCTCCTACTGCCGCACGCAGCTAAGCCCCTGCCTCATGTCTCTCCCCTCCCATATCCCAAAATGATGGTTTTAGGTGGAAAAGAGCTTGCCTGCTCTGTAGCAAAAGAGAAGATTTCAAGTGTATGTGGCTGTTCTGTTCACTCTTCAGAGAATCTGAAATAGGACTTCTTCCCCCATTTAGTGAAAACGGGGACTTACAGCAGGTGAGTTTCTGTTCCTTTCCTCAGCCAACCTCAGTAAAGCTGTGCCTCCATTTTGACTTTCCTTCTCTGAATCTTTCTTAGACTACCGCCCAGTTATGCAACCAACTGAATTTTTTCCACAATAAAAACATAATCAAAAACATTCAGGAGAATGTAATTGTGTTCAGACCCTGCATAAAGGCTCTGTAAAGACAAAAAGGAAGCCAAGCAAATGAACGTGATCTGAAACAGATTCACAGTGAGGACGAATGAAGATGTTAAAGCCATTGCATTTTGAGGCAACGAAGAGGAAGCACGTCACTGTCAACCTGAAGAAGGAAGCGAGGCTTCGTACCCACAACATTCTTTCATTTGGTCTTTCAAATGACCAAACCCAAAATACTGGCATTGCCAGTGCAACAGAGTTGGCATATAAGGCCACAAGGGGAAGGACACAGGATCATGAAGACTTGGTTTAGAACCAGAACAACTATTTACACTACTTCTGGGTCCTGGCCGTGCTGGGGACAAATCCTGGTTCAATGAGATCAAAGAGAATTTGCTATTGTCCTCACTGGGATATGATATAGAGCTTAACACGCCTGCCTTGCTTTCCCCATCTGCGGAAGAGGAATAGTTCTTCCTCTATCCCTACGTGGCAATGAAGACAAGTTGGTTTGAAGATGGAGGTAAGAAAGTATGAGGCTGCTCTCGTGTCCTGCATCTTGGCTCAACAAGAAACACGGCAATGATATTTCCCCTCACAGTAGCTGGGACTTCTGCTGGTTCCAAACTGATCCAGGAAATGTAGAAATACCAGGAAAAAAAAATCCATTAAATGCTTTCAAATCTCAGGAAATACTTGTTTTTTTGCTTGGTCTGAAGTTTCTTGGGCAGAAATTCAGCCCTGGCTTTCCATACATATTATTTTGTCTTCACATTATAGAGTGTCATGGAAACTTGCTTCTCCCTCAGTTTGTTTTTTCCTACTGTCATTCATTTCACAGATGACTGGACTACAGCTGAAGTCATAATCTTCAAAAAAAAACCCAAACTGGGACAAGCAGGGGCAGCGAAAGGAGGTACTCATTGCACCGGATGTCAACGGCTCTTGAAGTGATTTGAGTGGAAACCGACTGCAATTGGTCACAGGGAAGCTGGACTCAGGGTTCCCAGAAAACTGCTGCTCTGGGCTGTCGTTTCGCATTAGTCGCTGCTGCCCGTGACGGGCTGCGCACTTCCCGGGGCAGGCGGAGCAGCGAAGCCGCTGAGATGGTGTGACGGAGCGCAGCGGGCAGAGGAAACCACTCTGGGGGAATTTGGAAACCTGGTTGGCTCTCGAAGGCCGGCCAGGCTTTAAAAGTCTCCGTCTGCAGCTTCCATTAGGGAGCTGAACTGCTGTTTCCTCAGAGGCAACTTGGCTTGCTGTTTGTGAAAATAAACATCAAATTGCATAGGCTGGGATAAAATATGTCTCAAATTGAAAGATCTCATCTCCCTTCAAGCCACAGCAGCTGATCCGGTTACAGGCAACATTACAGGTGTCCCGCTTGCCAGCTGCCATCTGGATTTCGGTTGTTGTTGTTTTTAATAAACATGCTGCTCCATTTTTTTGTATCTCACAGGTGGCTCAGGAGAGAGAGTAGCTGCAAGAAAAGACTTTCCCTGGATTCAAGGTTTACTGTAGCCAGCAACTAAATGAAAGGCTGGCTCTGGCTGGAGCACAGCAGGAGCAGTGTGCGCACCATGAACGGATCCTGGCCCAGGAACGCTGGTCTTGGACCACAGGAATCACCCTTCCCAGCTGTTTGACAATACAAAGCATGTATTTGCATACATGAAAGCACCTAACACATTTACAGACTTGCAGAATTACAGAGGGGCTTGGCAGCGCTCATAATTGGGCTGAAAACACAGAATTTGGGGACCTCCATCATTCATTTTGGCTGTTCTTGGCCCAGAAGCATGAGCACCACTCTGCATGTATTTCCCTAAAGAACCGGCCCAGACTAAGGTCCAGGAGAATCCAGGCGGGTGAAGAACCAGGTGCACCCAGCTCAAATGTTTCTCACTTCCTTCATTTGCTTCTTCCTCCAGGTCCCAACCCTACCAGAAGCACTGGAATATTTCCAGTAAATTATTGACAATGGGGTGCCAAGAGACATTTCTGAGCATCTTCCAGTAGTTCTCAGGCTAACTCAATACTTTTCAACCCTAAGGTTGATAAATCAAGAGACAAGTATGAATAATAAGCACGACTGGCTCAAAAAAACCCAAAACCCATTAGCTACTTCTTTAGATTGCATGTTCTGTTTTGCCTTGGTTTAGTAAGATAATATGTCCATGCTATAACAACATGGGCCTAGATCCTCCTCCTTGGAGACCAGGTCCCCGATACCCCAGGCAAGCACTTTGCCTAGGAGAGCCTGTGTTGGGGAAGGTGATTTGGACCTGGACGTGAGCCTTCAAGCATGTGCTGCTCCCACACCTCTTCCATTTCCAGCTCCAGTAACTGCTCAGGTCCCCATCAGCTCCCCCACCGATGTCTACCAGTGCTTCTGTGCCTTCATCCTTCCCCAGCCTATGTGCAGTGAGATGTCCTTTTTCACCTTCCCAAGTTGGGGATACTGTGAGCAGTAGGGCAGAAAAACAGAGGAAMCACCAAATTCCTCACACACAGGGAAGGAGCCAAGGGTCCAAAYTGGCCTCCTAGTGTCTTTTTGCTGCTTCCTCTTCCAGGAGGACAGTGTCGTCTCCAGAGGGCATGGGACAGAGAGAGGTCCACCTTTCTGCTACCTTTATACGGGAGATGGGGGAATATAAAAGGTTCTCTCCAAGTAGGGCAGGAATTTGCACGAGGATTGGTGCTTTCTGCATCATTGCAAGAGCAGTTCCAAACTGGGTTGAAATTCACAGAAAAATCATGGCGCTTCTGCTAACACCTGCCTGGTGTCTCTTCCCTCCTTCTCTGCTCAGGGAGCAAAGCACGTGCAGCAGATACTTTTCCCTACGCAATTCTTAACAGGATATTCAGCCACATATGACTATAGTAAAGCACATGACACCTTTACACAATGTTCCTGCCTCATCTGCAAACGCAGGCAGTGCTGAAGGCCCCGGAGGAAACAGATTCTCTCTGAACTGCCAGCCCACCTTTACACGTGGATGCTTATGGGGGTAGCTTCAAACCTGGCGCTTTCCTTCAGTGGGAGCAATCTCTCTACYGCGTATGAAAAATTCATGCCCTGAGACAACAGCAGATGGGAGAAGTTAACAACCTGCTCTTCATACAGCACAAACCCACCAGGGCATGAATCACACCAAGGACCCTTCATTGGGAAGCACAAAGCAAGAGATGGATGTGCCAGAACGAGTCTGAAATTTGGAGCAAGAACTGCCGAAATGTTTTAAAACTAAGCACATCCTTCTGTGTCCAACAGACTATTTTCCATTTCYCTCTCCAGAGGGAGGTATCTCTCACCCCAGTCTCTCCCAAACATTGTGCTAACACAGAGGGGCCATGACTGGCTCATTGAAAGTCCTGTGTCTCCTACATGACCTGAGACAAGGGTGGAGACATYCTACTTGTGCTGCACAGTATGGCGTTAGCCCCATGCAGGTAGTTGCATTTTTCCAGCACTACTGGGAAACAYAGTGCTTTGGCCCTTGGCTGAGAGTCAGTGGCCAGGGACGAGGCCTTGTCCAGCTGAGCAAACACTGCGGCAGGATTTGTGCTTAGCTGTAGGTCTTCCAGCCGCCTGTGGGCTGGAAACCCCAGGGATACAGCACGCCTTCCGGCAGCCTGGGCTCTGAACGCGAGAGGGACCAAGTGGGTTCCTCAATGCGCGTCGCAGTGTGCAGAGCCCGGCGTGCRGCCGCTGGTGGTTTCCCACCCCATGGCTGTGGCTGGAGGAGGCAGACTGAGAGCTCACTGCGGAGGTTGCACACAGCAGCAGAGAGCCTCATGCYGCATGATCCTGAATGATTGAATGCATTTGACAGGACTTCTTTAAAATGCGGCTCCAGATAATTAAAAGCAGCCTGGAGCCATGTGGGTCCTCATTCAGCGCTAGTTCCTGGAAGGATTGCCATCTCGCCCTTCGGAGCCGGGAGCTGTGTGCGTACATGCACATACGCATGGACGTCTAGGCATTTCCTTGCCTGGCAGGCTGGAAACAGGATATTTTTAARGATATCATGAACTTTAATGTATCTGTGACATAGGCTGACTCCCAAAGAGACCTGTGGTCTGGAGTACTCTGCACCAGTTGGGAGGGAACAAGTTGGTCCAAACTCCTTCATCAGGAGCTGGGACCCCGATTTGGGACTTCCCTCACCTTGTCTTGCACCTGCTTTGATAGCAAGGCAGCCARCTCGCCTCCTGATAGAGAAATAAGATATTGGGACATCTCTGTTAGGCACCCTAAAAATCCTACCCAATAGAGAAATTTATCCATTTCCCTCCTGCGAAGCATTCAGAACACTTTCTGGGTGCTATAAATACAAGGAATACCATAAGCAATGGAAAAGTCYCATGGCTAAGACTGTTTTATATTCCTCCATGACTCTTTATTCTGTGTTTTAGCAGCCTGTGTGCATGTGGGAGGACAGAAAACGGATCGGGGGATGCCAATCAGCCCTCTATGAATCCTTTACCACAAGCTGGGTGGAAAGATTTGGAAATGAGTCAACGCCATTTCCACGCCAAAAGACTCTCGGGATGTCACCCAAACGTATCAACTGTCTCGTCGTCTCCCCTCRTCCCAGACGCTTGTCAGCAGTTCTCCATTTCATCTAATACTGCTTACATTTATTCAAATTAAACACAGATCGTAGGAAGAGGGCACACTGTCCCTGGGTGCATTACTGTGGGGAAAACAGAAGCACTGCAAATCACTGTTAAAATGCCAGAAATGATGAGAACTTTATGTCATGCTATTAGGCTAACGAAGCGACAATCCTTCTAACAAATGGCAGGGAAGGGAACCTAATATTAAAAAAGAATCTCAAACCTCTAGTTAGAGGGCTCTGTTTTCATTTATTTTAAGGTCGTTTTGCCCTGCTCTGGCCACGTAGAAGTGTTTTAAACTGAGAATATTTTCTATTTCTCTAGTCCCATACGGAGGATCCTTTATGTGGCTCATGCCACAGGCAAATAGGCAAAAGGCAAGTGTATGGGAATTAAAAAAAGACTGTTTTATCCAAGCCTGGCAGGGCAGGTTCAACATGCTCCATGATGTGCACAAAGGCATGTCAAGCCAGGTTTGTGTGCTCTTTCCCAGACCAGTCCTTCGCCTAAAACTGCTGGGTCTGGACTCGGAGACCTGTGCTTTCCAGTCCTCCCAGCACTCAGAGCAGAGGAGGGAAGAAACTCCTCAAGAACAGAAATGCTCAGCTTTTAAAAGAAAAAAAAACTAAACAGCCTTTTTCATTTTATCTCAGTGGATATTGTAGATGCTTTTAGCTTGAAATCCCTTAGTAATGAGCTAGTTTTTCTAGGATTTGGTACAATTCATGTAGAGGAGTCATTTTCAGCACTATAGATGTCGGTCTCGTCTCCATCACAGCGGGAAGAGCTGCAGTCCCTGCACCCGAGACAGCGCCGGTTCCACCAGGATGACGGGTTGGCTGATCTTCCCTGACCCCACTTCCCGGCAGCCGGCTCCGACACCTGCCACGCTGCCATTCGAAACGCTCCAGGCGTGCTGCGATGCTCAGGACCAGCCAGCTTTCTTCTTCCTCTCCAGCAGAGCTGGAGCGTCCCAGGCATGTCTCCAGTAGGTACCTAGGCACACCTTCTAGCTACGATAGTATTTAATCACTCTTTAGACTCAGARAGGTCAGAAAAATTACAGAGCCGCCTCTCAAATTTCCCTCTTCTTTTCCCCTCTGCCAGGGCAGAAGCAGCCACACTCCAAGCGGATGGGGCTGTGCGGCACGGTCGCCGCCACGTGGTGTGATGCACGGGTGCACAGCCGTCATGGGACACGGGAGCGCGTCTGATCCTTGGAGTTGTTTCGGGAAGATGAGGAAGGCCTCCCCGTCGGCTTGGGCAAGGCAAGTCTAGACTCAAAGCCTGGACTTCCCCTGCTTAAAACAAAAGCCAGTTCCTACAAGCTGATTTACTGAAGGAGCTTAGAAAGGCTTCAGCTTTGATTCCAGCTGAGAAACAGCTGATTCTGTTTAAAGAGCTGTAGGAAGCAGAAGGCACCACGTGCATCTGCTCGCAATGGGAAGATGGACCAAAACAGCTCCCTGTGGCAAATATTATGCAAGTTCTCCTCCAGGAGCATGAACAGCTTTTGCTGAAGAYGCTCTTTCTCTACGATTCAGGCCCTTGCGGTCTCATGAAGTGTCACTGCCGTCCACCCGGCCGAGGTTGCCAGGGCAGAAACAGGAGGCYGGGTCTACGCTGAGCATGTCCACAGCTTCAGAGAGACTGACTCAGGGAGCGACCCGACTTGGTGGCTCTGCACGTGTGCACACCACACCGCCTTTGCTCCAACAAATAGCTCAGAAACTACTAGCGCGTAGAGGAAGAATGACACTTAATTTAATTTCCGCTTTGCATAACAATAGGAAGCACAACTAYGCAATTGCATCGCTTTTCTTATCTGGTTGGCTTTTTAGCTGCTCCAAAGCCTCGCAGGTGTTGTAATCAGATGAGACATGTTACAGCAGTTGAAGCATCACTGGAGAGGAGACCCGAAGATGTTAAGCAGATACTTGTAGACTTAACTGCCTTGCTAACATGCTAATTGCCTGACTTTTTATCTGGGACACTAATTACTCACAGAAAGGCTTTATTATTACCAAAATAAATCTCTGCAGGTCTCTCTGAAGACAAGGCTGTTTCTGTGAAGGGGGCGATCAATCTAAGTCAGTTGTGGCCCCGAGGCTCGAGAGGAGGAGAGGCAATGCGTGGAGGGAGCCCTAATAAGAGACGCTATCTCTCCCGCTAATCTCACTGGGCTAATTGAAGTTATCGGACTCCTGAACTTCAGGGCGCTTTATCACAGCACTAATGCTCTAACAGCTGCTCAGGGTGAATTTAACACATTAGCGTTAATGCCCCTGTTATGATGCACACGGGATCATTTTGCAAATCTCCGGTGTGGAGAAAAGACGGGAGAAAGGTGCCCTGTAAAGAAAGCATTGCACGGCCTCAGGCCAGGAGCCTTTCTGCAGCCTTGCCCAGGAAGCTCAGAAAAAGCTTAAACAGAAGCTAAAAGACCCAGTTACCCTATCAGCTTGTTGATAAAACCAGGAGTTAAATCTCCTCTGAATAATGAATAACCACAAGCACTATTTGACACCTTCTACCTTATTACCACCAGACCTTGAGTCACTTTGTGGTCCTAATCCCTAGTCTGCAGACAAGGAGACCAGGACTTACTTAAGGGGTTGCACATAACCCCACAGAAGGCCAAGCCGGGGAGGAGAAATGAGAGCGGCGGGATTGGCACCCGCAAGGCAAACCCGCGCGCGTGACGCGGAGGCCTGCAAGGGTTTGCGAGCGATTTTAAAGGTGCTTGGGGAAGCAGAGGGGGCAGCGGAGAAGGGGCAGCTCGCGGCGCCGGAGGCGACCTGGGGGCTGTGCTTCGGGCAAGGCGGGCGCAGCGCGGTACGCACGTTCATGAGGCCGTCAAACGGCATTAACCACTTCGTACCTCTGCGGGTTTTCCCTCAGGGGGTCCACATGAGGCTTGGGTAAAAATACAGAGCTTTTAAGAATTTTAATTAGGTTTTCATTACCTTTTAATTGTTCCTTTTTTTTAATAGAAGCGCCTTATTAAAAGAAACTGCTGCAGCTGCAAGATTCCTTTTATAGGTCAATGCTACATTTTTCCGAGGGGTGGGGGGAAAAATCGATATGATTCTAACTCCAAAGGGAAAAAAAGGAGATTTTCCATGTTATCATCTCCCCCAGTATCAGCCCCGGCTTTCAACCAGGCCTGGAGCCCAGGTACGCTGCAAGCGGGGGCCCCTCGCTCCGCTTTAGACGATCCCGCGGCAGCGCGGAGCAAAGCTACAGCGACGCGTTACAAACCCAGCTTCAGCCCCAAGCCAAAAGCTCAGACGGGAACTAGGGGCTTTAGCAACCACCCTGGGGAAACCAATGTGACGGCAAACCTGAGTGGAGCAGAAGGTCTGCAAACATCACTAAGAAGTGAGCCGAGAAAAGTCAGGACAAAGCCCAATTACCAATTTTCTGTGCCTACAGAAAAGACGTCCTGAGCTACTGTCGCTCTCCGGCGTGGCCAGAACACGCACCTGAATTTATGAGGCTGCGGGGTCACTGCAAAGCGGCGCCTGGCCCTCGGCCCAGGCTGCACGGGGCTTAAAATCGCAGCTGGAGCTCGCGCTGAATGACGGTAGCAGGCCCTGGATGAGGAGTGTATTATCCCCAGCGAGATGTGTCTTGGGTCTGGCCTCCGATTACCACGTGCCCAGGGGCTTCCCGAAAATAAAGGGTGCTCATGTGATGGAAAAGGCAAAGCCGTGCATCCATGTACTGTGTCACCCCATCGGGAATTTCCTACGTGTCTACTTGCTCTCTTTGACATCTTCCCCCCAACTTTATTTCTCCCCTCGTGCATGTGAAAAGTGACCAGCAGGTTTGTCCTCCTCCTTCCACCGACGCTGCAGAACCAGCAGCCTCCTTCGCCCTCAGGGGAACAGTGGGACCCTCCCGGGGTACCTCCAAGCTCAACCTCACAGAGACACTTACTTTTATTAGAACGGCTGGAGGAAAACATGCAAAAGGAGGGCCTTCTAGCTAGAAATGCCAAAGCGATGGCGTTTGCATGCAGGGAGCGATGCAGYGCCTCTGCCCCAGTGCCCCTGGGAGCGGGCAGGGGGTGGCAGCGGCGTTCCCAAATCACGCTGGCGCCTCGGCCCCGCGGCCGGCTCGGACGCACTCAGCAGAAGGTGTCTCTCAGGGCACTGGGAGCRACGTGACGTTAGGCAAAAGACATCTGCTTATCCCAGCGCTCACTTACCTCCTGGCTGAGGAGCCCCAAGGTACAAACGTGAATTATTCATCGTGACCGTACGTGCTTCCAGCACTGACTTCTCCCTCAAAACGCCTCCCCCAGAAATATAGCAAAAGTAGGGCACAGGGCGACGAGCAAATACAGGGATTCAAAAAGTCTTTTGGAGTACGAACGGCTGAAGCAAGCAGCCACGAAGGCAACTGGGAAAGCCGACGTTGTTGCTTAAACTTGCAAAGTAACAGACAAAACGCTGAGCATTTGGAACTGCACCGAGGGCRCGGGCACGTTGGAAAGGGCTGGGACGCCCCTTCACCACAGGGAAAAAGTCCCAAACACCCAGTGCTGGGGATGGCTGGGGCACGCGGCTGCAGAAACCCCGATGCACGAGAGGAGTGGGAGCACGGTCAGCCCCAGCTGCTTTTAACTGCAGAGGAAGCTTTTACTTTTCATTGCACAGGGAGGCAGGGGGGGGACAAAGCGTCCGTCGGCTGCGCCCAATTTATCCCCCCGATGTGTGCGTGCCGAAGTATTTAAAAGCCTCGGCCGGGGCCCGTGCGACAAGCAGCTGTAACTCCACTCTAATCCGCTCACAGCTGCGCAGGGCCAAAGAGCGCAACAGCTGAAACGCGCTTTTGCTACACATGCTTCAGGTTGCCCAAATTTACCCTGGGGGGTTCTGCCTTGTGATTTCCATTACAGTCGGCAGGCGAGATTCACTGCTGGCATAAGCGAACACCGATCCATCAAGATCCCCTATATTTAGCTCAACACGGCTAAATAAACAGTGCAGAGACATCGCGAAGAGAGCCTGGGAGTTGGACTCTGCAGTCCCTGGATGCCACTTTGCTCCCCGGGAGCAAAAGCTGCGGCACTGGCTCCCTTCCTTGCCAAATACACAGCTCCAGGGTGCTGGGAAACCTGCGGGCTGGCCGGGGAGGAGGCAGGGGCTGGAGCCCGGGGTTCTCCACCAGCAAACCGGCAGCTCCAACTTCGCATGCTGGCCGTCAGCCAGCTTGCAAAGAGAAAGTCCTCAGCTAGCTCCCGAGCCTCCCCATCTATCTCCCAAAGAAGCCACCAGAGCTCCTGCCACTGCACAGAAATATTGCTGCCTTGCAGGCCTTGCATGAATCAACAGGAGAGGAGATGCAAGTGATGACGTACGTCCCATCATTCCCGACCTAGAGAGATGCTTAAAATGTTCTCGGCTGCTAGTGGGAACTGCCAGCTTCATAAAACAGGGCATGAAAATGAAGAACTTACTTACACAGTTCCACTTCCACTAATGTATACGCACACACAGCACACGTATACGCACGCACACTGCCCATCGCTCCCCACAGCCAGGAAAGTATTTATTAAAAGTCTGCATTTGTTTCATTTGCTACGTCCCCATAAAGCTCAGAAGCCACCGGAAACATGCGCACTAGTGGACTTTCCATACGAAAAATGTCCTTTCTTAAGGTGGAATTGCCTACAGGGTGAACTACTCCTTGGGGTCTCCCTTGAGAGGAGAAAGAGGCACTTCATTTGGCTTACCCTGAAGGAGGTGCCTACACCTGCTTGCATGAACCGTGCCCTCAAGAGCCTGTTTTTCCCCAGCAGCTATAGAGAGAGCTTAGGGCAATTAGTTTGGAAGTAGATGTTAATGCTGAAGTTTGGCAAGAGCAAGCCCTTACAGCCTGCCACGGTCCAGACAAGGCCACAACTTTCAGTACAAACAGGCATGAGATGAACACAGAAGTAAGAAAGCAAAGCTCCCCTCCTGAACATTTCAGGTGAGGTCAAAGTATGGGGTCTGCAAATAGCAAAGGCCAGCAATGACCTGGTTAGATTAGAACAGCAATGCCGGTTTGCAAATACAGCTCATGAGCAGGTTGCGTACAGGACCTTGCTCAGGTTGGTGGGAAGTTAAAGAGTTAATGCAGAGATCAGCTTTGAAAACAAGAGTTTAACATCTCCCCAACAGTGCTGCTGCCAAAGGATCAGGAAAATCAGGAACCCGCTGATCTGTGACCATACATATCTGCGTTCGCAAACAATGCGGATAGGTCCGCATCCGCCGAGAAAGCTAGCGCGGGATCATGAATGAAACCCTTACCCGGTTGTCCTCCTGGATCTCCCAGTCGCTGGCGAAGCTCAGGGCGTGCTGCGCCTGCGAGCAGTTAGCGAACTGGAACAGGCTGGAAAACGCCCTTCTGTTCTCCTGCGTGTCGGGGAATATCGCTTCCTGGAAGTTCACCCCGTGAGGGAGGAGGATGTAGTTCTCGTCCATCCTGAAACACAGGAGAGGCCGGCGGGCTCCGTGAGCGCGGGCTCCGGGCGCCGCCGGCGGGACGGGACGGGACGGGGACGGGGACGGGGACGGGGA